>NC_091934.1:6495685-6865122 GCF_041260155.1 Ptychodera flava | reverse complement strand
ACAAATTCTCATAGTTTCAAATACTAAAAATACGCGAATCGATGTGTTTTCCCCTTGTTGGAAAACACTCTTCGTACTTTTGCTGTCTATTTTTCGTCAAGACTGTAGTGTGTAGGCTTTACGAACAATTTGTATAAATTTGGAATAATCCTCAATTTCATTATACACTCATTAAAGGAACGTTCTGTGTTTTGGACGCGGCATCAACGTACTGTTCTAATTCTTTGTCTGAATGCTTTCCTTTGGCAAGATTCTAAAATAATTTTTGTACATGAAATACCTTCATCACTCGTCTGTATTCACTGACAATGATTTTCGTCTTGGTAAGACTTTTATGCATCCCCATCATTTTCTCCGTAAGAACATTGAAGTCATCCATATGTCCTATGGTGTGAACAGCACCTGGAATTGACAAGTAGTTGAAAATATATCGACAGATTCAAGTACAAATGTGACAAATACGTCACCAGAAAAAAATCTTGTTGTCATTCCTAGTTAGTCAAACTTAAGTATCGGCTACATAATGATAGATCTGACAGGAAATTTGCCATGGAGTAAGTTTAAAACATAACAACTTAATCATTAAATTATGAAGATGAAGAGCCTACTTCACATGAAGTGTAATACTAATGACTCTTCATGGACAATCAACAAAGGTCATGACCCCCGCATAGGGTTCCATAGTGATAGTTTGGAGTTTGTAGTCTGTAAAAAGTTAACATTTCGCGGAAGAATATGCAAAATGCTGATGAAAGAGTTACAGACGCAAATTTGCAGAATTCTGTGATTGTGTATTCGGCTGTTACAGAGTGTAAGATGAAAGTGATAGACTTATTGTGATGAAACTACGATGGGATATCGGCCATTTTAAATTCAAATGTTTGGTGACACAAATGTAATTTAGTTCTATAGTACCAAAATTTGCAAGGTGACCCCAAAATTTTTATTTTTAATTTTGAAAGAGAATGGTTTAAAGCCTCTGTGAGGATCGTTTTAACAAAGTTTTAAGACATTCAATTTCAAGGCGTATACCACCTTGAAGTCATATTGCACAACAAATCCTGCCAGTAAATGAGCCCCCTACAATAAACTTTACAGAAAGTTTCAATCATACAGATAAAATTTGTCAAAGATATCAAATAAACTTGTACACGGATAACTATCAGTGCCGCTAGGTTCCATCCCTCCTCTTCTTTTTTCTTCGACCATCTTCACCCCGGTCTTATCATCCACTCGGGGTCGGCTGGCAATGACCTTCTCGTTTCCTTGGCAATCTTCATTACAGGGCAATGCCTCAATGTAACAACCAGACAAAGCAGTGGTTGCAGCCTTCACGCGGGAATGCAGAACGTCAATGTGCCATGCTATATCACGCATCATTGGGAATTCAGCAGAGCCCTACGGGAATTTAGCCACATTAGGGGTTAAAGTTTATTGTCACAGTTTGATAATTTGTTATCGGATGTGGATTGTAATCATAAAAGAAAGTTACAGCATGCTGCCTTGAGTGTGATTAATTCATCATGGGACAAAATCAAGTTCAATGCCTGTCACACCTCCAATGTAGTCTCGTGAAAGAACAAATTAACTTATCTCAAATGTTTCAGATTCCGAAGAATATTTCTTAACCTTTTCATCTCCAATTTACTCAGTTTGCAAGCAGTTCCACCATCACCATGGAAAACAATGGGTTTGGGTCAAACCATGGTGGTGAAAGGGTTAACTTTATGACCCAAGTGTCACATTTTGTTCTTAGTATGTATTTTTTTTACTTTTTAGTAAGATCTTGGTGATAAGGATTTTTGAACACTAATATTTATCTACTACCAGTGACTGGCTAAGTGTGCCCTTTACGATAGCGCCATCAAATCATGCATGCTTCCATTTTACAAAAACGTACTGCAGAATAATTATATGTCACGTACCTTTGCCACTTGTAGATGTTCATCAATTCTGTCTTCCAGCTTGATGATGATCCTAATCATTCCCTTCATTTTATCCTTAAGAAAGTTGAAGTTGTTCATGTAACCAACTGCATGAACACTGGCTGAACTCTTCTTTGCGTTGTGCTCAGGTTCCAATGCTTCTGAGGAGTAAAGAATTAATTAACGAAGCGAAGTTGATTACCTTGAAAAAGGTTAATAGCTTTCAGAAGTTGAGTCATTAAATAGAAAATAAAAATCGCAAGGCTGTGGTAAGCAACGTGATAGAAATGCTATTTTTAACAACGTGACAGTTCTAACTATCTAAACTGTAGGGCAAGTTCGCTTTTTATTATTTTCGATTCACAATCAACTACTTGCCGTGAGTGCTTTAGAATTTAAACAAACAGAACAACAAAAGTATAGAATTTGGCAACGCCTTTTTGCTTTAGGGCCATGTGCCTTCTTTGATATTTCGTCAATGATTTACAAGCAAGCATCATGGGAAGATACAACAAACATGCAAAACAAACCATGGCTGTTGCTGGACAAACCATGAACTGACTGCAACCATTTCAGCAATTTAAAAAAGTAATAAACACTGAACATAAAGGAAAACCACCTGTTACCTTGCATGTTGTGAACAACATTGCAATCAACATTATTATTACATTATTATCATTAAAAGACATACTGTTGTTTCTGACGGGGCCAGTTCTTCCACCTCGGGCATTCTTCTTTTTGAATGAACCGCGTGACTTGCTGTCGTCCCGAAGGATTTGTGCCTGACCTTCCTGTTATTCCAGACTGGCTTTAAAAATTGCCTTTGACTTGGCATTTTCCTTTGTCAGCTTTGTCTGCAGGCGAAGAAATACAAATAACTGTAAGGTGCAAAACAAAAGATTTCCAATTTTTATCAAATTATGAAACGTTACGAAAAATGAACACTGTATGAAATCGGGCGTTTACGATTTTATAAGCTAACGTAAACGCGCCTTATCCACTTCCTGTCCCGTCGATTAAGCCAGCTTATATTTCCTAGGGGTGTGACCGGCAGAAACTTACACATCCTAAATCTCACACTTAAGCTGTTACAGGCCGTGTACGTCGAATCTACAAATACGTCCAAATGCAGCTTTCAGCAGGGTGATTCGTTGCAATTTTCAACTATAGTGCTAACATAGTGATCTACGTTGTCTTTAACATGCACTTTTGTGGTTTACGGAGCTAAAACTGGATAGAAAATATGGTTTCGAGCAGGGTTACTCAACTATGTCGAAGTTGCTAGCGAGTGGCGTCAGTGGACAGACGGGGCAATTGTCACCACTGTCCGTTGTGATTACATAAGCAACGCGCTCGGGTAACACACAGGAAGTATGAATCGCTTCGGTTGCGTGCCTTACTAATACTATGACCACTCTCTTTTAGTTCTGGTATATAAAGGAACATTAATAGTGGAGCAGCCTCGGTCAATTTTAGCACAGAATGTCTCCCGTCCCAGTAAATATGTAGTCTTCCCAGTATCTAAAGTCTGACGGTAGCCAGCTTCACTTGGACACCCGGACCATTTCGACAGGAGTTATTCGACGTCTAGTTTTGCCGCGGCCACATTGATTCCCCTTTTAATCACTTCCAACAAGGGAAATTCTCATTTCACTCCTTTTCTTCATGTTAACGCACGTTTTAAGGCGAAGCTAATCTAGGTACTACATGTAGTACGTTCAAGAACGTGTTAACTCTCACTCCGAGGCACGGTAGCATGGCATTCATTAGTGTCTACCAGCACGCATTATCGCCTAGCGCCTTCTTTACCTCATAACTATACATGTGAATTATTTCAACCCACTCTGATTTGATTTGTAATTAGCCATGGATTGACTGCTCACACAAACAGCTTGGCGGTCAGAATGATCAGGATCGAAGTGGCAATAATTCTGGCTGGACGTTGATCAGTAATTGGACGATGTCGTTACCTACTGAGGTCCTTAGGTGCGCACGTGCTACTTTTGATTTGAGCCTAAAATAAGTTTCCCGAAACTTACATTCAAAATCGCTGGCTGGTCAATATCGACGCACAAAAAACTATAAAATTAGAAGAAAGTTCACTAGTAATTTTTGAAATGCGAAAAAAAGTTTAGTGTAAGTTAGGGTCGTGTTATAGAAAAAAAAGGCATATTACGCAAACTTTCGAAAACAATTGTTCCTGTTTTTGAAGGTCAGTGAACCGCTAAATACCGTGGTTTCAGTAAGTTGCGACGGAACGATGTTCCGATGTTTTACAGGACGAACAGATAAAAAGTTGTGAGTGACAGTAAGCCGGTACGACTGACGTTTCGAACGATCAAGGGACCGTGTTTCCATGAGTGAAGTGAATTATCCCCCTGAAAATCTCCTTGAATGAATAGAATAGCTGCCAAGAATACATATACTATAGGAAATGTCGCTAATTATATATCAATTTATCAATTTGACAATCATATGTACAACGACAGTCCCTAAACACATAACTACATGAACAATTAACGCAAAGCGTTTCTTCGCAAACGCCGATCACGCCTGTTCTGAATGTGAAATACAATAGAGCATGGAGGTGTATCTGGTACTTATGTGTAAATGTAGTTCTAACCTCTTGACACCTCATGTTTCGCGATGGAATCTGCAATTGCATGATATGAATTTTCTTGCCACTGTGAGCAAACCAGCACTATCATGTTTATATCGCTGGGAACTATGATATACTTACAAAATACCGCAACCTCAAAGACAGATGCAATGAGCAATTATCATAAAACACATGAGGACTTTCGTCAATTTATAATGGCGCTTCAGTGAAAACTGGGAAATTCCTGAAAAAGTCCACTGACTGGAAACGCCATGATACTGGCCACGGTCCCTCCTGGCACGTATTTTAACATTTATTTCCGGGTTAAATTTCTAGATGTTTCGGCATAAAGTCGTAAATTCCGACCGCAAGCCGTTTCGTGTCGGCCTCTCTGTTTTCTAACGTAAGTCGTTTCGGCACGAAAGCCTAAGATTAAAGTTGTAACAAAGTAAAGCTCTAAAATGTATAGTGTCAACATTAGCATGTTCTATCTTACAGGGAACATGGTAAAACACAGTAATATCTTCACATCATTTTCAATTCTGTGACACAAGTTTATCGATAGCACTAGCCGCTGATAAATCAAAAGCTTGAAGGCGGATCCGTTGGAGAAAAAACAAAATGCACGTAAAAGTAAAGATAAGAAGGCAAAGGTCAATCAAGCTTACGAATACGACTAGTCAGTCAATGACTGATAAGTTTGCCCCCCCCCCCAAAAAAAAAAAAACAACAAGAAAAACAAAACAAAACAAATAATCGAAACAGGGATGCTGAAACGACTTAGGTCACGATGCCGATGTGACTTGCGGCCGGAAATTGAGATCGTAACGACATGGGCTGAAACGACTGGCTGGAGGCCACCGGTAGGCCACCGGTAGCCAGCGCTACGCAAACCCTTTTATTCCACAAGCTATCAGTCTTTTTAACGCAAATTTTTATCGTGGTAATTACAGTTGTCAAAGTGTAGGTCAGGCCCAGATCATTCAGCTATATCATGGCTGTGAGGTAATCGGCCTAATGGCTTCCTCAAATATCCGAGAGAATTTCTGAAAATCGCCGTTTGTGAAACTTCCTTTGACATCTAAACGATGCGATCAGAATTCGTCCGACCTTCGCGACGTCAGAACTACGAGTGAAAGACAAATGATAGAAACATAACTTTTTTCCAAAATGCAGAAAAGCCACTGACATGAACAATTATGCAACAAATCACCGTCCCTCCGTGGGTGGAGGGACGGTGAACAAATGTAGATCGTGTGAAACGGGTACGCTTTTCCCGCAGAGGAAGTCCTTCAAACGGTGTTTTCTTTGTACAAAACGTGTCAATTACCATTGCGCCAGTAAACTCTCTAAACAATCATGAAAAAAATATTTCAGCCGACAAACATTGAAGCCAAGTCAGTTCAATTTAGTACAAAAATGAGATAAAAGTTCACAGGTCATAGCCAATATATTCCCCGGAGAAATAACCCATTTGAGAGGTTGTCGGACAAGTGTGTCGAGGTATCGAGAGAACGTACCGGCTATCAAATACTTCGCAAAACAGTAAAGAATGAGCTACAAAATCACTATAAGTTTTAAGTTGCAGGTAGAATAAGTCAAGCAAGCTTGTCGAAGAGAATGTTGCATCGGACATCAGAGGTATCGAAGATAACATCTGACAAGTGTGTCACGGGTGTCGATCGACTAGATGGCTTTCAATTCTACTGGTGGACTCAGAAGGAAAAAAATCAAAGAAAAATTAGTCAGAGGAAAGCATTAACGAAATCAAGAAAATCAGTGTATGTCTCATTGTACTTGTCCGTGCACAGTCCCTCCACCCAGGGACCGTGGTCCGCGTAAGCTCATTTTTAACCACAGGCTTTGTTTCTGTATATGATTTTACTGTTGGACAAAAAACACCGCAATGCTACGCTAAAATTATAGAATTGATTTCCTTCCCAGAGAACTTGTTTCATATTATGATACGCAGATCGATGGGGAAATAGTTTAATGTTAGGTATTCTTAGAAGTCGGCTGTCCTTTGTTTGATATTATGATTAGCAACTGCACCCTTCGTTCATTTGCATCTAAATGAAGCCGTCTTGGCTTTGGATTTGCACATATGCATGTGAAATGAGATTTCAACCTGTCGTTTTCACGGGTTGAAGCGATGTTGTAATCACCGTCCCTCCACCCACCTGGGTGGAGGGACGGTGTTGTAATTAATGGTTCATTGTGTATGCACAGGGGGCAGATGAAAGTCCCCGGGGTGGGAGGTTTTTTGTGCAACGGTTTACCTTATTTGATTTTATTAATTTGACTGTGATATTTCAAATAAAGCTTTCGAATCCAAACTGTCTGACTGTGTTTCCAACGTCCTTATCTCCTCTTCAACCAGTGCACATACCACTCTAATTGCTGCGCAAACATTGCCAACTTGTATCAGCGTATCAGCGGATTGGCTTATTAAGTCAACACCACATCCGTCCCACATGTGTGGGGCGGCTGTGGTGTTGACTCAATCACTTAATCCGCTGATACCGACAACGGATTAGCAAGTTGGCAATGTTTTCGGAGCAATTACAATGGTGTATACACACGTTGGAGAGGAGATAAGGACTTGTCGGGTAATATATAAAACAGTCAGACGGTGTGGAGTCGAAATCTTTATTTGAAATACCACAGTCAAAATTAATAAAAGTAATTTTATTAATTTGACTGTGGTAAAATTAATAAAAGTAATTTTATTAATTTTGACTGTGGTATTTCAAATAAATATTTCGATGATCAAGAAAGCAGTCAGACAGTTTGGAGTTGAACTTTATTTGAAATATCACAGTCAAAATTAATAAAATAAAATAAGGTAAACCGTTGCACAAAAAACCCTCCCTCCCCACCCCAGGGGACTGATTTCTTTCGCCTATGGTGTATGGTGCGAGTACTATCAGTGTCAAAGAGGTGAAACGATAATGGTGGTGACATTTCGGGCATTCTCCAAAACAGTCGGTTTTCACTGAAAAAAAAACAGCCTTTAATTTTAGGAGCGGTGAAGATCGCCCAGGTCCCCTGCTTCAAGCCATCGTTCACTGAGCACTGTTGATCGCCACGATTTAGCTCCGCACCGAAAACTGACGCATCAGCAATACAGTATTTGCATCAAAGCACGTGTTTGCATGACTTTGCGGTCCCATGGCACGCGCCGATAGCATTTTTGTCAACAAAACATAGCTAAACTTCTGTAAGGCGAAACTAGATTCTAACGCCTCCCCTTGATGATAAACATATAAATGAACAATATCTGATTGGTAAGACAAGAGACGTTACATGACCGCAAAATCTTCACAACAGTCAAAGACTAATTCTCAGAAGCAGTTGTCACTAGTCTCTAACGGTCCCATCCTACGGGTGAGAAGTTACGCAATTTGTGTGATTTGTTAATTTCATGGCCACTCCATTTTGTGGGGTGACGGCGGTTATTCGGGTAAAATTCCATGGCCTGGGATCCCCCAGGCCGAAGAAACTGACCAGACCCATAGTGACAGTTGAAAGAACGCTAAATTTTCAGGTACAGGTAGTCAACGGAGCTGTTCATCGAAAAGGGGCAGGGGAATCGTTTTATTTTTTTAATGGCAGTGGATATTTTAAGGGCAGTGAAACAATATTTTAACTGGATGTGTGGCAGATTTTGTTTGTTAGTTGGGTGGGTAAAATCACATGATTGGCGTTTGGAACGGGTTATTAACGACTGGCGAGAGGAAAATGCTCGTAAACTTGTACAGAACAAGAACATTTACGATATACAGCGGAAACGCAGTCAGATGTGTCTCGCGGTAGCTACATGTAAAGAGTACACCAACAACCGCACACTATCCAAAATACAGTCAAAATGTAATAAAGTTGAGGAGAGCTGATGTACATCGGCTTTCATCTGTTTATATTACCAATAAAATCAATTATGAAGTATGAAGCTTTTTATATTTTGTTCTTCCCCCGAAGTGTATAGAAAATATACCGTATGGCGACATGTCTGAACTTTTCGTATTGTTTTCCCAGGCATAGAATTCCAATTGCAAAGAGTTAGCGAGTATATAGAGATGGAGCGTTTTACAAGATGGTCTATACCAGACTGCCTGATTAAGTAAAAAAATCCTGCGTGAGAGATTTAGAATTGACGGACGTCCGAATTCTACTTGTCCAGTTTATTATGAATCATTGTACGTAAGCGATCAAGACTTCCAAAGAATTCTATAGACAGGCACGTTTTATAACAACTTTATAATCCTATAATCCGCGGACAACTATACATAATATTTAGCAAAATGCTCTCGTTTCGATTTGTTAGGGTTGCCATCGCAAATGTCGCTCATTTTTTATGACAAATATGTGCAGTCAGCAGACGACACTCTCTTGTGAGTTCAACTTTGTTAAAATTGATGTGACTTGCGACGAAAATTGATTAATTGACACATAACTATAGGAGAGCTGCATTACATTTTGTACCGGTGTGTTTTCGAATATTGCCAATACACTCTCATTAACATTCACCAGGGGCATCAACGACATCAAAAATCGGCTCGGACGTGAGTCAAGGTTGTTTAGCGACATTGCTTAGCAACGCAGCTCGAAAACTTTTCTTGGAAACAGGACGGGAGCATAAGTCAGGGCCGGATTGAGCACAGTACCTATGGAAACCGGTGGTTATTTCTTACAAAATATGTGATTCGACTGCGTACTTCTTCTTTTGGCCTTGGACTTTCGCCGCCTTGCCCCAAAGTCAATCAGCAAACAAATCATAAGATAGTTCAGTCACATTAATCTTTACATTTTGATGCATAAATCTTTTGTGATTAATTGTTATTCTGACTACCTAACTCATACACCGGTACCTCCAAGCTCCATCAAATCCCACATCAAGTTGTGGTGAACACCAAGCTCAGTTCCGCATGTGAAATCGCGACCGTGACCCGATGATGATGAATTGCATAAAAAAGTGCTTATATTTCGCTTTTCCCGTCATAGGGGGTGTGCCTACAGGTTGATAGTTATTAGGCTATACCAGGCTAATTCCAAAGCTTGTTCAGAAATTGAAACAGATACGATATCCAACTAAAAACCGTGTTTTATACAACTGATTCGTTATCTTTTCGCCTAGACCTTGTTGTGACATCCTTACTTCTGGAGCAACCTGGTTGAGCGCGGCCGAACTACAATATTTCTTCAATGTCTCAAAACATATTGCACCACGTTGGCGCATTGGACACGTCCTTGTATTTTCGTCAGAAACTAAATACAGTAGGTTTGGATATGACATCGGTTATAAATGATGTAATATTAAAGATTAAAATACTTTTATCGATCGACAAAAAAAAGAAAGAGAGAGAGGGTATGTTGAATCAAAGTCGGGAGAAAAGAACGATACTTTCCACGAATTAATCAACAGTGAGCAACGACCATGAATATTTTATAAACTTTTAAAATTTAGTTATCGACTTTCTTTGACACCCCCGTTTTTTTGGTTCGGAAATACTGTCTTCAGTCGTTTTGGTACCTCGTAGTATGACTGACACACGATTACAGGCCTTACCCAAGTTTTAATTAGGCCTAATTGCTGCTATTTTTTACTATTTTGAAAAAGACCTCGCCAAATATCCGGTTCAGCCAGGTGCAGCCAACGAACAATTCACTTTTAAGGGGTCCTTACTAATGATAAGGTATATAGTGTGCACGGCCAGCAATGTGAACTGACTAATTTTCAGTCGAGAGGGTAATTAATTCATAATTTGCCCTCCCACTAAAACTTTTTCGACCTACCCTGCCGCACTCAAACCCACTCCCCACTTATTTTTGCCCGTTCCCCCTCCCTACTATGAATTTTTGAAGCTGCCCTGTGGCGAAAAAAACTTGCCAATTTCCCCGCCCTGGAAAAAAATCCCCTCAAAATGTTGTCATTCCTTTTCCCCTGCAGACATGAAAAGTTATAAGTACTAGCCTGTGTCCCAATCCCCAGAAACACCATGGCTCAACTTCCCCTGTCCCCGTTTTAAAAGTAGCTTTCTCTCTCCTCGTTTTTCGCCAAGCCCTGTCCCTGACAATCAACCGATATCTGCCCTGCCCTACAAAACAAACACTAAAATTTGCTCCCCTGCCACTTTATAAAAACATGTTCCCTGCCTGAGCAAAATTAAAATTTCCTCTGCCTCAAAAATCGCCTCCGAACAGCTTTTTCGATGTTCCTGTTCTGTGCACGGGTTTGGCACGTCTGTGTGCCTAACACAGAATATTCATGAGGATAATATTGCGTAAATACAGTACAAGCCGCAGTCTGATAGCACGGCAAAACTTGACCCTCTAGCCTGCTGTCCTTGAGTTTGTACATTTATCTGGTGTAAGACGAAGATGGGGCTAAGTTAGCAATATTCTTGTCTAACGAGAGCGAAAAAATAACATTTTCTTCAAGATTAAGTAAAAAATGATAGTTATCATCAAATTCTTCGCAGTTCGTTTCGTGAATATTTGAAAACCTAAGGAGCCGTAAGCCATATTGGTCAAAGGTCAATCAGAAGACCCAGTGTGGTGTTGGCGTGGCGTCGCTTGCACGTACCGCCAACAATGATCAAAATCTCCAGTCGTTCATCTTTTAGCGTTTACTGACATGTCCCGCCCGTGTTTAGGAATGTCTACAGTCTACCCTTGAAATCCTGGACCATCTCGACGACTACGCTGTACGTTTTAATCTAGTACAACTGGAGAGTCGTCCAATCGTGTCGATGTCATGAACTGAGTTACGTTTTAGAGCTACTACCAGAAGCTCAACGGTTCGACAAGCAGCAAGTTTATTCTCCGTTCAATCGGGACGAAACTCGACAACCCATTTTAGCAATTTGGACGGAAGAGGGCAACTCTTTCGCACAAGCGAAAGGTCGACCCCTCGATCGCTGCTGAGTTCTGCATCAGCTGGACGGTGGTCGTGTACATACCAGGTACAGGTATGTATAGTTAACTTGTCCTCTTTGTCTTATGTAACCAGCCCAAGTGTCTTTTCTTACATACGTCTACTCCTTCTCGTATAAACGTGTTCAGCAATGTCTTTATCTTGCAAAAATGTCTACGTTTGTGTTGTTTAAATCATCGATATTGCTGATAAAATTTCAAATAAACAATGAACATCTAATTCCCAGGCAACTTCATGCTAATGTGACCTTTGTGGCGAGGGACTGTACAGAAATTACGGGGGGGGGGGGGTAGGGTTGGGGCAGGAGGTAGGAAGAGAAGGAGCCTGCACGAGAAATAAATGGATTAACCACCATTGTATAATGCCCAGATAATCCTGTTATCTCCTTTCTTATCCTCGCTTTAGCCGGTCCTGCAAGGCCGCCTAGTCACATAACTGTCAAATTTAATGAGTTCGAAATATTTTTATCGTGGATTTGAATCGAATGCGTAGACTAAAAATACTTTGACAGCACATGCGCAGTTAATGATTTTGAACACAAGAGGTTATGTAACTCGTCGGAGGACCAGATTCAGATCAGCCGGACGCATAAAAAATCGAGTACGGAAACATTTGTTCGTCTCTACAGCTTATTTACAAGTCACACTACTTATGCTCTTTTCGGGGGTTTCCGCAAATTTCCGCAAAAAACGTCGACATTGTTTTGAAAGAACGTAACCTTGGGTTGTTGATAGTCATATCAGGTTGACGTTGCGACGCGTTGCGTTTCTGTAATTGAAGTCAGAATTTCAGTCACTTTGCCGACCGGGTTCAGTGATTAGCATAATGTAGCATCGGGAGTCTGTGTTACGTCCATGCTGATAGTAAGTCGCTATGGTATCTATCTTATTTATCGTTTATTAAACATTGCAACTTTGTAGATACTACTACATCCACGTCGTATTGACGATAGGGTATTGTTATCAGTACATAATTTTTCTCCGTGCCGTCGAACCATGGATTGCTAAAAGGTCAAACTAGCTGTGTCCGTAGTCGAACTGGCCACTCTTGCTAATTTGTTTCCAGTGTTTCGTGTCATCTCCTTCAAATTCAGAATACTTAAAAGTTGAAAGTTAAGAAAAATCGTCGATCAGATCGCCCACTTCACTGATTCAGTCATCACATGTCTGTTCGCGGAAGACGCTATACTTGTATTAGCGCATGCGTACTTTCTATCCGACTATACCCGAAGAACATCGAACCGTATCCGAACCGGCATAATCCAATTATGGGATTACCGGGCAGATGCGTCATTGTTTGCTTAGCAAACAAGCGGCATGTCTCATCTCCCTCAAAGGAGACAATAGACGTGCAGGCTCCTTCTCTTCCTACCTCCATGGGTTGGGGTGTTGGTTGGTGTTTCGAAAATGTAGAATAATCACCCTTCAAAAGTGTTTTCAAGAAAAAGATTGCCCCCAACTTTCATTTGTCCTTTGTGTCACAGTCTTATTTGATGTTTTATTAATAACTGACGTAAAATTTCTTATCTGACCTTTGAACTTTCAAAGAATACCCTAAACCTTTAGAAACATGTAATCACTTGGGTGAAAGTCCAATAGCATATTTGTTGTTCACATCTGCTTTCAAACGCTATTCTCACCATCCGGTACTATTCGAAAAACCAAATTTCTTGCACCAACATTCACTAGTAACCAGCTCAGTCTAATTAAGTACATTAATATCAATAATCAAGCATCTATAAATACACAGATGTGGCTAGTTCTGTATTGAAAAATAAGATTTAATGGTTTCCTCATAGATACAATGTGAAGTGAATCACCGTCCCTCCACCCACCGGTCTGGAAACAGCTCCTGTTTCTTTGCTCCGAGCCGCGTTGCTGGTAAATATATATATTACAAAAAATCTCTGAATCTCTGACACCTTAAATGTGACAAGTACGTGAATTCGCATTAAAAATATACTAATTTTATCCAAAATGACCAGAATGCATGGCGATATTCACTACAGCGATTTTGCTGGATAAACTTGTCGAGACCAAAATATATTGTAACATAAGCGTTTTGATATTGAGGTGGGAGCTTCAAGGTTCTTTCACATTTTTATACATAAAAATTCATTTCTTTTCAAAGCTGTCGCGTACTCTTTTGGCCTCCAAAATAGAGCTTGCAAGGAATTGCTGCTAGACAACTGTATGCGACAGTATCCCTTAGTTACACAGCGGAGCTATATCAGCCGCTAGGTTTGAGTAATGTTAGAATGAAAATCGATTCTAGAAAATAAACTTTTAGGAAGACTTACACCTCGCAATTCCCCATTTTCAAAAATAGGTAATATTACTAAGGACATAGAACATACAATGTCTAAGTTGAAAACATTCAGCGCTCTGCATTATACATTAGACTACTCTGTGCACTTTATGTGAAGATTTCAGTGCAGGTATGCACAGTATCCTCAGTGTTTGCATGTTTGGGCAAATATTTAATCACAGCACAATCTTTACCTTGTGCAAAATTGCACATACACCAAAATTACTGTATTTTCACAACTTACTTCAGCTCTGAAGGATGTTGGCTTTTACTGCAGTAGGAAACCATACATTTGTGAAACATATGATGAGTAAATTCAAATTTTAACAGTCATTTTGATTTTGGTAATATTCCTAAGGAACAGAACATGCAACGTCACAGGTGAAAACATTCACCTCTGTCAGTGTTCAATCTGGGATGTCAAAACAGGGGGTCACTGTAAACCCCTACTCCTGTCCCAAGGGGACCATTTTAGAAATTCGGGGGACATCAACACACATGTAAAACCCTTGAATCTTCTGTGGAAAATACTATATTCTGTCAACGTGGATTTAAAGGGACATAAGCTGTAACTTGTTGCAAGTTTTTCAGTGTTCTGCTTCTGTATATCAACTACTTTGTCTGATCCTAAAACCGTTTGTCATGCTGAAATTTCTAGTATTCTTTTTGTCAACACAGCTTGTATGTGTGTAGTGATCATTGTTTATTGTTTACAAATGAATTCTAGTCCAGGCTTGAATGCAATTTTCAACAATACCGTAATTTCGTAGATTATACTCATTTAGGTTGTGTTGATATGCTAAATACTTGGCTTTAAATTACGAATTAGGGATTCAATGCATAAAGTGTAGGAAAACCACAAAACAAAAGTTCTGAAAAAATAGCCAAAAGATACAGCTTATGGAGCTTTAAATAAAGTTTATATCAACTCTTAAACATACTGTTAACTTGTATGTATTTGGAAATTAATGTTCTGGAAAATCAGATATGTCCGACCTAAAATATTGCTGTTCAAAACGATCATAGCTGGCCCTACATGGATGCTTGCCTTGTAGTGTTCAACCTTTGTATGGGTGGTAGACGTTGCAGACGCTTCAATTCGAGGGCATGCCCCATCATCTTTGTCTAAAACAGGGGTGCATCAACTACTGGCATTAAAAATCCAAGTCGCAACTAGCCTATCGCCATTATGCACAGTCTATTTTGTCTTGTTTACATTCATTAGCCTGTCACATGCACACAGCTCTACCCTACATCAGTCCTTTCTACCCAGCTTCTTATGCACCACCTTATACACTCTCACAAACTTATTTCAACTTGAAAGTTCACCCTTTTCCTGCCAGACAGTATTAAGACTATAACTTCCCAATCAGCCAAGTCAGTAAAACGCGGTATTGAGCCAAACATGGCGTTTTTTCACCTGCTTGGCTCGGCCTGTTATAGCATCTTTAGTCAAAAAAAATCAAGCTTACAATATTTATGTTTTCTACAGCCTTCAAATGTATAATATTATGTTAAAATACACCATATGGAATATGTTGTGTTTCATTTATTTTAACCATCTTGACCTGATGGTGAAATATGGACTTGGCAGGAAAAGGGTTAGCGCATAAAATAATGCTTAAAGATACTGCTAGTGGGGCTTTAAAAGGCCGTGAGCTGCAACACTGTGAAATTTGTCCAACCTCAAAGTACCTTCAATTTCTTCAGATATTCATTGCAATCTACAAATTGAACGATATAGTCATTAACTGTGCCTCAACAGCATTTGCTTGTGGCAGAATAGACAAGAAATTGAGCACATCTTTGTTAATTTTAAATTTCCCGCAATTTTCAAAATCTTGCCATAATAAGTGAAAACAAGAATTTTTCCTCTAAGTGGAGTGAATCCCTTTCCCTTCCTTTCAGTGGGTTGCACCATGTTGTATTTGTAAAGATTTAAATGTGTACATCCACCATTTACGCTGTTTATCATGTAGTTGCATGTAGGCGGCCATATTTGGGTGCGGCACCCATTTATTATTTGTCTTACAAGAATCTCCTCATGCAGTCCAACTCTGTGGATAATTACACTAGAGTAAACATCTCTGAGTTATGTAGAAATTTGCTATGAACTGATTTTAATCTAAATATAAAAATCAAAAATAATGTCAAAAGTTGCAACTCATCTGCCTTAAAGTAAACATGAGAATAATTCTGATCTTACCTAAACATGGTATGTCATTTTATTTTGCATCACTTCATTAATGATATCCAACTTTCTAAATTAATGCAATTTCTGTATCAAATGAAATGTGGTCTTATTTTCAACATGAACATTTTGTATTATTGTATAACCATGGATGTAAAAAGAGTCAATCTTTCATCCATGCTTAGTGCAGTGGGAATCCGATGATGTCAAGCCTTTGTAGGCCATGGGAATGCTATTGTCTGATTCAAATGTGAATACCAATTGATAGCCAGATGAATATGATTATTCACATGAAATATGATGATTCATCATCTGTGTTTCAGATATTTTGATTTTCACAGTAAGAGTTTTAACTCTTTTATTTATATCCTTGCAAGTTGCAGGCCCCTTGGAGATGTTTATTAGGCACTGAAAAAGTAGGGAAAGGGTAGTGTCCCAAGGAAAGACAGAGTTACACAAAAAGGCATGCCAACAACAGGAGAATAAGAGAGGTATGTACTACAAAGTCTGCACTGATAATTTTTTAGTCTAAACCAGTGAACTTTGAAGGACAAGGTAACCAAAGCACCAGTGTTGGTGAATTATAGTACATGGTAGAACCATCATGACACAAGTAAAATCAATTTTACTTAGTTGAGCTTTGATATTTGGTTATACATTTGCAGAGCACCTAACAGCTTTAAGCGACAAAATCTGCCTTTTTAGCTCCGCTGTCAGAGACGCGGAGCTTATCCGATAGACTGATTGTTCGTCGTCGTCCGTCCGTCAACAATGGTCTTCTTCTCTGAAACCGCAAGTCAGATTTCTTTGAAATTTGGTATGGAGGTTCATAGGAGTGACCTCACTCAAGATTGTTCAAATTGTGGTGAAATTTGCATAATTGTATTTTTGGGGCAATTTTTCCTGTTTTTGGTCAAGAAATCTTCTTCTCTGAAACTTCACGTCAGATTAATTTGAAACTTGGTATAGAGGTTCCTGGAGGTAACCCCAGTCAAGGTTGTTCAAATTGTGGTGAAATTTGCATAATTGTATTTTTTGGGCAATTTTTCCTGTTTTTGGTAAAAAAGTCATCTTCTCTGAAACCGATCGTCCGATTGCTTTTAAATTTGATGTGCAGTTTACTTAGGGTAACTATAGTCAGATTTGTTCAAATCATGGTGAAATTTGCATATTTGTATTTTCAAGGCAATTTTTGTCGTTTTTGGTTAAAAAAATCTGTAAAAATCTTCTTCTTCAAAACTACCAGTCAGATAGCTTTGATATTTGGTACATAGGTCCCTAGGGATGATCTATTTCAGATTTGTTCAAATTGTGCAGAAATATGCAAATTTGCATTTTTAAGGCAATTTTTGCCATTTTTGGTCAAAAAATGTATTTCTCAAAAAGTACTGGTCTGATAGCTTTGAAATTTGGTATACAGGTTTGTATAGACGAACTAAGTAATATATATTGAATTTCTGATGAAATGTGTAATTTTGTGTTTTGGGGGCAATTTTTGCCATTTTTGGTCAAAAAATGTGTATTTCCAAAACTACTCATCTGATAGCTTTGCAATTTGGTATACAGGTTCCTACCGATGAACTTAATGATATTTATTGAAATTATGATGAAATCTGCAATTTTGTTATTTATGGGTAATTTTTGCCATTTTTGGTCGAAAAATGTGTTTCTCAAAAAGTACTGGTCTGATAGCTTTGAAATTCGATATGCAGGTTCGTACAGATTAACTAAATTTGATATTTTGACATTATGGTAAAATCTGCAATTTTGTATATTTTGGGGCAATTTTTGCCATTTCTGTTAAAAAAATTTGTTTCTCAAAAACTGCAAGTGGATAGCTTTGATATTTGGTATACAGGTTCCAAGGGATTATTGTAATATGTGATATACTGAAATTATGGTGGAAATCTGCAATTTTTATTTTGGGGGACAATTATTGCCATTTTTGGTCAGAAAATTTTATTCTCTAAAAACTACTCGTCAGATAGCTTTAGTGGACGTGTTCTTTGGAATGATCCGATGTAAAAATTCAAATTATGATGAAATCTTCAATTGTATATTTTTGCAGATATTTTAGCATCTTTTTTCTGGCCATTGAAATGAGCTATCAAAGATTTCCACCTTCTTCACCAACATGTGTCAAAAATAGTTATTCTCTACATAAACACAGCGGAGCTATATCGGCCGCTAGGTCGCTTGTTAACCTTCCCTTGAGATACAGATGTAATCGATTGTTATGCAGCTTATTCAATGTCAAATTTGAGATCACAATGAAATGTGTAAACCCTGCAAATTATTTTAGAGAAACATACAGATAAAGTATCGCCCAAAGCTTCGCTTTTTTAGCCTCATTATCGTTTCCGTATCGTTTCCGCATCGCCCAACCCCAAATCCAACATCACTCACTCGGTTGTTTGGTATTGTTTCCGTATCGTTTCACTAGCGCATCGCCTCATTCACGGAACTCAAAGACATCAGATATGAGATATCGGGCATGAAAAGTCGATGTCATTTCGTCAAAAGTCATCGAAAATTGAGAATATAGACAAGATTTCATCTAGTTGAAGGTAAATGATCGGTTAATAATCATGAATTCGAACGTCTTGGACGATGTGGGTACGTGATTTAGAGTGATTGGCGCGGCGTGACATATGTAGGCCTACTCAGATTTATACCGTATGCGCACGGTGCGATAGTTTGCCTAAAATTAATTTTATTTTTGATGGATAATTGGTTGCGGAGTGTAACTCTATAGTATGAATTGCGTAGCAATTATTGAAACACTGGAAGTTCCCGCTATCAGATTGTTATCAATGTGTTGTGACTAAAGGTCACGGACTTCCTCTACATCATAATTTATTCACGTCAATCGGGTTTAAAGGTCACTGTGTAAAGCGTTAGGTGAATTCAAGGTGGCATCACTATATGTGTTAACCTAGTATATGATACACTGCAGTTATTATTTTAGCAATTCTCCTTACTTTGTATGGCCAGTTTTTCTTGTGCGCTTTCAAGGACGTACATGTATTTAAGCTTAAAAATACTAATTTCAGTCATTTAAAATGGTCATCCGCACACAGTACCACACATTTCTGGGTTTCTAGTCAGTGGAAAAGTTGTCCCACGTCATTTTTTGACACTTGTCTCATCGGGCAACCGGTACTGGTGTTTCAGTTGCAGTTGCCCAAACGCGACTTTCACTTGCAACCGTTAATGTCTGTCCCTGGTAGAGTGCTATCTTGTTACAAAAATGTTCGCAAATAAAATGGTATACAAACTTCATATCAAATAAAGCAATTCGTAAAAGAAACGCATTATAATCACATATGTTTCAACTTTGTTCCCATTTTTGTGTGTTGAAGCAACATTTCATGAATGGATAATGTCGGACATATGGGGTCGGACACATGTATTTGATCTTTCATTTTGTATACCTTTACTCTCAAAAACATCGGCAATGCCAGGCGGCGAAATTCCGAAGGCGGCAACTTTGCTGTTGCATTTTGAGTGAATAATATGCCGTGGCCAATTGGGACCATGAAATTGACTTGATACGATGCAGCGGCGATGTTTAGGCTGATACGATGCGGAAGCAATGCAAGGCTGATACAGAGGCGGTAATGAAACGATATAGAAAATAAACAAACTGATGCGACAGCAATGTCGGAAATGATACAGAGGTGATCTGAGGCGAAGTTTTATGCCATACTTTATCTGTATTGTTGAAACAACTTAAGGGGCTCTTAGATTGAGTTCAAAACACAAATGTACATAGCATAACATACAATAATAGCATAGTCAAACTCAGGATGAGCTTTTAACACTTTTAACAGCTTTTAACTGGCCAAAATATTGTTGAAGGAATCCATGAAGTGTATTTTATGAACCTTGCCTGGGAACACAACTTTGAAACAATATCACAAGACAAACTCATGTCCAAGAGTTGCAAATTTAATATTGAAAGATGAAACAAGCTTACAATGTATGCTCTGATAACATGTTCCAGATTACACGATGTGCTAAAAAACCATAGTTTTATCTTTTATTAACATTATACGAAACTGTTTTTGGAACAACCAACTGTGTGCAAGAAACTCTTGCCTTATTTCACAAAATGTAACTTAATATACATTTTTTCATAAAAACATTTTGCATAGTCAAAACAGCTTCAGTGTTGCACCCGCTGGGAACAAGGATATAGTTTTGAACTAGTATTTACTTAGTGGCTGGACTGACAGTTATTGAACAGTATTCAACAACAGTCAGTCCATGCTTCAAGTATCTCTATTATACTTCAAACTTTTCTGTATGGCTGTCTATATAATTTCTTGAAAATTATATGAAATGTATATAACACGATTGGAACTAATTTGGGATAATTGGATTTTCATATTTTTCAAATTTCTCAAAGATGTTAGGTGCCGTATAGTTGAATGTTGCAATATTACAAAATACTGATAAAAACAAGTGCGTAACGTAAAAAGAAAAGTAGATGAGGTTACATTTGTAGATGAAATCGACATTACTTCATCCAATTATCCCAAATTAGTTCCCATCGTGTTATATGCACTCCAAATAATGCATGATATTGAAAAATCATTTGAAATGGTAATTGACAATGAGTCTCCTTCAAAGCATTTTTTCAAAATTTTTATTTTTAGTAGTCTACAGTTTTCTCTACACATGTGAGCTATGCCTGGCTTGACTAGGGAATCTCTGTTGGTACAAATCAGAATGAATCATGGGATATTTGTAGTATGGGTTGGGTCTTTGCATAGTTAGCACTATTAGATATACAGAGTCAACAATTTTGTCACAATAATTGTACAAATGTACTAATGGGTTCAAATAAAATTTAACAAAGCAAAACTTACTTTAGTTTGAGGGTTATGTAAATTGACAGTTCCATTCTGATGTGCTCAAAGGTCTTTGGACAAGGGTGCCAATGTTAAAATGATACATGAATTTCCTTATGTTCCTAAGCATAGGTGGAATGGAAGGCAACATAATATGTTCAAATCAGTAATAAGTCATGATACCAGAGTTGTTCTTAAAATATCAAATGTACCATATTGTTAGTTATGACAGTGACTTTATGTATTATGCCATCATTTATCTCACTCTTTGCATGATTTTAAATAACCATCATTTATAATTTCTACCTACAGATTTTAAAGAGGAGAAGTGCAGTGATCAATGCAGATGAGAAGGGTTTCTGGAATGATGTAACTGCAGACCTGATGTCTGATGAGGAGGTCCACCACAGATGGAAGGATAATTGCCTCCAGGCCTTCTTGGCGATCTGACAAACTAACGATTTGATAGGATAGACACACTCAATCAGCGAATGCTTAATGACTCTAATTCAAGACACTACATACTGCAGAGGAAGTATGGCAGAGCCAGTGAGAGACCACCTGATAACAACAGTTCAGTGACAATTGTGTGAGACAGAACAGTGATGCATAGCTTTTCTGAGTAATTATCCATCATCCCTCTGTTGGTCAACAACTGATTTGTTCTCAATTTTAATTGCTTTACTTGAAAAGTAGTACACAGAGCTGGTGTTGTAAGTTCAGTGAAATATAAAGTCATTAGCTGGCACAGGTCAGTTGACACCAAGAAAAGTTTAGTATAACCAAGGCATAACTTACAAATACTTCACAAGTACATCTTTGAAGTACTGCTGAAATTTGTCACTTTGACGTATCTGGATTTGTGCCTCAAGAATTTATCAAGGTGCAGTTACAGTGTTTAAACATGCTGAAACAAATGTGAGCCACACCGTGTTACTGATGGTATTTTTCTATTTCTTGTCCAAAAATTTCTCTGAAATTGCTTGTCAGATTGCTTTGAAATTTTAAATGCAGGTCTCTTAGGATAATATAATTGAAGCAGTAATCAGTTTGTCCTGAGATATGCAATATTGTGTTTTTCAGAGCAATTTTTCCTAGTTTTTGAGATTTTGATTAACTGAACAAAGCTACGATTTAACAGTGCACATACATGTATGTGATAAGTAAGAGTTAATTAAACATACACTACAAAAAAATTCACCCCAGTGACAGTTCCTGCACAGGCCCTGATACAAACTGTGATACAGGTCTGTGTCAGCAAACACAGAAGGAGTTCTATCAGGGGCTGATGCACATGTCTGTATCAAGTACTGTAAACACATGGCTGTATTTCTACCAATTACAGCACCTGTACACAGTGCTGTGAACACTGATCTCTAACAGGGTCTGAAATTTTTCAGTGTTCAAACAATAACATTTCTTTCTGCTTCTATCATCAAATTTGCCAATTTTTACAACAAATTTACACCCTGAAATCCATACAGATTTTCAGGCCCTGCAGCTGACACACCACTGTACGCACACCGGTGGTTCAGTGCTGCAATTATAGGTCTTGATACAGTCAGAATTTACAGCATTGTATACAATCCTGTACCACCATGAATCAGAATTTACACAACCCTAAAATCTGACAGGTTTTTACTGGTCTTGCAAAAAGGTTATTTATCTGGGCCTGTTACAGGTAATGATTATCCTCTGTTACAGGCATGTGTCTGCCTTTTCTTGCTGTGTAGATAGCTTGAGTGCTTCATATTCAATCAAGAAACTCTTGAAATGATTTTTTATTCCTATATTTAAAGGTACACATAGTTGATCTTGTAATTTGGTGAATTACACAGTCATTAGCTGACACATCTCAATTGACACAAATTAAAATGTACAAACTTAGGAATACTACACATGTATATCTTTAAACGTATGCCAAATTTACAGCATACTGTAAAGAGCATTAATTTTCACCAGGATTTAATTTCACTATTTGCTTTGCTGTTTGGGACACATGATTCACTGGTTTTATTTTCACAGATCAGGCCGTGAAACAATGAATTCTATTATAATTTAAAATTGTCATAGGGTTTAATTAAGCAGATTTTTAGTTGCTTGTTGTATTTTGGGTTATTTTCCTGTTTTTGTTTAAAATAATTTCTCTGAAACAGGTCAACAGATTGCTTCAAAATTTTGTATACAGGTCAATAAGGATGATAATGGTAAGATATCAAATTGTTCTGATGAACCATATTTCTCCCTGTTAGGCTCAGGCATATTTAAAAGTGACTGCATTAATTGATATTAGAGTTATCAAGGCTATGGAAATTCTTTTTTTACAGTATTGAAGATAACTTTGAATGTGTCTCAGGAAAATTGTTCTGAATGTTTTTTGTCTGTATTTTTTAATCAGTGTAGTTTACATAATGCTTTATATTGCCTTTTATTTATTTTACTAACATTTACACATTCCTTTGGAATAAAGAAGAATCATTTACAGTGATCTTGGATTTGTGTATCTAAATTGCAGTATAGTTTTCAGATGCAATCTGTACTCTATTTTGCTGTAGAAAGCATCATTACATTGGTTTCTTCACTTGTAAAAAGAGTACTCATTGTGTATACACACACACACACACACACACACACACACACACACACATATATATATATATATATATATATATATATATATATATATATATATATAGTGTATGTGATGCCTGTATGAGTAGAAATACATGAGTCAAAAGCTACAAAGCATTACTGTTATTTGAGGACCCACCCCACACCCCAGTTCCCCGAAGCCAGTGTGGATAATTATGTAAAAATTGGTGAATAATAAGTATGGATATATGCGGCAACTGACCCTCCCATTATTTGTAATCAATCAATCAAGCCAAAAGTACTGGTCCCTTGATTCTCTATAAATTAGAGAATCCAGTAGTATCCTGAAATACATATATAATGGATAACACGTGAATCCAGCAGAATCCTGCAATGGATTAAGCAAGGATTCTGTTCAGTATCCGACAGAAACCATTGACCACCAGAATCCACTGGCATACATAATGTATATTGTAGTATTCTGGTGGATTCTTGAAGTATCCAGAACAATATACAGAAGAATCCTCAATGGATTTTTCACTTTTGGCACAGTGTACCGGCTAGATAAGTAGTTGACACCAGTTAGTGTTTGACAAGCCTGCAGCTACTGTTCCCAGGCCCTGGGACGGCTAACCAACCAGATCAACACAAACCAAACCCATGGTAAAATATAAAGTAAACAAAATTGTGTCACAGATCATGAGTTTGGTTCTATTACCCTCTCACCGTCCCCTCTAAAGATGCCCAAATTAACGCAATTCAACTATAGACAGTAGAGGGAGCCCACTCTACTGTTTATGATAACAAGAACATCTATCATGTGATAAAGATTTCAGGAGCCATCGACGTCGTGACCATTTCATAGTAGTTTCGTTTGTCGGACCACGCGGATGTTCACTTTCCTGTCTCAAGGCTGAAATTTATGCATGTGCGTCAATGGACAAACGTATTCACTTTATTGCCAAATTGGGCGTTAAAAAACCAGCGTACTCAGTTTGTACTGACCCAATATTACTGTTGAACGCTACATATGATTGTATCACAAAATACGATTGAAATTCAAAATCGTCGAAGTAAATAAGAAAATAACGCCACCGATATAAAATAGAGAGGTCAATCACGAAATTTTACAAGAGACATCTTTAATATGTGCATGGCGGTAGAAGAGACTGCTTCAAAGGATGGTCACCCATTAATTAGAGTATTATTTTGAGGTCCCGACATCGACTAATTCTTCATCAGGTATTTCTATGTCGTAAATCACAAATTAAAACATATTGAATATGGGAATCATGTAAAAAATCAACAAGGTCGCAGTTACAAGCTACCTGTGAAAGGTCGCAATCGACTACTATCGATGGACGAAGCGTGTCGCCCCTGAACAGAAATAATTATATTACTTTTGTGAAAGGCATGTAAAAAATTAAGAGAAATAGCTTCAGGTCATAAGGACCTGCACCAAGCCAAAGCTTCAGGTCCTTACAGAAAACTGCCGGTCCTCAATAAATGCCGTTGTTAACGACCATTAAAGTTAACTTCTCCACCGATACTATGCTTTTGAATGTTGTAATATTTAATTTTTCATATCCTTTTATCAATAGAGTCAGTAAGTATTCACTCCAAAGGACTATTTTTCACATAGATTGCAGAATAGTGTAAATGAATGATCATGAAATATTCATCTACATGATCAGGAATCTGAAAAAGATCACAGCCCTCATCTTCCTCAAGGTCATGCGCACACATTTATCAATGTTTTCCTCACCGGGGGGGGGGGGGAGACAACGGGACTAACAGGAGAATTTTCCTAGCCATGTCAAATCCCCTACTCTCGGACTATAAAATGATGTCAAACACCCAGGGCCGGGGAATACAGGCTCATGCACTAGCTACATGTGGCTGATGATAGCGAGAAATTTTTTCTATTGTAACTTTCTATGGGGAATGGTGTTCTCTACATTGCTGTGTACAATAGCGCTGTTCACGGTTACACGTTTGTTCCTAAATATAGCTGTACGCGCGCGACATCGGACACACAGCTTGAAATGCGGACAAATTTTATCAATGTTGCACACATGGCCGTTTTTGCAGGTTGTACTCTGAGTCCTGAATATGCCTTTTATTATTCATTGTTACACTAGCAGTCGCCTACTAAGATTGTTTTCGTCGATTTTGCATGCGCAATTTCAATTTCTAAAAATGCGGACAAATGTTAATTTTTGCATATTAATAAGAACAGTGACGTAAAGTTATTAAAATGACTCTGAAAAGTTTGACAGACCTCGATACTGCTGAAAACCATCGACACAATCAGTTAATGATACCGTAAAATCTTAAAAGACGTAATTTTTGCGACATTTAGGCCTACAGTCCATGATGACGCTGAGTTTTGCCTGCCTGTCGTAAAACGGTATACATCGAAACAATTTGAAGCCCTACTCTCGGCCTCTGAGAATATACACGACAGACAGTGCAACTCGACAAAACTGTTAATGATAAGGTCGCTCTGTTTTATAAAATGCACACTTGTTATCACGATATGTCGTGGTAAGAGTACGGCCTTGTGAACTTTGGTAAAGACCAAAGTAAAGACCAACAAGCGAGCAAGATGTTCTAGCGGTCCACAAACAAACGCAGCGAAACTTGAACTTGACTGTCGACTGCAGGTAGTGCAATTGGGCTGTCGTGTAACATCTAGTCCTTGTTCAAAACTTGAGGTAAACAAATACCTCCATGTTCAAAACCAAATATGATTAGTCAACAGCACTGTTCTCGTAGTAGGTTTTTGTCTTAAACTCTTCTGTGAACCGTTTATGTTTTTAACGCTTCAATGAAAAATCAAAGCAAAGAAAATAGAGTCAGTTTGATAAAACGAAGGGCTGTATTATGTACATTTGTGTACATGTAAATTCCGAACACTTAAAGTGTGGAACTAGTGAAGTAGAACTGGGTGTTGTTATCATATGACACAGATATGCTAACATTACCAGGGTTACACTCTCTAGACGAGTATTTTTTTATAATATTGTGTCACATTGTTGCACCAAAATCAATCCATTCCATCATTGCTAGAATCTGCATGCACGGACGTAATTCATACTGATCTGAATGTAATCAGTTGCACCGTGCTATGCGCGTCGATCGGAGGGGTTAGACTTTTTGTAAATGTAAAAAGTCGCAAGACAAAAAATTACTATGTTGCGACATTGTCAACTCCCACCACCCCCGGTCTGGTGTACCATAGAGATCAAATTCCCCACTACCAGGACACGAAGTGCGATCAACATCCCCTGTTGCCCCGCACTCCCACGGTGGAAAACATTGATAGGTGCATGACATTCAAGTCTGAATCGCATGATTCAGAGTCAGTCATCATCTGCATCTGTGACAGGTCTTGACGGAGAAATTTTCATCATTTATTCCAAATTTCAGTCGGTCATAAGGACCGACATGTTGCCAAAAACCTTCGGCCCGACGAGAAATCTGTCGGTCTCGGATCGTCGGACCGACGTTAATTTCGCACACTGCTTATAACTGAATGTGTCATTCTAAATCGTGAGGTTCGAGTCTTGTACAAGTAAAGAATACGTGAACTTCAGTCAAACAGTTGAATATCGCGTTTTCTGATATGTTGAATCGAGCATTCGTCGTTCTTCGGTGGCGACTGGCCGTTGAACTACTATAATAACGATGATAGACAACCCAGCAGCACGCTGTTTGTCCGCGTGATTGAGTTTATAAACAGGAAAAAGCAGTTGGTGATTCGAAAAAAGCACTTTCGTGGTTGTTTAAGTTTTTTCAAATTCATGGAAATTATTCTATTATTTTCTATTTTGGTTTCTTTAAATTTATTGCATAAGTGTATAATTACCTTATTCAATATCGTTTTCAAGCTATACTGACATGAATTTGTGCTGTGAAATATCGCATACTTTTCAATCGAGATTTACTTCGACCCTGGACTTCGACTCATTTCATAAGCAGTCCACCAATGACAAATTATGTCTGCTCTATATAACTGTTCGTGATAGAGGGACCGTGGTCTGCTCTATAAGAGCGCCGGTACAGATTGAAAAACAAATGCTAGGTCAACATTGGGTTTACATTGTAAATCACAGCATCTGCATTCTAATGTAATATAGCAAAACTTTACGTGCGTTACCCGTATCACGTTCCCTCTTTACCCGCATAGAATTTACATAACGATAGCTTTTCCAAACCGGGCAGAGCAGACACCGGTGCGATATTTTGTCGCTTTAAAAGTTCGAACTATTGGCATATTATTTCTAATTTCTACTGAGAGGCATGTTGCTCGCTCAACTGTCGAAACAAAAAGACGTCGCAACCATTCTCACAAAAAAGGCAGAAAACTTTTGGTGACGTACAGGAACGTAATGTTCATTGCATGCTTTAAACCGTACAGTATAAAGCGGAACAGTTTTGATTGCCAGACTGCACTGGGCATATGCAGACATAAAAGTCATCTGACATTTTTATCGTCAGTCGCAATTAGTTCGGAGCGGATCGATTTTGAATGTCGGACTTCATTAGGTGCAGACGAACATGTAAAGTGTTATCAGAAAAAGACGTAATTTTTGGATTTTCGAAGTAGGCCAAGTTTGATTGAGACGGGGTCAGTTTGAATGTCAGACTATACTTTGCATAGACACCACGTCAATTCGAGAAAAAAACGCAAAAAACCTGTTTGTTACTTCGACGCGACGGTATTTGATAATTAAACGTGCATTAACCTAAACGCAGGCATATTTTTTACCTAGTGATAATGTCGATCGGGAATGACAATTGTTCAAAGAAAAGTTCCGAGAAAAATAAAATAAATAAATAAAATAAATCACGGAAAACTACCGATTTTTGGAGCCTTCGTTTCGGCACGTCGCCAGAGCTAATGGCTTTACCAGGCAAAAAAAATGACGATGAGTCATTACTGAGATCGGACGTGTCCTAATTCATAATATAAGCTTGCCTACGTTCCCCAGATACATCGGACTAATGTTTATTGTTCACAAGTTGTGAGAAGTAATCTAATAAATGACTAGAACCGTCAAGCACCGCAAAGCGGCTAGTTCATCCTCCAACCACAACTATCGGTATTTTCGAGGTATAGCCTAAACTTACTTGTATAATTAGGGTTATCATACGAAGTTTGGAGGGTACCGACTGATGTTTCCGTATTTTGGCAAGTAGCGCAGCAACTTTATCGTGCCTTCAACAAACAGGTTTTTGAATTGCTCTGAGCTCCGGTCAGAGGGTGGAGATTCCAAACCAAAGCATGCATCTCGAACGTAATGTAAAATCGACGAATACCCTGGCAACGTTTGCCGATAGGGTCCGAGGAGCGGTCGGCATATTTTTTCGCGTACAATCCGGGGGAGTTCAAAAGAGTCGTGGGGGATGTCGCCCGATCGACTGTCAAATTGTATGACATCGCAACCATTTCCAAAATAAAACGACACTGAAACCCTTGGTGAGGTACGTGAACGTAATCTTTATTCACCGTGATTACGTTCAGATGCATTGAGGAAGGTGCATAAGCTTACAACGCGAAGTTTACCGAGTTTGACCATGGTTGACCGATGTGTAAAACACAATCACTGCATCAGAAAAAGATGTTCGTTTTTTTCGGCTCCAATTAGTCCGGAGTATGGTACAATTTGGATGTCGGACTTGAGCAGATATGCTAAATATATTCAGAAACGGACATAATAATTTGGTGTTCTGCATCATAGGTTGGGATTCTGGGAACAGTTTTTGAATGTCAGACATTGTATTGACCGACATAATATACCAGAAAAAGTCGTGGTTTTTGGTAGTTTTTTCGACCCTAATTTCATTCAGAGCAGGATCGAGTGTGGAACTTTGTTGCATGTCGACTCACATGTAAAATGTTAACAGAATTGGACGTATTTTGGGGTTTTAATGTCGTAATATTAAGTTGGATGGAGAACAGTTGTCTCTTATCGGGTATGGATAAGCTTAGACGTGAAACATACCGTAAAACAGGTAGTTTTTGGCCGCAATGCGTTTTGAGCGGAGACACTTCCGTATGTCGAAAACTGACTTATTGGACTAGGCTTCAACCACCGTCCCTCCTGGGTGGAGGGACGGTGCTTCAACAAACATTATTGTTACGGTTTATTGTTGACAGGTGGGAGTGATCATGGGTTTTGGAGAAGCCCAACAACGTCACTATGTAAATTACGCAACGCTGTGTCATTCAAGGGGAATTATGCAAATAGGAATGCAAATGTGTCCACAATGTTTACAAAAGCTCCCCGATTTGACCGGGATAGCCACGTGCATATGTTTTGAATTTTAAAAATCGTGTATTACACGGAAACAATTACTTATTATGAATGAGCGACACAGCCTTGATTTCAAGGCGTATTCTCTGAGAATTTCGAAAATTTGACAGAAAAATGACCAATTTAGTATTTATCTACCTTAAGACATAAGATAAACGATGGCACGCGAACTGGCTCACAATGTTCATTTTTGTTAAAATCTAACACATTTCCGAGTATGTTATGATTTCAAACTTATCGTCCACTCAAAGGCTATATATTACACGGATTCAAAATTTATCATAAAACAAAAAATGACCAAAATCACTCAAGGAAGGTGGGTGTACCCCTTAAAACTACTTTTGTGCCCTTATCAGTTAGGATTCCTATCCAAATTTCTACGATGTGAAAATCGCATTGCGGAGACGGCTAATGTCACAATTATTTCAAATTTCATGAAAAAAGTACGTTTCCGCCAGAAAATGAACCGTCTACCTGGCAGTTTGTGTATTCACATAAATTAGTGTGATGGCAGGTTAGCCTATGACGTCGGACTGTCAAGTACGGTTTCTTTCAGTTGCCGGGAGGTGCTAACTGATCCTCGTTAATTGGGATTAGCTGATAAACAAAGGCTTGTTCCAGATCGATTATTCTCTTTTGTTCACTCGCCAGTTCCTTTCCATGATGGGTAGACTGGGAAACTACTCAGAGATTCGTAAATGTAGCGATTTTGTCGGGTGGTAATACGTGTTTTAACAAACGACCCGGTACTTCTTTACAGTGTAAATGTTTTGCCTGTTTTAGATTAGCCAAGATACGAAGCCCTCCTACTGATTCCGGCAGTACGTATGTAGTGTTCACTCAAAGGGGTTTGTTAGCGTATCGAGCCCGATACCGTTTTCATGTGCCGATATCTGATTAATCAACTCGACAACATATCCGATAGCCAAAAATCTCCACTTACTCAAGTTTTCACGTCCGTCGTTGTTTCTTTATCCGCACGTCAGTGTCTTTTGTACTGAACAATTTAATATCGTATCGCGCAGTTACCTCCATGATCATATTTTAATTTTGCAGTCAGTGTTCGCATTCTCAAAGCTTGCTCTCTTGAACTATTGACACAGTGACAATGCCATTTCCAAAATGTGAATGAGAGATCGACCAATGCAAAATAGATGACTCGGAGCAAAGCCAGCGCGAAAAGAACTGACAACGTCCGGTGCGGCAAGCTTATGATTAGCTGACCACAAGTAAAATTGACAGTTATGGCTACTTATTAAATTTGACCGCAGTTTGGGCTGTTTCACCTTTTGTGAATTGAAATATCTTCCGATGCCGTCATTGATGCAAGCGACGATGACGATGTCACGATCCCCATCCGATTTCCCCGACGGTTGAATCGTGTCTATCCGAGTATGAATGATACCCTGTAGCTATGGGTAACCGACCATTGCCGAACAATGCCGAAGATCAACCGAGTAACGTTCCCGGAATGGCAAGGCTTGGTTATCACGGGTAAATGAAAAAGCTGGCGTTGAAACGTTGTTTTCGTGCAGCTTTGTCGGACTAGGTCAGGTTCGTAGGCAAGCCATAGGGTTTTGAGCAAAGGCATTTTGCGGGTTTTTTTCATAATTTGAGTCATGACGTCGCCATTGATGCAAAATTTCAACACGATCTTGTAGTAGCTTAGCCCTGCGTACGATGCTGTGTGTTCCGCTACAGCTAACCGCCCCGCTCACCACAGCGGGGCGGTTAGCTGTAGCGGAACACACAGCATCGTACGCAGGGCTAGTAGTAGCTCATCCCACAATTACGTTGTCACACGTGCCCTTGAAGAAGCAGGAATCAGCAAGTCGAAAGAAACAATTGCAAGTTCTGCAGTTTAAGACTATATCTCGGGCGACTGAATGGCTATGTCGCTTTCGGTAAAGTTAATGGCACCGACCTTGGCAAAATGCAACTATATTCTATAGGACTATCAAAACAAAATAAAGAATCGGCAGTTCCGATTGCAAATATGTCTGCATGCTCCACCTCCTATGTTTATCTGAAACCGAGTAAATGGCCATACAGGGCAATCACCTCCTCCAAAAAGAGAACTACCGTAAACGCATGTCTTCATGCTTATCCGATTCATTTCCCAATCATAACGTCAACCCAAACTTGATGAATAGTCGAAAATCTGAAACAGGGATTTGTAAAAACTCCATGTTTACAAAAGACTTAACACAATTTTACAAAGTGTTGTGTGATTACGAAATAAAGTTGCATTTAGAGAATTTAAATGGGTTGCTTCGGTTAGGTGTGTCGCTTTTATCTTGTTTGCTGTGCAATCAATGTGTTTAATATTGACAGCACAAGTAGGGAGAGAAATTTGGCGTCAGTTTTCGAAAATTTACATCCGAACGAAAAATGCCTTTGATACGAAACAACCGGATTGCTTCGGTTTAGAGATTTGTTGCGCTCATCCTTGTTTGTTGTGTAATCAATGTGTTTTTTTGTTGACAGAATTAGTAAAGAGATAAATTTTGCGTCAGTCCCTGCAGTTTGGTTCATGAGATTTTGTGCTGCGGACCAGTCTATATACCTAACTCATGCACATTTGTTGCGTACCTGGCATTTTCCCAGCATTTAAAATTGGATCTGTGGTGTGATCATCTGAAAGTTTTGTGTTTTGTGCGTGCCAACACTTGATAGCTAAGGCTAATCAGACACATATTTAATCACCTTCGACAGATCAAGCTGATGAGGCTGCACGTGTGGACAACGAACCATGTGGCCATACTGTATATTACGCTTGTCACTGATACTTGTCTTCGCATCGAAGCATAGACCCTCTAAAACACGTCTATGATCGAAGTAAATAATCACTCACATGATCCATGAGTGACAGCTTTTTATTTGCCCCTTTGCATCAAAGCTGAACCGCGTCACGGCATTCCTTGCATAAATGCATATGAAATTAGCTGGTTACCGGTTGCCGCCTGGTAGCGTTGTTTGCTTTTTTGCTTTTTCACATTAATCCTGTTAGTCTGAAGTGATAAGTCGACTACATTTGTGGTCATAAAGCTTTCCCCCAGATTGAGCGCTCTATATAAGACTGCGCTCGATTCCGATAGTTCGAAACCGACGTTTGGTATGCAGTGTAAGATTTCTTTTACAGACTGCCTGACTGACAAACATTAAATGTTGTAATTTATGAAACGTGTGTGTTTCACGGCATATAGCCGTTCCGTTGGTTGAAGAATACTCGAAACGTAGGCCTACACACTGTCCCTCCACCAAACTGGCCTACATCATGGATGTAAAAAATAGACATCCATGCCTAGATAAGCTCACTCTATTAGCGAATATAGGCTACAGTAGAAGTCAGGTCTCGCTGCCACTCTCTACATTAATGCAGCGTGGAGGAGCATGGAGGTAGCATACCTCCATTGATAATGCAATCATGAACCATGTCCTGTAAATCCCAGTAAAAATCACACGCGCAGATACGGATACCTAGCTTATGTTACACAACTGGTATCAGTGGTAAATGACGTTATGCTAGCAAGTACTGCGGTTTTACAAAAGTTTCGGCAGAATTTTGAGGTTGTGAACGGGTTACGAGTATTTGATTCAACGTTACCGACGTGGCCCTAACCGATGTATAAGTTGGGCTTAACCATGCCGGTTAAAGGACATTTAAGCCATGTCGTATACGTCGGCCTACAAAGCGGATAAGCTGACGGTTAAGTAACGTATTGGTAAGTAAACAACCGACGGTTCTCTTCCGGTCCAGTCGGATCAGCCATCGAACCGGTGACGAACCGCTGACAAACCGTTGCTAAACCGGAAGTGTAAACGCCCGATTTCATACAGTGGAAGGTACCTGTTTCTTCTGGGATACTGAAAGTTCATCTAATATATTACCCAACACTATCCTTTCTAAACTGCGGATCTTAAGGGCTGTGAAAAGTTTTCCTCTGCTTAAAGGAATATTACAGTTGTACTACGTCATGATCCATATACACATTAATGGATGCAATTCCTAACGTAAATACAATTATGTATCGTGCAGTGTTCTAGTAGCTACATCAAATTCAACATGATACAATTTTAATTACCGAGAGACCATCTGTACATTTCAACAGAAGGTGGGCTATCAAATATCAACTCTTTGACAATTGCACGTGGTCATGAACTTACCATCACACATTTGCTTTGCATTCATATTTGTCACTCCAGATCCAGACGATAGCTTCTCTTTGGGTGCTACCGATCGAGAGGATACAATCTCGTCGGAAATCTGTCCTATTTTGATTTGCAGAACACGGTTTAACTCTGTGTTTCTCAGCAATTGGATCCCTATGCGTCGCATTAGGGTCGTTAGCTCGGAAATGTCAGCTCTGGAGATAACCCCGATAGAAAGAACCTGTCTGGTTTTACTATCAGCTACAGAAACAAAAGAGTAACAATAACGAGTAGTTACAGACAATTTCATTTTGAAGTCACTGAGAAACTATGTGGCTGACCATGGGTCTACATTTTCACTTGGATTATGAGTGGTTGTCACTGTGTGCAATAATTTGCCCTCACGGCAACACATCTAATATTCCAGTGTACTCACAGGTACTAGTCTAATGTCGGAAACACTTGATCGAGCTGTATGCATACTTTAACAAACACCAGTACAAAGTAAATTTATGTCAATCATCACCACGCTAGCAGCACAAATGTGGATATCAGTGACTTTTTGTGGTAGTTGCCTTTTGGAATGTTTGTCATGGCGTGTACAATTAAACATAAGTCTCTCATAAATGTCATCGAAGAGAAAATGACTGAGATAGTTATTTGACTTTGTCAAATATATCATTTAATTAAAAAATATGTCATTTGATTACAAACAAGCAGCTGCTTCAGCTATCTTACCTTTGGAGTTTGTTGTCTCCGCTTCAATGCCTAGTTTCATTTCTCTGAAATCAACACGGTCGGCATGCAAATTTTCTTCTGGAAATCAGCGTGTTTCATTGGACGCTGTGTCTTTGTGGAGCCAATGTGGACAGCTTCCTCTGTATAAGCACCTGTTTGTTGTGATGACATACCAAAAGCCTTGTCGTGCTTCTGAGTTGACCCGAGTTCTCTGTGCTTCACATTCATCAATGAGTAGATGGGTGAAGAAAACGTCACCAGTTTCTTATCTGCTCGATGTCATTTAGTTTAGGAGCTGTATAAAATCAATTAGAAGAGTAAATAATTGACATACTGAAACATGACAAAGTAATGTAGCAAAATTAGGGACGACATGCTACATGTCTAAACTTCCAAGACCAGTCGGCAATATCTTTATAACTCTGACCTTGCTTGAACTCAGTTTTGGGTGGAATACAAAACCATAGCACCACTGTCGGATAATAATGCCCAAGTTGAACAACTCTACAACATTACTACGGGGCATCATTGCCTCCTGGCTCTTGTCAAAGATTACCAGATACTTCCGTGGTCGAGAGCTACAGGGTGGGTGGAGGGACTGTGGTTTAAATAAGGTACAAAAATGATGGCTGCGAAAGAAACCTACATAAGGACAAGCTTACATAGACATATAGGATAAAACAGACCAGCATTATAGAAGCATTGTAAAAGGAGCATCAATTGAAGATAAACTAATCACGATGTAAGACAAGACAAAGATAATAACCACCTATTACCTTGTCTGTTATTACTCTAATTCATCAAATTAGGAATCAGAATATAACAATGGTTAGCTGTATCAAATCCAAAGTGATACCAAAGTGATTACATGATGTATGCCGATGTACATGTATAAAGTACAAACACTAACAGATTCATGTATGTCACTATCTTGATATTAAAGACTAACAGGATACTTAACGCCACTCTCCACAGTGCTATCTCTATGGGGACTATAAAATTTCTGATTTTCGCAAATTTCGCAAAACTAAGCAGGCGAAAACTTTATTTTATCCATAAGCATAAAAAATAAGCTGCCACAAGTGGTAGGTCGATAGAACACTGCAAAAATTTAAGAGTCCGAATATCTGTCCCCGAGGCGCATTCTACCTTAACACATAATTGTTAACTTACCATCGAATAGATGTTTTTGATTCTCTCCGGATGTTATGGTGGTCATTTCTGATCTCAGTCTCTTTACTGATATCAGTCCTATTTTAATTCTCAGAGCAATGTTCGAATCAGTATTTCGGGCCAATCGCACACCAAGAACTCGAATTTCACCCATCAGTTGGCTCATTTGTAGACTGAAGTTTACAATCCCTGCATCACTATTTACTCGTGTTTCTTCACCAACTGACGAAACAAATTGAGTAGTTAAGCATTAATTGCATTAATTAACAGACAATTCCATTTTTACACTATAAGCTTAATTTCTAATGTAGCTATAGCCAGCAACTAGTTGACTTTCTATTTTTCTGTCCTGTTTTCAGTGTTTTGTTAACGTCTGTTACGTGATGAGCCATAAGAACAGACGTTTAGCTAAATTCTTGTTTTCCATTGTAATTTTAAGAACTAAAGAATAAAATTTGTCATAAGTTTATCCCAAGAGAATTACACATGAGAGAACGTTTTACCTTTTTCAACTTGCTACGGTGCCTGATTTGATTTCTTATAAGCAGAAACACCAAGTGTGCATGTATGTACACCCTTATCAGACACAGAGAACCTAGCTGTGATATAGCAGCGGAGCTGTGGCTATCGATCGTGCTCGCGTCAAGGGTCATCGCGATGACCCTTGAACCGAGCGCGATTGATTGATCGATCAATCGCGATCAAAGCACCGCCGCGCTATCACAGCTACGAAGATTTAAGACTGCGTTTAAAAATAACAAAAATGCTCCTTTACACTTTTGGAGTTTACTTGCTTCAACTTACCTTCTTCGCTTCTTTTAAGAAGTTCAACGGATAAGTCTTCTTTCTGAGAATGATTGGAAGATTTGGAGACTTCCTGTGTTTTATTGGATTCAGCCTCAGCTCTCAGTGTAGCTAACTCCGTTTTCAGTTTTTCATTTTCAGCAATTATCTCCTCCATCTTCCTGGAGATTTCATCTCTTTCTGACTTAGTCTTCATAATCTCCTGACTGGACTCGATGGCTGAGTTTTTTGCTGCATCAATGTCCTCGGAGAGTTTTTCATTTTCTTGTCTTATCCTATCCCTGGCTTCTTCAGTGCGGGTTTTCTCCTCTGTAACATTTCTCAGCTCTGATGTAAGTTTGCTGATTTGATTGTGTGCCGAGGATGCTTTCTCTGACAAACGTACCTTTTCTTCGTAAATGACCTTGATGTCTTCCTGGAGTTTAGTATTATGGTTGGTGACTTTCAGGATCTCAGTTTGGAGAAGTTGGTGTCGACGTCCTTTTCTAAGGTGGTCCAACTCCAATTGCAGTGTACGCCTCTCCTCGATACCTGTGTCTAACTCTACCTGCAGCTTTTGTTTGGCTTTGCTGAGGTCTGTCAAATTACTTTTGATGGTATTGTTTTGCTTTGAAAGAAAATTCAGCTCTGATGCCATTTGGCTTATTTGGTCCTGCGCGGTAAATCCATCATTCAACAGGCGTTGTGTTTCTTTCTTGAGCGCGCTGTTGTCTGCCAGGATATTAGTTTTTTCTTCCATGACTTGCCGCAGCTCAGCTTGAAGGACTTCGTTGTCTCTGCTGAGGTGATCAAAATCACTTTCTACTTTTCGCTTCTCTTTGCTGGCTGTGTCCAGCTCTTCTTCCACCTGTTGCTTGCTTTTACACAGGTCAGCAAGCTTACTGTTGATTTTGCTGTTCTGACTTGAGAGGGCAGTCAGTTCTGACTCCATTTTTATTATTTTTTTGCTTGCTGCCACCGCATCCATCGAGAGACGTTGTTTTTCTTCCTTTAAGACATTGTTGTCTGTTTGGATGATATTTTTCTGGTTGTTTAATTCAGAGACAGTCTCCTTGAGCTGACCAATTTTAGAAAATATGTCAGAACTTGCTCGTTGCATGTTACACATATCATCAGCAAGTTTACTGTTCAGAATGGCGAGCTGCTCCTTTTTCGTGGCTTTGATACGCTGCTTTAGGCGGCAGGTTCGCTTTTTGGAGTCTGTTTGATTGTGAAGGAAATTATAGAAAGCAATCTCATTAGTTCAAATTAATTCACAGAGGAATACATGATAAAGTACCGTTTGTGAACAATTGGAAAAGTTTGTCTGGTTGAACAGATTTTTGATCGTGTAACAATTTTCGATTCCGATTTTGCGAAAAAGATTTCTATCTTCATGCCTTGAGTTAGTAAATCATGCAATTGCTTGGAAATCGCAAAGATCCAGTTTCACTGGTATAACGTTTCCTCGCTACTTTGTATCAAGGAACAAGTCAAAAACGCTCTACATTAAATATGACACTGGAAAATAGAGAAACATTCTTACACAATGTAGTCAAGACCACCACTGCAGAACTACAGCGTTATCCGTGTCATATAACAAAACTCTCGACAGATTGATTACAATAAACCAACTTTTACAAAATATTGACGTTTTCTCTCACCACCACTTTTGCCTTCAAATTCAGGACCTAATTCAACTATGTCTTCACATAGTCCATCCTCTGCTTCATTTTGAGAACTGGTGTTCTCAACCGAGACGTTTTGCTGCAGTTGTTTTATACAGAGGCGGATCTCTTTCTGGCTCTCGCCGATTTTCTATTGAGGAATGAAAAAAAATGAGATTTGAAAATTTGTTAAATCTCATGCAATAACAACAGGAGTTCCATTGACACAGCAGATTTGTGTCTGAACACTGTCACTCCTTTCGGATATCTTTGCTGAATGTTTTCAGTGAATCATTTCGTTCTATTAAAAGTTGGAAATAAATATAATTCAATTATTTCAGGGTTGACTTCCCCGAAATACCGCTACATTAGGGGTTCAGCACGAGAAAGATACTTAGAGACTGTGCAGTGCAGGGAAAAGTTTGCACCGCAAAATTGGCCCCAAGTTTTAAATTTGCAAACTTTATACTAATTGCAGCAGTTTTAAAGCTCATTCAGTTGAGACACACGCATGCATACAAATAAACATGTACATACATGTTACATCGCTGACATCGGAGCTTACAGTTTCTCTGATAAAATGCAGGCTCTCCTCTACATTTCGAAATTATACTTTATTGTGTGCATATGCTGCTAAATATATCAAAAGGGCCTACAGAATCAACTAATGTTTGCTGTCAAAGTTGAAAAATGCGAAAAAAAGCAAACTGCTATAGCTTTATAAGTGTGAATAGTTTAATTTGTGTTCAATGTTTCGTTACGTACCTCGGTAATGTCCAGTTCCTCTTTCTCCTCGGCTAACTGCAGGGTTGAAGCAAAGTATAACAGTATTTTATCGAAAAATTATGTAACTATGAATGACATGAACTGATAACACTCACTGTCTTTGGTACAACTTGACGCAGGTCTCCCGACCGCAAGTTGATGCAATGTTCTGTTGTACATATCAAGTGTATAATGCCAATGCTCAGCAACATTTCACAGATGAAGGTGTATGGTAGGTATACTGGTAATAAGATTTTTATCAAGTTATTTTATTGGAGTAGATTTGGTTTCACTCTTACAGGCGATATGTTAGACATCTGACAGGAAAACTGCAGACTTTTTTTAAATGTACCTTTTCTCTACAAAATAGTAGTAAATGAAAACAGGCTAAAAGTAATTAAACACTAGATTTTGTCTATTTTAAGGTAGTATGTGCCTCGAAAGTGAAAGACTTGCTCAAACTTCCCCAGAGAAACTCAACCATGTTCTTTCCAAATCAACATTTACCGATATTTGAAATTCAAAATGGCCACCACACCCGCGTTAACTTTATACGGAAAATAATTTTTTTCGATTTCGGAAAACTAAGACGGTGAGAATTGTTCTTACTCCAAGGGCTTTAAAATGCGCTGCCAAATGTGAAAGATCAAAATAGATTTGTCAAAGAACTGTTTGAAGTCTTTGTTTCCATAAAACAAAACAAAATCGATCTTACCTCTCTTCTGAGAGTGCCTTTTCTGGTTACAATTAGTCTAACTCGCTCCATGGCGCCTATAGAATAGATTAACGATAAGATAAAGATGAAAGTCAACATAATATCCCTGTATCTAGCTAATCATGTAGTTTCTTAATGTCCAGATAGAAAACAATTAGAAATTTCTGATGCAAGTGGAAGTGATTAAGTCGAATATCGCAATCATAGAAGTGAGTTGATGATACTTCTATAGGTCGTAAAGAACACCCTAACACGCATACCCGTACATGTATAACGATCGCGGTGATTCACGCACCGCAAATAAGGGTTTTCATTCGTCAATTTTAATTTCATGACATGAAGCAGGTAGTAAAATAAACTTGTTAATGTAGCGTTACAAAGGAAAACGATTATCGACGTCAGCTACTGTGGAGACACTGCAGTGATGTGTCTGTCAAGCTAGTGTTTCATGCTCTACCGTGATACTGCAATTAGAGAATTGTTATTACATTGGATCACTGGCCCTAACAAATATAATATTTTCAGTTAAGGAATAAATATTTGAATAACATATCTATCTCAAAAATTTTTTAAATTGTAGAAAATTTGTCTTATGAATTTCGTAGGGTTGGTCGGCAACCTAGCCCGCAGCCTAGCCATCAATCGCTCACCTCCTTGGGTCAAATTAAAACACTGACATCATAAATACTAATAGGTGACAGCAATGAGGGAATTGTTCGCGTTTTCAGATTTGACGCCTACTATTATGCACATTTCCTGAATGTTTAGTGAGTGACAAAATTATTTCACTGATGAATGTTCGAATGCTGACTGGGTGTGTGGAGTTACAGGAACATCGAGAACCGAGAGGATCGGAGTGCGCGCGTGCGACGGGTTATCTTTTCAAATCCGGAAACAAAGCCAAAAGAAAATAGTTAAATTTTAACATGTTCACAACTTACGGTGTCATTCTTAATTTTTGGCATAAATGCAGAATTTGTATACGGATAGAGTCCATCGTACGATGTGGCACACGCTCTGTCAAAGTTTGGAATAATATGAGGACAATCGTGGTGACGTGACTCGTCGCAGAGGGCAGCAAACAATACGCCTGTGATCGAATCTCCTGTGTTCGAAGGACTGAACCATTACAAGGTTTAAACCATTATTGGTGGAGGGGCGAGGACGAGCGGCTCAAATTGTCAAAAAACACACCTCAGCGTTTTTCCTGGTGCGTCAATTTGAAGCTTCATGTGTGACAGTGGTCATAAAAAGAACACTGGTGTCATAGTGCACTAACATATTACTACGCTTTCGATACACGCTGGCCAGTATCGCGTGCAGAGCGCAATTGTGCGCTGACATATTTTCAGTATGTTAGCATTACCAGTACTTTTGTTGGAACCCTACGATTGAAATCAGATCACCAACAAAGAAATGTGACCGTGCCGTAGTAATATTTATTTGGTACTTTCTGTGAAAATCGTGACGTAAGAACTGTTTGGTTACGATAAGGAATATTCTAGATTGGGTAGATTTGCACCAAGTCTATTGGCATATGAATATCAAACCAGAATAAATTGAAGAAATAAACTTTAGCAGAATATCACGTTAGTGGTAGGCTGTTGCGTAGATGGCCCGCTAGGCCAGCCAGTAACTACTACCGAGAAAAGCCAAGTGACTGGGGGGGGGGGGGGGGGGGGACTGGTTCACTTGCACTAAATCAACAAATGACTAAATTCACTCTTTTAAGTAATATGTTTGCGCTCAATAAATTCTGTTTAAGCTTACATTTTTTTCAAGGAAGCTGTCAATCGTTCTCTTTCAAAATCAAGAATAAAAATCGGGGTCACTGTGCAAATTTTGGTATAGGAGAAATATATTACCAATTTATTTACCGATATTTGAAAGTTAAAATGGCGCCATCCCTGTGTTGACTTCGAAAAAGTAAGGCGATTGAAATTTTTTCATTACCAAGAGTTTTAAAATGAGCCCCATAAGCGGTGGATTAGCAAAGAATTATAAAAGTTTGAGAGTCCAAATATCTGAAACGCATTCGACCTTATAATTAAGGTAGTATGCACCTCGAAAAAGCAAGTTTTTGCTCAAGCTTTCGATTCCTCAATGAAACTTTTAACATGTTCTCTTACCAACTCAACGATAAAAATCGGGGGTCAACGTGCAAAGTTTGGAACTAGGAAACAAATCGCCCAACATTTTGCGATATTTGAAATTCAAAAGTAGGAGAATTTTTTGATTTCCTAAAAATTAAGGCGATGAAAGTCCAAGAGCTTTAAAATGAGTCCCCACAAGTTGTAAATCAGGAAAAAACTGTAAAAGTTTGAAATTCCGACTATCTGTCCCGAGGCGTATTCTACCTTAAGTCAAGGGAGACTCTTCAGAGCAAATCATGAACAAAACAATTCATGTAAAATGATTACGCGAAGTATTGAAATAAAGTGTGCTAGCGTGCATAGACAGTAGCTTCTACTGTCCATGTACCGTCACAGCAATGCTAATAATATTGGCAATGGTATAATGAACAGAATGTAATGTTATCAACATCATGATAAATTTTGAAATAACATTTAAATGAATTTTGATCAAAAATCATAAAATAATTAAACGTTAAAAACGACACGATGAATAATGAAACAAAAATGTGGTAATCATGATGAAATATTAAATTGAAATGCATCGGTAATTTCGAATTAAAAATTAATGAAGTCAATAAACCAGCAATAGTATTTTGGCAGCGATCTAACCACGTAGCCAAGTACAAAGGATTTCTTTAGACCTGCTAAACATGTACAGTACTACTTCTTTGCGATCATGTTGTAAAACCGTTCCGCGGATTGAAATGTAAAATTTTGATTTTTGTGACATACAACAGACCGTTGTAATAAATATTAATTGGTATTGTTTCAGAGAAAAAAAAGTCAGGATGAGCGCCAACGTCGACTGTAATCGTATTGTTTATGTAATATTGTTCACACCACACTATCATAGAATAGCACCACAAAATTAGCATAGCATATCAGTGTCTGGGCCGCTGGTCGCTCGCCATCGTCACGCTAACAGTTGTCCGTTGTAAAAGTACATGAGAAGTTATTCTTACTACCTGCTCTTTTTCACATAAGTCATAATGATATAGAACATAACATTTAAAAATACTACGCCTATTTCTTATTTGCTGCAAACCGGTGATAAGTTCCAACGCTTACACATTCTTTGTAGCATCTATTGTACTTTGAAGTCACTGTTTTATACTGCAAACTAAATTAGTTTTCGCAGACAAGTTGAAAAAAATTGATGTTTCCTGCTTGCCATGTGGCAGTTTTGCAATACTTCCCGCGTTTCCTCTTCTGTAGCAGTTGGATAGTTCAAAGTTAAGTCGGAAGGATTAACAACTTCTAATGAATAGCGAGTGACAAATTCACCAGGCAAATCTGAATACGTGACAGCCGACTGAGAGTGTAAAGATACTGGAACGTCGGTAGTCACGGTGCGCAAAGGAGTATGGGCGTACAGCATGTTAGCCTTTCAATTTAAAAACACAAATAAAAAGAAAAAAGTTAGGTTTTAACATGTTAACAACTTACAGTGTCATTTTCGATTCCTGTAATGAAAAATTTGTATACGAGTGGAGTCCATCGCAAGGATGTGGCTAGACTCTCCACAGTCGCTGTGCCTTTTTTTGTGCGCGTCCACGATGGGCCTGCATTCGAAGACTACGCTGTGCAGCTGTGAGCACGCGCTGCCAGACACAGCGACTGTCAGTTTTTGCAAGGGTATGAATATTCATAAGGGTAGTGACCTCAAAAGAAACACCTTTCTAACTGGGCGGAGAGAATATATACAAGTAGCCGGTAGACCTATATACGTGGTATGTTTTATTTTTCATTTTTCATTTTATTTGGCTATGCTACTTGTCATTTTTGTTTTGATTAACGGATGTGTGGAGTTTTATAAAGTACCCGGATCAGGCAGAAATCCGACCGGTCGCTTGCAAGAACGTCCAGACCCTGGGATTCGCGTCGCGTCTCTGAAGGGCGCGCGTGTTCCAACAGGGGAGAACGCGAATCGCAGGGTCTCTGCCAGACTAGGATGTGGCATACGCTTCTCAGAAGTTTCGAAATGAAAACAATATGAGAACAATCGTGGTCACATGACTCGCCGTAGAGGGCAGCAAACAATTGTCATGTTCGAATGTGTGAACCCAGCAGAACCCGACATAGAGTGTAAACCATTCAAGAAACTGGTTAAAGCACGGTCCGGACCGCGGTTAAAGTATTCAATGTTAGGACTATAAGCGTAATGCGTTCTCATCAGTTAGTTTGAAGCAGTGGGTGTGACATTAGTCACGAAATAAAAAGGAAGTTCTGTCATTCTGCACACATCCAACTCAAAGCTTAATCTTACACTTATCATGAAAGCGCTGGTACGGTCAGTATCGCGCGCATGTACGCGACTCATACAGTTCAGTAGGCCTACAGCGTTGATAATCTTTATTCAATCAAATCCTGACATTCAAACAACATAATAATATACGAAAGGTAACATGCGCTAAAACAACGAACATTAACTTTACGAAGTATCTGTGACAAAATCATAGCGTTTTTTGTTTCGATAACTAATTCAAAATTTTGATAAAGCTTGAACTTTTTAATGTACTACTCTAAGAATGGCATAATCCAACTAAAGCTGGGGAAAATATGCAAGTTATTGAAGACATTGGTATCAATCGAAATGTACATTTTCTTACGAGGAAACGCAAACAAATTTTCATCTAACATAGTTTCGGGAAGTATTGTTTACCGACATGCTTAGTCTGAGACGCCATGTAATGATTTGGAAGTAAGCTTGCATCTAAACACTGTCGGCACGACAAACACGTTTGAGTTGTTTCCCGTGTACCACGATGTGCGCGCTAAATAGTAATTCTTGCGACATAACATACTAGACAGTAATAAGAAGATATGTCCTATTGTTTATAAATTGTTCTAGACAAAACAAAATATCGAGGACAATCATCGGCCCGGACATCGCAACCCAGACACTGACAGGCGCGTGTTGAACAATCATCATTTTAAGTCTCTGAAGCGTCAGTGTCTATTTCTATGTCAAGGTCACAGTTAGGATCTCGTCTCAAACTAGTCTCGCAAATCTCTTTATGCTGTAGTGTCTAATTCACTTCTGCTGAAATATCACTTATATAGCTTCCTGGTGTGAAAGTTGAGTGACACAAAGGCCGTTGCACACTGGGGCGTCGGGCTATTGGCGTGTTAGGAGTGGATGGCAAGTCTATTTTCTTCTTTTTAGAGGGCGGTTCATCATCATTGTCATCAGCCCGAGTCACTTCGTTTGAATTTGCTGGTAAAATGATGACAGGATCAGTCTGTGTCGCTACATCGTGAAACAGTTCATCGGCACAACTTGGAACAGCAAGCCAGTGTCCTGGCCACCGCTTGTCGTTCGCCATTATCACGTTAACAGTTTTTTTTTAACATATGGGAATTATTCTTACCACCTGGTTCTTTCACGTGTTTAGTAATGATATAGAAAATAAACTTTGACAATCATCACACTTATACCTAATATGCTGCGAACCGGTGATAAGTTCGACCAGATACACATATTCTATATAGCATCTATTGACCTTAAAGATCCATTAGCTGTAACTTTCGTCATTTTTAAAATTGTGTTTGTTCTGTGTATCATCTGCCATTTCTGGTTTGAATCCCTGGACCATGGGGAAATTCCTAATATTTAGCTCATAAATATACCCTATGAGTATAATCTGCATTGTTATTGTTCAAATTTTGTATTCAGGTCCGGACTAGAATACATTTATCAAAAATAACAATGGTCATTTCACATACACGGCTGTGTTGCAAGCAGGACACCGGACATTGTTCATGATGATCGGTTTATAGTACAATTCTGTAGTTGATACAATGAAACAGAGTAGTTAGGCCAAACAAAAAAATATGTGCTGTTCCGATTACATGTTTTCAAAAATAGGGTAGGTAGGTAGGGAATTTTTTTCATTTTTTTTTATTTGTCAATGTGCATTTTGTACGCGTTCAAACAAACTACCAGTGAAACAATTTCCTCATGAAACGCACTCAAATTGAATACCAATATATTAAAATAAAATATTCATCAGTAGAATTGAAGTGTGTGGTTTATTAGACTGCCACGGAAATTGATATGGCTGAATAACAATTCTTTGACAGGAAAGTGAACTGTTTATCCAAAGGTAAATCCTCAGCTTTTTGCAGTCACTCGCAAGAAAAGCGCACATATTTTACGTTGAAGTTGTTTGTAGCCTCGCAAACCTGTATATTTGTCTGCTGTACTTCCAACCACGGCCCAGCAGCATCACTGGCACATTCAACTCGAATAGAGTACATTTTACATTCAGAAAAACCTGGACGGTGTTCCTCCAAAATTTCTTCGAATGTTCAGTTCTGTTTAACAGAAGACAAAATCGACCTTTCTTTGCCAGGATCGCATTTGCGAAACAAAATTGAGTACACGTTATGTCCATCACGAGTCACCATTTTGTTTGAGACGAGGCCTGCTATAAGTACGGATACCAGGCCCTTTTTGTTCTTGGTTAAACTTACATGACTCCCGTATGTTTCTTGAAGATCTTGTCTCAGGATTCAAAAAACTGTTTGAATGATGGTTCTATCTTGTCTACTTCCAGGGTTATGATTTTTTTTTCGACTTTTTTGACAAATGGTCAAAAAATTTCAACATATGGCTAAAAGAGTCATTTTGTGGGTATATCCCTATGAAAAAATATACGGTAGTTGTATAATAACATTAATTCTCTAACTAATCTGCTTTAAAATACTTTTGTGCAATATATTGTAAGAGTACGGTATAAGGAGCTTTTGTTTTCTTTACACAGAGACTTAAAAATGCCAAAAATTTTGTGAGACAGAGTTGAAAATTGGACGGCACCGTGTATACTACCAGTCAAAAAGCTATTTTTTGCCATTTTCAAACTACTGTAACTTTCAGAGTTTTTAAGCTAGCTCTGTCAAATTTTGGACAGTTAAACTTGAGTAATAACAAAAAAGAATAAATATATTTTAGATCTGTAAAATTTCTTAAATGTTACATTTGAGAAATTCTGATATTCAAAAAACCAAAAATCATAGGAATATGAATAAAATAAGTCATTGTTCAACTGATCAACTCACAGTACAGAATAATCCCCCTGGAGCTGTCCTTTTTTACACAAGAATATTACTCCCCCCTAAAAAGCTGTCATCTTGTTGTACTCAATTTTCCTTTAGCATTGAAATCTAGAGTCAGGGTTATGATTTTTTTCCTTTCCTTTCCTTAGATTTTTCATTCTCTCTTCATTTGCCCGTCTTTCAACTTGTCTTGTTTATCAATTCCCGATTCCTGCACTACCCCTGTCTGTCATTTTCCCCAGTTTACGTTAATGCTGTTTAAAAATAAAGGTTGTTTACATACATTTATTATAATAATAACCATGGCATGCTGACTTTATTCCCATACATCATTGAAAGAGTATTCATTTCTGTTGTCAAATATCACTTTGTAAATTTTGTGTAATATCAACAGATGAAAAATGAACACAGTTTAATGTTCGCAAAACTACCAGGGTTAACGTTTGAAAACAGCTGATTGTAGCGTACGCGTTGGCAGTTAGGGGCTGTTCAACGAAGTACGTACGTACGGCAAAATTCACGGTAAATTCCGAACGCACAGATTTTGAAACTACTCAGAACTGACCTTAACACACAGTTTTTGGTGTACGGGTTTATATTTTAATGATAGAATGACTATAAAAAGTAAAATTGACCAAAATTTTGCTCGATTCACTATCACAAAACACTTCCGGGTTTTCACTTGGCCTGCATAATATGGCCGCGCTGTGCATGACGCGGTTCGGAAATGACAACAAGAATGTAAATGAAAGATTACATCAAAAAACGGCCATGAAAATGCTTCAAACTTTCCACAAATTTAATAGTTGCTGTTTGGTATACTAACTCCGATCACTGAAAATTGTCCCTGCATTTTAGCGAAAACCTACCTACAAAACGCCGTTTAGGCACTGAACAACATACTGTAACGAGCCATTCCATTCTAACATAGGAAGTAGTGACCTGAGAAATGTACGTGCCGCAGTACGGCACGCTGTATGGCGAAAAATAATGCTTGATTTGAGCGCTAAAATGACACGATATTTTTTTCTTTATTTGCAAAAAAAATCCCATGGTAGAGCGAGCAGTTGAATTGGAAATTTTTTATCGAAAATTTTATTGAATTAGACCTAATACTTTTGAGATACAGCAGTTTGAAAACCGGAAACCGTTCAGTGTGCAACAACTGTCAGTGTCATGTCGCAAGTTTTCATGAGCGTCTGGCATCACTTCTATAAGAATGACGTATTAGTTCTCGCGTGATTCGCGCGATTTGTCATAGTTCTCGCGTGATTTCATGCGTTTCACGTTTTTTCATATCGTTATTTTTACTTCCGGGTTTACGAGGCTCTAAAAAGCAAAAGTCTGATAGGGGTAGTGCGCGCGACAGGGAGCCTGTCACCTGGGAAATGGAATGTGTCATGTGGGAATGCTCACGTTTAGTCACGGAATATGAGATCAAAGGTCATAGGCCAGGCTTTTACGAGCGCTTCCCTCAAATAACTATTGCTGTTCGTACGATCGTACTAATGCTGCATACAACTGTACAGTCTTCTCCGCTAGGTGACTGGGTACCGTACGCTGTGAGATCAAACCCGATTGAAACCACCGTATATGTTAATAGTAGAGAAAGTGCATGAGCACAAAGTGAGTATCATTTTTTATCAGTCATTTGTGATAGACTTGTAACAGAAGGGAATGAGACGCAACAACTGTTGCAGCACTCTAAACCGACTCAGAGCAAATCGTGCGAGGTCCACGTGTATGTGTATGTAGTTACTGATCTACTACTTGATCGCTGACTGGAGATAGGGAAAAAGGAGTTATAGTGAACCATGGACGGACGCGTGCAATTTACAGGTACGAGCATGCTACAGAGCTGTGTTTGGCGTAATTTATGGATAGAGGTTCATGCATATACCTTCTACATTTTGGGGCCTGTGTCTCAAAGACATCTTGAAGTTAATAACAAAACAAAAGATAATGTGGCAGTCAACGTCAACCTCCACCCTCCCCATCTTTGGGCATAGTGGGGCTTTGGAAATAGTGTTATGAAATTTGTCAAATATCCCAACCCTGGGCAAGACAATATGGAAAATCCCCACTTAATACAAGTAAATTCTCCACCCAATTGGAGGGGCATTTTTAAATTGTGTGCAAGTCCGTGTAAGTCACTGAGTGACTATGGGGATCAATATGAGGCAATTGCCCCACCTGCTCGGGCATAGTTTCATGGCAAACGCAGTCTAATCTCCAAAATTTGTCCCTTGTCGCCCGAGGTGGTGTTCCTAGGGGATCACATTGACTGCTGCTTAATTCTTTCATGAATGTTGGCTAATCAAGGTAAAGAAAGGCATCATTAATTCAAATATTTTGTCTCACTTTAGGATGCATACTTCAATAACAAAACGCAATAATGCTGATAGCATTATGAGCTGTGGACAGGGCGAAATGTTATGCACCATTTGCCCTCAAAGGATGTTCAAACCCACAGCCAATCCATGGAGGATAAAGAAACACATATCAGCCCATATAAAATCATCGACACCATGTGGAGGTAGGCAGCTAAATGTACATGTGTTTCTCTTTATTGTCAATGTTCTTTGCTGTGAAATTTTTTAAACCCGTGGGAATGGAAGTTTCTTAACTCAGTTCCAACCACAATCTTTTGTGTCTGACACATCTTCTCCTATCTTTGAATTTTTCCTCACCTATTCTGAACCCCTTTCAATTATTACATTTAAATTTTGTTCTATCACTTGTAATTTAGACCTTTGGGAGTCACACACCTGTCACGTGGGAATGGAGAGTTTCTTAACTCAGCTCCAACCACAATCTTTTGTGTCTGACACATCTTCTCCTATCTTTTAATTTTTCCTCACCTATTCTGAACCCCTTTCAATTATTACATTTGAATTTTGTTCTATCACTTGTAATTTAGACCTTTGGGAGTCACACACCTGTCACGTGGGAATGGAGAGTTTCTCAACAAAGCTCCAACCACAATCTTTTGTGTCTGACACATCTTCTCCTATCTTTTAACTTTTCATCGTCTATTGTGAACGCATTTTAATTATTATATTTGAATTTTGTTCTATCACTTGTAATTTAGACCTTTGGGAGTCACACACCTGTCACGTGGGAATGGAGAGTTTCTTAACTCAGCTCCAACCACAATCTTTTGTGTCTGACACATCTTGTTCTATCTTTTAATTTTTCCTCACCTATTCTGAACCCCTTTCAATTATTACATTTGAATTTTGTTCTATCACTTGTAATTTAGACCTTTGGGAGTCACACACCTGTCATGTGGGAATGGAGAGTTTCTCAACACAGCTCCAACCACAATATTGAGTGTCTGACACATCTTCTCCTATCTTTTAACTTTACATCATCTATTCTGAACCAATTTTAATTATTACATTTGAATTTTGTTCTATCACGTGTAATATAGACCTTTGGGAGTCACACACCTGTCACGTGGGAATGGAGAGTTTCTTAACTCAGCTCCAACCACAATCTTTTGTGTCTGACACATCTTCTTCTATCTTTTAATTTTTCCTCACCTATTCTGAACTTCTTTCAATTATTGTACTTGGGCCTCAGCCCAAGTACATTGTTTTCATTCCGTGGGAAAAAACTGTAAGGTATAACCATTTCTGGCTGAGACCAGGGAGGGCAAAATGTATTGGCTTCATCTTTCTTGGCATAATAAATGGCGTAATGATGTTAACTGAATGGAAGTGCTGCTCTCAGCCAGTCTTGAATAAGTGAGATGTGAATATAAATGCTTCTCTATCTGAGTTTTGCCACAAAATCTTCTGAATATAATCAAAATGTGCATCGAAATGCAACAATTAATGCACCCTCCGTTTACTAGGCGATGGCACGACCCTTGCTACACCCACTGGACGAGCCAAAGTGGGAGGGGTAATTTCGGTTTGGTCGAACAGGAGGGCTCGAGACCAGAATTTAACATTTAAACTTGAAACATGTTTAATCACTGACAAGATGTGGATTAGTGTTAATCAAAGAGAAAGTTTGAAAAGGAAAGGTTTTATATCCCGGACACAATGAAAAACATTACGACTGGAAACTGTACCCCCGGTTGAGAATAGTAACGCCCACAGCGATGGAGAACACTTATCCTTGAGCTGAGAAAACCAGACCATCATTTCGAAATAGAGCTGCAGATTCGAGAAGCTCGTTAAAAATAGCTAGGTACACCCCATAAGGGGTGGTTTCGAGTCTTGAGGGCAAATTTCGCCTCCTTCATTTAGAAATCGTACGTTTGTTTTTTCCAGGGGAACACATCATTTGACACAAAATTTGCATGAAAAGGGGTCGCCAGTAAGCACGTGGTCAAATCTGGCATAAGAAACAATATGAAATGTTGGGTAAAGCCAGTCCAAAATAAACTGATTTGAACTTTTGTGTTTTGTAATTTATACCACTGCAGTAACATGACTTTTTTTTGACAACATCACACAATGTAATACGTTTTGAAACTGAATACTCCGACGTATTCTGTGTCCCCTTTGCTAAAAAATACGGTATGCCGATTACCATGTAAGGAGATGATGACGTCAAGACAGATTTGTAGTGCGTTTGGTCTGGATGTGCATGGTGCACGAAGTTTTGTCGAGGTAGCTTGTGTATTTATTTCCTAAATGGGAGATATTAGGGTCGATCTAAAAGGCCGAAAAATGTTATGATACTCTAAGCGAGCTGAACTCCAATGCGAATGGTTGGATAATTTGGAGGATGTCTAGACTGATCTCGTCTCATTTATTTGGCGGTCAGTATTGAATTTCAACTGCGTCACAAGTTTGTGTCGAACGGTCAACGAACGATATTTTAGAAATCTGGAGACATGGCACATCGCAGTTTTATTTTAGTATTTTATATTTTACAAAAGATGTAAGAAGCAATGATTTTGTTGAAAATTCTGAAAAAAATATAGGAAGATTTGATCGCGAACACATTTTCACTTGGGGGTCAACTAGCCCTGCGTACGATGCTGTGTGTTCCGCTACAGCTAACCGCCCCGCTCACCGCAAAGACCCGTACGTTGGGTCGGTGACTTCAAATCCATTTTGGGACTTGACGTAAAAAGCCAAATTACTGCCGAAATTCAGCGTTCTTGGGCCCAAGTCGTATCCCAGCCTACCTCAGCTACTCGATCGCTTCCAAAATGACAGTCTTTTATTCACTTCTCGTAAATAACCGTCGATGTCGGCAACTCTCTCGCTGGCCCTGCGTACGATGCTGTGTGTTAGCTGTAGCACATAGCATCGTACGCAGGGCTAGGGGTCAACATGGGGTCGCAGCCATGTTGCCTCAAAACTTATTTCTGTCTGCACTCAAAACTCAAAAATGTCGCATATGAACCTGAAAAATCGATGTAATTTTGTCAAACTTCGGCGAAATTTCAGCCTATAGACAAAATTTCATCTAGGTAAGGTAAATTTACTGAAATTTGATCGACAAATAATCCTGAGCTTGAACGTGACAGCTCGCCTTCTCCGGGAAGTCATGCATCCGGCCACAGTCGCTCGAGAGCTATTCAGCTCTGGGACTATTCGCCCCATAGACGAGTATACAGAAGCGAGAAATACCTCGCTTCTGTATACTCGTCTATGGGGCGAATAGTCCCAGAGCTGAATAGCTCTCGAGCGACTGTGATCCGGCCAGCTGCCCATATGGCCGGGTGCATGAGATTGTTTTCAAGCGACGGCGGCAGACCGTACGGGCTCTGGATATGAACCTACCGCCGGTGTAGCTGTAATAACTGTTGCGTTGTTTTTAATCACCACGGACGAAGTCCGAGGGGACTTATAGGTTTGGTCATGTCCGTGCGTCCGTCCGTCCGTTCACGCCTACAGTACCCAACCCCATACAGATGCACGTCGATTTGTTTCACAATGCTATCAAATTGGCCGTGTTAGAGGACTTTTTAGTTTACACCCTCATAGACTCCCATGTATAAGGCAGTTCTCCATAGACTCGCATGTATGATGCCAAGAAAAAAAAATTTAGTTTCTCATCGTATTCATATTGCCTAAAGGATGCAGTGACACAGTTTTTTTGTCCCCACGGATAAAGTCCGGGGGCTTATAGATTGGCTCATATCCGTCAGTGAGTGCATCAGTGAGTCCATCGGTTCACGCAGATATCTCAGACATTTGACAAAATATCATGTGACCTTGGTGACCTTTGACCTCAAATATACATTATTGTCCATGACTCAGTAACCACAAGTGCTAAACCTTTCATATTTGGTATGATGGGACACCTTATGATGCCACATATTGTACTCCATTAATTATGTGCATATCTAATTATGGCGAGCCAATAGAGCAAGAGGTCTGATTTCTGGTATATAGGGATAAGTTAACAATATAATTTGTTTGACAAAACTTCACGTGACCTCAATGACCTTTGACCTCAAATATACATATTTGTCCACAACTCAGTAACCACAAGTGCTACACCCTTCATATTTGGTATGAAAGGACACCTTATGACACCATATATTGTACCTCATTAATTATGTGCATATCTTATTTTGAGCGAGCCAATAGAGCTAGAGGTCTGATTTTTGGTATATAGGAATAACTTAGCAATACAATTATTATGACAAAATGTGACGTGACCTCAATGACCTTTGACCTCAAATATATATATTTGTCCACAACTCAGTAACCACAAGTGCTACATCCTTCATATTTGGTATGATAAGACACCTTATGACACCACATATTGTACCTCATTAATTATGCGCATATATAATTTTGAGCGCGCCAATAGAGCTGGAGGTCTGATTTTTGGTATATAGGAATAACTTAGCAATACAATTATTTTGACAAAATGTCACGTGACCTCGATGACCTTTGACCTCAAATATATATATTTGTCCACAACTCAGTAACCACAAGTGCTACACCCTTCATAAATGGTATGATGGGACACCTTATGACACCACATATTGTACCTCATTAATTATGCACATATCTAATTCTGAGCAAGCCAATAGAGCTGGATGTCCGATTTTTGGTATATAGGGATAACTATAGGGTAGAAATCTAAATATGCCCATCTAAATATTAGACATCTACCATCGAGAACAAAAGAAATTTGCTGTAATTTTGAATATTTAAGGAGTTTAAGCAATTCCCGCTATAAATAAAGAACCCCTGCCTCAAACTCCACAAAAGTTGCTAGACATATTTTGCCGTTGTCATGCCATTGCTTCGTTTAATAACCAGTTAATCAAATGCCTCATTGACAGGAGGAAATTCAAGACCATATTTGAATAGTAGTATATATTGTCCTCAAAATTACTCTATCACGGCCCAAGTACTCATTGCCTTCAGCAATACTGCCTTGTTACATTTGAATTTTGTTCTATCACTTGTAATTTAGACCTTTGGGAGTCACACACCTGTCACGTGGGAATGGAGAGTTTCTTAACTCAGCTCCAACCACATTCTTTTGTGTCTGACACATCTTCTCCTATCTTTTAAACTTTCCTCACCTATTCTGAACCCCTTTCAATTATTACATTTGAATTTTGTTCTATCACTTGTAATTTACACCTTTGGGAGTCACACACCTGTCACGTGGGAATGGAGAGTTTCTCAACACAGACCAAACCACAATATTGAGTGTCTGACACATCTTCTCCTATCTTTTAAATAATCACCTATTCTGAACCGTTTTAATTATTACATTTAAATTTTTTTCTATCACTTGTAATACGGCTAGTTTTCAATCGGACTCGAACCCACAACATACGGCATCAGTCGCCTAGCTGAGAGGCAACAGAGAGAACCGCTCGGCTAAATCTCCACTCCCAAAAAAGAGTGGTTCAATAGCCGGCTAAGTTGTTACATTTTTCTGACTGAGACCGCTCAACACGTTATAGAGTTCGTGAAGCACTCACGCACGCATGCTCACTATCAAACATCGCACATACACACTTATCGAAGCGAAGAAACGAATTTCATCGCTTTAACCGGGCGAACGATAACCTCGGGGACAATTCTGTCCACCAGCAGTGTTACCAACCCAGGGTAGAAAAATACGGCTAGTTTTCAATCGGACTCGAACCCACAACATACGGCATCAGTCGCCTAGCTGAGAGCAACAGAGAGAACCGCTCGCTAAATCTCCACTCCCAAAAAAGAGTGGTTCAATAGCCGGCTAAGTTGTTACATTTTTCTGACTGAGACCGCTCAACACGTTGTAGAGTTCGTGAAGCACTCACGCACGCATGCTCACTATCAAACATCGCACATACACACTTTATCGAAGCGAAGAAACGAATTTCAATCGCTTTAAACGGGCAAACGATAACTCGGTAATTTAGACCTTTGGGAGTCACAGACCTGTCACGTGGGAATGGAGAGTTTCTCACACAGACCCAACCACAATATTGAGTGTCAGACACATCTTCTCCTATCTTTTAAGATTTCCTCACCTATTCTGAACCCATTTTATTATTACATTTGAATTTTGTTCTATCACTTGTAATTTAGACCTTTGGGAGTCACACACCTGTCACGTGGGAATGGAGAGTTTCTAAACTCAGCTCCAACCACAATCTTTTGTGTCTGACTCATCTTGTTCTATCCTTTTTACCTTACATCCTATTCTGAACACTTTCATTATTACATTTGAATTTTGTTCTATCACTTGTAATTTAGACCTTTGGGAGTCACACACCTGTCACGTGGGAATGGAGAGTTTCTTAACTCAGCTCCAACCACAATCTTTTGTGTCTGACTCATCTTGTTCTATCTTTTAATTTTTCCTCACCTATTCTGAACTTCTTTCAATTATTACATTTGAATTTTGTTCTATCAGTTGTAATTTGACCTTTGGGAGTCACACACCTGTCACGTGGGAATGGAGAGTTTCTTAACTCAGCTCCAACCACATTCTTTTGTGTCTGACACATCTTCTCCTATCTTTTAAACTCTCCTCACCTATTCTGAGCCCCTTTCAATTATTACATTTGAATTCTGTTCTATCACTTGTAATTTACACCTTTGGGAGTCACACACCTGTCACGTGGGAATGGAGAGTTTCTCAACACAGACCAAACCACAATATTGAGTGTCTGACACATCTTCTCCTATCTTTTAATTTTTCCTCACCTATTCTGAACCCCTTTCAATTATTACATTTGAATTTTGTTCTATCACTTGTAATACGGCTAGTTTTCAATCGGATTCGAACCCACAACATACGGCATCAGTCGCCTAGCTGAGAGGCAACAGAGAGAACCGCTCGGCTAAATCTCCACTCCCAAAAAAGAGTGGTTCAATAGCCGGCTAAGTTGTTACATTTTTCTGACTGAGACCGCTCAACACGTTGTAGAGTTCGTGAAGCACTCACGCACGCATGCTCACTATCAAACATCGCACATACACACTTTATCGAAGCGAAGAAACGAATTTCATCGCTTTAACCGGGCGAACGATAACCTCGGGGACAATTCTGTCCACCAGCAGTGTTACCAACCCAGGGTAGAAAATACGGCTAGTTTTCAATCGGATTCGAACCCACAACATACGGCATCAGTCGCCTAGCTGAGAGGCAACAGAGAGAACCGCTCGGCTAAATCTCCACTCCCAAAAAAGAGTGGTTCAATAGCCGGCTAAGTTGTTACATTTTTCTGACTGAGACCGCTCAACACGTTGTAGAGTTCGTGAAGCACTCACGCACGCATGCTCACTATCAAAACATCGCACATACACACTTTATCGAAGCGAAGAAACGAATTTCAATCGCTTTAAACCGGGCAAACGATAACCTCGGTAATTTAGACCCTTGGGAGTCACACACCTGTCAGTGGGAATGGAGAGTTTCTCAACACAGCCCAACCACAATATTGTGTGTCAGACACATCTTCTCCTATCTTTTAAGTTTCATCACCTATTCTGAAACCCTTTTAATTATTACATTTGAATTTTGTTCTATCACTGTTATTTAGACCTTTGGGAGTCACACACCTGTCACGTGGGAATGGAGAGTTTCTTAACACAGCTCCAACCACAATCTTTTGTGTCTGACTCATCTTTCCTATCCTTTAAGTTTTCCTCACCTATTCTGAACCCCTTTCAATTATTACATTTGAATTTTGTTCTATCACTTGTAATTTTGACCTTTGGGAGTCACACACCTGTCACGTGGGAATGGAGAGTTTCTCAACACAGCTCCAACCACAATCTTTTGTGTCTGACACATCTTCTTCTATCTTTTAAGTTTCCTCACCTATTCTGAACCCCTTTTAATTATTACAATTTGATTTTCTCGTATCACTTGTAATTTAGACCTTTGGGAGTCACACACCTGTCACGTGGGAATAGAGAGTTTCTCAACACAGCTCCAACCACAATATTGAGTGTCTGACACATCTTCTCCTATCTTTTAACTTTTCATCATCTATTCTGAACCCATTTTAATTATTACATTTGAATTTTGTTCTATCACTTGTAATTTAGACCTTTGGGAGTCACACACCTGTCACGTGGGAATGGAGAGTTTCTCAACACAGCTCCAACCACAATCTTTTGTGTCTGACACATCTTCTCCTATCTTTTAATTTTTCCTCACCTATTCTGAACCCCTTTCAATTATTACATTTGAATTTTGTTCTATCATTGTAATTTAGACTTTGGGAGTCACACCTGTCATGTGGGAATGGAGAGTTTCTTAACACAGCTCCAACCACAATATTTTGTGTCTGACACATCTTGTCCTATCTTTTAATTTTCCTCACCTATTCTGAACCCCTTTCAATTATTACATTTGAATTTGTTCTATCACTTGTAATTTAGACCTTTGGGAGTCACACACCTGTCACGTGGGAATGGAGAGTTTCTCAACACAGCTCCAACCACAATCTTTTGTGTCTGACACATCTTCTCCTATCTTTTAATTTTTCCTCACCTATTCTGAACCCCTTTCAATTATTACATTTGAATTTTGTTCTATCACTTGTAATTTAGACCTTTGGGAGTCACACACCTGTCATGTGGGAATGGAGAGTTTCTCAACACAGACCCAACCACAATATTGTGTGTCTGACACATCTTCTCCTATCTTTTAATTTTCTCATCTATTCTGAACCCTTTTAATTATAACATTTTCATTTTCTGGTATCACTTGTAATTTAGACCTTTGGAGTCACACACCTGTCATGTGGGAATGGAGAGTCTCACAACACAGGTCCAACCACCATATTTGTGTGTATTATACATCTTCTCCTTTTGTTTTAAGTTTTCCTCACCTATTCCGAACCCCTTTTAATCATTACATTTGAATTTTATTGTAACCGTTGTAATTTAGACCTTTCGGAGTCACACACCTGTCACGTGGGAATGGAGAGTTTCTCAACACAGCTCCAACCCCCATATTTTGTGTCTCACACAACTTCTCCTATCTTTTAAGTTTTCCTGACCTATTCCGAACCCCTTTTAATCATTACATTTGAATTTTGTTGTAACCATTGTAATTTAGACCTTTCGGAGTCACACACCTGTCACGTGGGAATGGAGAGTCTCAACATATCTCCAGCCACTATAATGCTGTGACTTATTCTTGATGTCCTACATTTATGTTTTTGTGAGCTATTCTGAACCAGTTTCAATAATCAATTTGGAATTTTAGTTATCTCTTGACATTTGGAGCTGTCGGAGTCACACACCTGTCACATGGGAATGGAGACTCTCAACACTTCTCCAAACACTATAATGTTGTAACTCATCAATTTTCTCCTTCATTTTATGTTTTTATGAGCTATTCAAAACCAGTTTGAGCAATGACATTGGAATTTTATCTGTATTGCTATTTGGCCCTGGGTCGGAGTCATACACCTGTCACGTGGGAATGGAGTCTCTCTCATACCACATAAAACCTCATAATGACCATCATCCTTGCCACTTATACCAAAACTTTCACAAACAGTGCATGAATCTCTTGTAACAATACTCACAGCAATCATGTAGATAGCAAGATAATGGGAATTTTAACATTCAGTCAATTTTAAATTCTGTGAGCAATAAGAAATAATGATGATGTAACTTAGTCTATTATGCACTCACTAAACATATTTCCTGAACAGCTGATGTGTTGTAAGAGTATTTTGAAGAGACATTGATTTGAGAAAGTCATAATGCATTTTATCATACACTTTAACACCTCTTACCATCCCCCGTCAAACATCAGATTTTCATTGTTGCAAAACACTACACAGGTATATTAAGTTGTCTTGCTATGTTTTTCTTTTTTGTACTCAGATTTGCAGTTGACTATGTAGACGAGGTACTTTGCAAAGAAGCAGTTGTCTTGTGTCAAGAAGGAAAGGCATAAGCCTGAAGATGCAGACATTAGCTTTGTATAGTAATAGAGATTTTGCACATATTAGGGTTGGGTGAAAAGTTTTGAGCCTAACTATGAAGGAGCAATGCCAGATCAATGAAGCTTGGTTTGAATATATTTCAACTCTTCAGATGACAACCTAAAAAAGGGACAAACTATCAATGGAGAGAATATTCTAACCTGTTGAGGAGTTTCGGGAGGCTGACAAAAATACGACGAGGGAAAGTTGAGAAAAGGTGTCTTGTTCCATCTGGACAATGCTCCACCTCACAAGTCAGTCATTGACATGGCAACAGTGCATGACTGCGGCTTCAAACTCATTCTACGTGCCACCATACTCTCCTGACCTAGCACCCTCAGACTTTCATCTCTTCCCCCACATGAAGAAATAGTTAGCTGAAAAGCATTTTGTGTTTTTAGGGCATTTTTTTCATTTTTTGGTCAAAAATCTTTTTCATAAAACAATAATTGTCATAGCTTTGATATTTAGTATACAGGTTCAAAGAGGTTATCAACATGTAATATATTCAAAATATGATAAAATGTACAATTTTATAATTTTGGAGCAATATTTGCCATTTTTGGTAAAAAAATGTTTCTAAAATCCTGCTTGTCTGATAGCTTTGATATTTGGTATACAGGTTCCTATGGTCATCCTTGTGTGATATATTGACATTGTGATGAAATCTTCTATTTTATATTTTGACACAAGTTTTACCATTTTTTGTCAAAAACTTTGTTTCGCAAAAGTTACTCATCTGATAGCATTTTTGTCAAACTGCCTGAATAAGTGTCCACCTAGTGTCAGAGACGGATTGCAAAGACACTGTATAAATGACAGTTTTCTATGCTTGCTACTGATGAATGTCTGTGTAAATATGGATCTGTAATGAAACATTCTTCTGTCATAACAATACATGGTATTGCCAAGGGACCTCTGCACTCAGTATATATTTGGTGTAATGCTATGTATGTCCTCTATACTGTCCATGCCTAAAGTAGCTACAGGAACTTTGACCCTATGTTTCATTGTTCTCCTTGTGTAACGGTAGTTCTAGTCTGTTTGTACATCACTGTATTTACACAAAATGAATACAACCTGAAAACTCCTGCATGGTAAGCCATGACAATGTTGTATTACCTATGTGGTCCAGTATTTTCAAATAGCTCAGACGTAGTACACTCTGACTCAAAATATTTAGCTATGAAGTATTTCACATGTACTTACATATTTGCTCTGCTTCAAATGCATGATTGACATAGCTACGTCTAGAACACTACAGTATGTATTCACAAAATGGGAACACGATTAGAAACAAGAAGTGACATACATGTGAAACACAAAGTTCAGTTCTAAAGAGAACAAGTGATTGATCTTCATGAAACTTGTGGAAAGAGCATTGGTTGCACTGAACTGTTAGCAGAACAGGAAACAGGCAAGCTGTGTAATTGAGGAGTTGCCAACAATGTCAAATGCAATTATCGTCTAGGCTGTAAATGATTAAACAGGGAAACTCAAGCAAATTGCTAAAACTCTACCAGATTTTGTTGAAACTTTGTATGCAGGTTCTTTATGGTGATTCCAGTCACATTTGTTCAACTTGTGGTTACAGTTTTGAAAATTGTCTTATGTATTTAGGATCTGTTTGTCCCATTGCTATGGAAGTTGAAATGCATGTTCCTAAAGATGACCTCCAGTACCTAAGTTGGAGACCTTATTTGCTTTTGTCATTCTTTTTTTTTCTGGTTTAAATATTTCTTGAATGGACAATTGAAACAGAATGTGAGCTTGACGGTATTTTTTATCATTGCGCTGGGTGACCCATTTGTTGTTTGATTTTATAATACTGTCCATGTAGCTGTAGCTGAATTTGACCTTATTTCTTTTGAGAACTTTTGTAATTTGCAATCCTACATATATATTTTTTACAATATATATATATATATATATATATATATATATATATATATATATATATATATATATATATATATATATATATATATATATATATATATATATATATATATATATATATATGCATGTCCATCCACTTCAAAACCTACCATCTTAGTATTTGATGTACAGGAGTGGAGATAAGAATTGGTTCCAATGACAATTTCAGTGCCAAAATATACAAATGAAAGGGGAAGTTCACCAAGGATGATTTTGACAGTGGACATATTATTATAAGTGATTCATTGTTTATGCAAGGATACTCAGTATAAACAAAAGTTACGTAAATACTAGCCTGGTTTAAGCGTGGGTGAGTGGAAGATGGTCCCTTCCATATCACATAATGCAAACTCCAAGCTTGGAGCTTTTTTCCATGATTCAAATTACATGGGCAACTTCATATACTATTTCTATTGGTTTTTGTAAAAAATCTGTGAGTTATAAATGGCGAAAAAAGCTTTCACGGGGTAAATGACTACAAAGTTAGCACATATTTAAAAATCATCTTGGTGAATTTCCCCTTTCATTAAAAAAGGAAAAAACAGCAAATAGCTAAAACTCTGTAACCACAGACCAGCTTTGGTTGAGACTTGGTATGCAGGTTCTTTAAGGTGACAAGTCACTTTTGTTAAAATTGTAGTTAAATTTTGATAGTTGTAGTTTTGTGCAATTTTCAAGTTTTTTGTCAAAATATTCTTCCCATTGATTTGAAATTTTGAAGACATGGGGCTAGTTTCTGTCATATATATAAAATTGTGGTTAAATTTTCATAAATTTATATATAGTATATGAAACATATTTACCATCTACCATTATCTTTGTTCAAAAATCATTTTCTTCAAAAAGTTTTTGTCAGATGCGGCTTCGAAACATGTGTGCTTGATTCTGGGATTGTCTTCTGTCTTAGTTCTTAAAATCGTAGTAAAATTTTCATCTTTGTATTTTTGGCAATCTTTCGCATTTGTGGTCAAAAAGTAATTTTCTCTGATTTAATGATTTAATGATTTATGGTAGGTAAAATTTATTGTAAGACCGTCAATATTTGTAAGAATTAGTGTATGACTAGCACAACAGGAGACTGCACTCTTTTTTAACAGATTGAAGTCTATGCGCATCATGTTTACAAGTGAATGCAAATTTACCAGATTGTATGTTGTTGTTACATCGTTCAAGATAATAAAATATATGAAAGGTATCATATTGTGTGTTGTCCTACTTCAAATATTTTTTGTCAATAATACATAAAAGAAATTGAATAGACTTAAGTTCACATTACGTCATTTTCAGGGTAATAAGACTGATTGATAGATCACCACAATGTCATCAGCATTAAATAAATAGTATATTTTTATATCGACTATTGAACTCACAACTGTCGGTAAGGTTATCATTGTAATTAGTGAATAGTATGAGGGAGAAGACTACTTTTAAGATAAGATGAGGATGTGAATGGCTGATGTCCATCAACGAGACATAGATGTAGCAAAATGCGCACACCAAAGGCAGATAATACCCCCTTTTATTGTCAACATATTTCAGTCAACAGCTAGACAAGGCCACATACTATTTTTCTTCTTCAAACAGAGAAATAAACAAAACCGGTGACATACTGAACTGGCGTTTCGTGGCAGCAAACTATAACATCATGTTCAGGGTATTATATGTTATGCAGCAGTCAATGTAATCCCCGAAGGACACCACCTCGGGCGATAGGGGTTAAATGTGGGGGGGGATTAGACTGTTTGCCATGAAACTATGCCCGAGGGGGTGGTGGTGATCCCCCCAAGTCACTTTCACGGACTTGCACAGATTTTAAAAATGTCCCATTCATTGTGGGTGGGATTTTCAAGATTGTCTTGCCCCAGGGGGTGGGGCATTTGACAAATTTCTAAGACTAATTCAAGAATCCCCAACAAAGCTTATGCCCTGAGGTGGGGAGGAAGGGGGTTGACATTGACTGCCGCATGACAAACATGCAGTCTGGAATAGGTCCCACAGGAAAATTGCACAGAAGTTAGGCACAATAAATATTTGTTTCCAAAATAAGTATCACAAAAGTAGTAATTTCACAGTAATTTCTAAATTTCTTCTGAAGTACGATAGCCTGCAAAATATAACGCCCTTCGTTTAGAGGCGATATCAGGTCAAGTGCACAAACATTATCACCAAATAACAATTTTGCCACAAATTCCATTGTATGACATTTAGGGGTGGACCATTTGATATCCGGGGGGGGTCTGGAAGATTTTGAAAAAGTTTTTTTTCCAGCAGATACAAGGGGAAATAATTCTGCCGTTAGATGATTTTAGATAAGTGAACACACTCTGTAGATACATGCATATCATCTCTTGTGTGTTGACCAATAAATAAGTTTGTTCTCTGGTATGATTCCGACATGGACAGATTGCACTGACAAGTCAAATGACAGAATTTCAGAAGATGTTAAAACAAAACTGTCATCGTCAAGTATTATAATCCTTGGCATATTTTGGCCAACCAATAAACCATTTACATTTTCAAAAAATAAAATCAAAATAGAACTAATTTTCATTTTCAAATGGTTTTATCATCTTGATTATTAGCTTTAAAGCCTATTTTCTAAATTTAAAATCTTTGGGCTGACATTGAACGTAGGAAACAGGTATGTATATGTATAGGTGTGTATACTGAGGATGGCGCTTTGCGGGCATTCAAATTTCCCTCTGACAAACTCTATTAACAACAATGCACATTTCTGTTTTTTCAATTTACAATATACCAAATGTCCAATTTTCCAATTTCATTTGGGGCATGGCCCAGTATCTTTTCATTACTATGGTAAAAATAACTGTATTGAATTGGAATTAAGGTGTAACATTTCTCAGTGTGACCAAATATATACCGGTACTGGGGGAGGGCTTGGTTATGATAATTCGGAAAAGATACTTTTAAAAATTAGCGGGAATGAGGGACTGGTCAGTTTCTTTGGCCAGGGAGGCCATTGGATTCATGGGGTGACCCTGTGTTTTTACTTTGGTTATGGTGTCACCTATTTTGAAATGTCAATTAGGGGGGTCAGTGTGTTTTTAAAGTTCGACGCGGGCTCATACTTGCCTAAAATGCATCAAATGCATCGTGCTAGCCATGAATTTCATCATTCAATTTCATATTCGGCGCGTAACTTTAACGATAATGAGATATATTTTTCACAGCCCCGTCCTAGTGCAAAACGTTAATATATCAGACATACATATATCTGAGATATATGTATGTTTAAAATTTTTCGGCACGCCCTTCAGGCGCATTTCTTTAAAATATCAAACAAAATTTTTCAGCATGCCCTTCAGCTGCATGACTTTCATACATCAGATATATATATATATATATATATATATATATATATATATATATATATATATATATATATATATATATATATATATATATCAGAGATATCTGGATGTTTAATATTTTTGGCGCCCCCTGGCGCAGTACATTAATATATCAGAGATATATGTCAGAAATATCTTGATGTCTGTAAATTGAATGTCTGTTTTGCCAAGTGTAGTAATCATTATGAAATCTACAGTTCATATGAAAAGCATGACAAGTTCCTGACAATGTATGTTTCTTCCATGAGAATTCAGTATTAGAAAGCAACATGCACTAATATATCACAATCACATTTTCTTACAACAGTTCTGGACATGTTGTTGTGCATAAAAAGAATGGCGTACATTCACAGTTCAAAAATACTGTATTAAAACTTTACAATTGACACGTTTAAGTTCTTATTAGTGACATGACAACAGTTTTCATTGAAACACTAAATCAAGTATGTAGAAGTCCGTTGATTTATGATAAACAGATTGATTTGGCAACATCGCTGCATTAAAAAAAGTCAACATGTGGGGGAAAAAAATGCCCCACAAAAATCTTCTAACCCCCCCAGGATATCAAATGGTCCACCCCTTAGGGGTGGATAATAATCCTACATTTGTATCGAGATTTCAACAGATACAATGTTTTCATTACATCATAAACAATATCAATCTGATTAAAATCAGATATAGAGTACCGCAACGTCTTCTTATGCGTACGCGGTATTCTCTTCCTGTCGCCTCTTATATTCCTGACTTTGTACACAATAGAATTTCAATGGATAATGGTAGTTTTAGTAATTCCTTTGGGAGACAACTGATTGATCTTTGCATTCAAAACGGCTTACAGATTTTAATGGTAGAACTGCAGGGGGTCTTTATGGAAAACCACTTGTTACAAGGGAAATGGATTTAGTACAGTAGATTATGGTATTGTTACAAAGAATTTGGCGAACCGTATAGATTATTTCAAAGTATATGCTTTTACACATTTCTCTGATCATTGTCCAATAGGTTTTTCTATAAATATAAATAATATTGTGAAGCAGTCAGTTGATGTAGAGTGTAAACCATGTTCAAGTAAATATTTTTGGAATTATAATGCTAAACAAGATTTCTTAATACTCTGCAAAGTTCATCTATTCAAGAAGACTTTAGAAATTTTAATATTGAGTGTCATAGTTCCCATTCTTGTGATAATATTGTAAAAGTATTTGAAGGTATTATTCACAAAGTCTCAGATCGCTGTTTACGTAAGGTTACGCCGAAATTGAAAAAGAGAAATCAAAACGTGGTTTTCAGCCTTGGTTTGATAAGTCTTGTTTTTCACTTCGTAAAGATCTTAAAGATTGCTGTAAATTGTTGAATCGCTACCCAAATGATCCACATATTAGAGGGAGATGTTTCACTCTAAAAAGAGAATACAAAAAATTGTTAAAATATAAACGGTCAACTTTCAGAGAGAGTCAATTAAGGTAATTAGAAAGGGTTTATACCGAAGACCATAATGATTACTGGAAATTGTGGAAGGATATTTCAGGGAGTCATGTCTGTAAGAAAATCGACTCGACTATCTCTCCTGCTGAACGGTTTTATCATTTTAAGCAGTTAGGTGATTTTCTTGTGAAGAAACTGATAATGTTTCTAAACGTATCATATCTGAATTAACAAAAATGGAAGCTGCCAATGGATATGATGTGAACGTTATTCTTAATTCCACATTTAGAGAATTAGAAATATTTAGGCTTTGCATAAATTAAATCAGGGAAATCCCCAGGTGTCGATGGTATTTTGAATGAAATGCTAAAATATGGTGGTTCTTCCATACTTACTCCATTGTGTTCATTATTCAATGTCATCCTCAGATCAGGAACATTTCCAAATGCTTGGAAAAAAGCATATTTGGTCCCTGTGTTCAGATCAGGTGATACATGTGATCCGTCAAATTACAGAGGTATTTCTATAAATAGTTGCCTTGCAAAATTGTTTACCTCTGTGTTGAATAATAGGCTTCTAAACTTTCTTAATAGCAATGGTATTCTTTCGCCATTTCAGTCTGGTTTCAGAGCAAAGAGGAGAACTGCAGATAATCTTGTTGTTTTGCGTTCTGCTATCGATCAACATATCTATGCGAAATTTTATCAGTCAAGCTGTAGTCCCAGTCGTAGGTACCTTTATTGTTGTTTTGTAGATTTTCAGAAAGCATTTGACAGGGTTTGGCGTACAAGTTTACTTTGGAAATTACAGAAATATGGCATTAATGGTAATTTTTATAGCTTAATTAAGTCCATGTACCACAACATTAAGTATTGTGTGAAAAGTAACAATTGCTTTACTGAAGAATTTGACTCCAATTTAGGAGTTAAGCAAGGGTGTAACTTAAGTCCAACTTTGTTTAATATTTTTATAAATGATCTTCCCAGTACATTTGGTTCCAGTCAGGACTGTCCTATCAAACTTAGTAAACTCCTTATCAATTGTCTAATGTATGCTGATGATCTTTTATTGATTTCAGAATCTGAAACAGGCTTACAAAGCTGCTTAGATAAACTTCATAGTTTTTGTCGTGAATGGAAATTATCTACTAACATAAAGAAAACGAAAGTTATTGTGTTTAACAAAAGTAATCATCTTTTAAAAGGAGTTACACTCACTTACAATGGAGTGACTCTTGACTTAGTGAAAACGTACTGTTACCTTGGTTTTGTCAATACCCCAAATGGTAATTCAAAGGTAATTTTCATAATCTTAAATTGAAGGCAATGAAAGCTCTTTTCAGCCTTCGTAAGGGCCTTCAGAATGGTTCACTTTCTGTAAAAGTTGCATTATCACTCTTTGATAGTTTAATTGTTCCTATTATGACATATGGCTGTGAAATATGGGGATATGAAATTAATGACAAATGTAACTTTCTCAATGATGTTAGTATATCTTATTATAGATTTATCCTAGGAGTATCTAAACATGCACCGTCTGATGGTGTTGTTGGAGAGCTGGGTAGATATCCAATTCACTTTATGGTGATAAAGCACATGCTCAATACTGGCATAGATTAGTTTTATCAGATGATCTGCTTATACATCCAGGTTGAATTCAGATTGGTCTAATTATATACAAAGCATTTTGAACTCTTACAGTGGGAGTGATATATGATCTTGTGTTTGCAATATCAATTCCACAGTTAAAATGTATATGATAGTTTTTGTGAAATGTATGAACAAACATGGCTGAGAAACATTCATAATGATACGAGGAAGTGTGGAATGCAGAGGAATAAGCTCCGAACTTACAGGCTATTTAAGACAAAAATTGAATTTGAAAGTTACTTGCTAGATATAAGATCTTGTACCTATAGGAGGTGGCTGACAAAACTAAGAATTTCGGATCACAACCTACAAATAGAACTGGGTAGAAGGTCAATTCCAAAAGTTCCTGCAAATGACAGATTCTGCAAGTTTTGTAAGTCTTTAGTTGAGGATGAATTTCACTTTGTTATAGAATGTCCAAAATACAGAACGTATCGAGATGGTCTATTTTCATCCACTAGTTTGTATAGTCCAGGCTTTCTTGATTTTAATGATAGAGAAAAGTTCATGTATATCTTTACTCACGAAAACAAACTACCTCTTGCCAAATTTATTTCTTGTACGTTAGTTTCTCCCCCAGCAGCAGCTTCATCCAGTCCTTGAGTGTGTTGTTGAGCAATAAAGTAAAGTATTAAAGTTTAATCAGATCAGAATAATATGTAAAAGTATGAAACACAGGCATTTCTACGGTAACACTTTGCGGTAAAAGAGGGCTCGGACAACACTTCATAAAAGATTTTTGCATCACTGTTTTGTCAATAATGATCTGGCAAACCGGCGCTACCCACAGGTTATCGTAACGTTGCTTGGATAGTCGTTCGAGGCGGGCGTCCGCAGGTCGCCGTTTACTTGGGAAAAGGAGAACGGCGACCTGCGGCCGCCCGCCTCGAACGACTATCCAAGCAACGTTACGATAACCTGTGGCGCTACCATAGGGTATACCCGATTCGTCGCTTACGGCCTCCGTGCCTCCCAGCTGGGTCGGAAGCACAGACGAATAGGGTCGACTAGGCTAGTGCTACTACGGCCCTCTCTAAAAGATTGAAAAATTGTACTCTCATCGACACTCTTTCTACGTATTCGATCGCCAAGATCGCGAGACTTCGCAAAAACCAGAACCCTACTCGCCGATTTGATTATAAACGATACGTAAATACAGAGAGCATACAGAGGGCGTAGCATGCGGAAGTGCACATACACGTGACCTGTCAGAATTTTTCCCACATGACAGTCTCCGGGTGCGCGCGAACTCCATAAGTGAAAAGTCTAGGGTCGGGGGGTTAAAATTGGGGTAGGTCGGGTAATCGGAACAGCACATATTTTTTTGTTTGGCCTTAGAGCTAATGTTTTCCCGCATTTTCTCTTCTGTAAGAGTTTGATAGTTGAAAGTTAAGTCGGAGGCAGCTTATAATGAATAGCGAGTGACAAATTTACCAGGCAAATTAGAATACTTGACAACCGACTAAGAGTGTAAATAATACGGGAACATCGGGAGTGCGCAAAGGATTGTGGGCAGACGACATGTTAGTTTTTCAAATACCGGACACACATGAGAGAAAAAAGAGATAAGTTCCAACATGTTCACAACTTACAGTGTCATTCTCGATTCCTGGTAATGCAAAATTTGTATACGAGTTGAGTTGAGTCCATAGCAACGATGTGGCACACGCTTCTCAAGAGTTTCGAAATGAAAACAATATGAGAACAATCGTGGTCACATGACTCGCCGTAGAGGGTAGCAAACAATTGTCATGTTCGAATGCTATATGGAAGAACGAGGGAGTGCAAGAATGAACAATTATATGCGTTTCGAAGATTAGCATATAATTACTATAGAAATAACGGACGACGCGCTGACCATTAACGTTTATTTGTGGGCAAGGGCGAGAGGAAAGCCAAAAATTAACGGGCGAGGCTTGCCGAGCCCGTTAATTTGGCTTTCCTCGAGCCCGTGCCCACAAATAAACGTTAATGGTCAGCGCGGAGTCTGTTATTTCCATTATATTATCAGCGAGAACCCAAGAAAGCCGTCAAATATCCGAAAATTTCAGGAGCGACGACAACTGTGCCCCAGAAACTGAGCATTACGCGACGCACTGTCACGCGCGCTGTAAAAAATTGGCAAATCCGGAGATGTTTTCAGAAAAAAATATCTCAACTTGACCTACAAGTGCTCCATTTTATTTTGTGATTGATTATGAGTGACGTTTGAGGTGTAAAGTTACGATACTTTGAGTTGTTAATCTTATTATTCATATTTCGGGCATATAAACAGACCATTACTGTGTATTTGTGGTCAGTCACGTGGTTCAGCTCGACCAATCAAAATGCGACAGGCAGTGCATGGTTATATAATATCTATTCGTTACATGAGAGAATTCCTTTGATTTACGTTTGCGTCACCAGGTGTTGAATGCGTATATATTGGTGTAAAGCTCTTTTGTCTTCAGTCTCGGTCGAAACTCCACGATGTCAACACAAGCAATTTTTTTCCAAATTATTATGTAATTGTTTCATAGTACTTGTATTTCAGTGTCTTTTGATGATTCGATGTAAGGGGGGGGGGATTGCATAATAAACGTGGTGCGTTTTTCGAGGGTACGCAGTACTCTCGTGGGGTGTGACGACCACCGCATACCGCACATTATCTCTGTTGTGTATCATTTATTCTCATTTCTCGAAGTTTAGTACAGATCGGGCCTAAATACACTGTTGCGCCTTTTACCAGTGATGAATTTTCATCAGTTGGTTTGAAGCAGTATGTGTGACGTTAGACACGAAATAAAAAAAAACTCTTGTCACTTTTGCACTTATCTAAATCTGCGCTTGTGATACGCGCGGGTCGGTATCGCGCGCATATTGTGCGCAATTCAGCTCTTCGTACTTTTCAAGGAATAGCGTCCGTGTACAAGGAATAATCTCCATTAAAGGAAATCTTACCATTCAAATAACATCATTATTACAGAAACGTAAACTGCGCCTAAATAACATTAATTTGACGAAGTATCTGTGACAAAGCCACATTTTGGTCTTGAAATTGTGATAGGGTTAAGGTAAAAAAGCTTGAATATTAATGTCATACATTTATTGCAGTTTGTTCGTCAGTTTGCTTGTTTGTTAGCTTTATATGCGTGTTTTACTTGTTGCTTTATTTTTAATTGGTTTTTAATTTCTTGCTTTTTTTGTTTCTCCTATATTTGTGTTTCGCTGGCTGTTTAATTGTTTGTTTCTTTACTTATTTGTTATTTAGCCTGACACCCCTTCAGTGGTTGCACCGCCAGAAACTACGAAAAGAACATACCGAGTCTTCATTCATTTTTATGGCCAAGAAAAAAGCTTTATATCAGCAAAATATTCAAAACTTGAAAGAGTGTAGGACAAATAATCCAAATGATTAGCAAGAGAGTACTAAGAGACTGGTAACTAAGATTCCATTCCTGAATCATCACAAAGTGTAAGAGAAATTAGTAAAACACGAACCAAAACGTCACAACGTAACATTTTTCTCATTCTTGATATTCAATACTGCGTCAGCACACTTACTATGCACGTTGAGGCAAGATATTTTTACATTGATTCTCTACAAAAATTTAAATTGCACGTACATAATTGCTTCACAGTCACTTCATTGCTCACTAGACATATTTTGCACGAATCTAGAATATTTCGACTGTAGTGAGAAAGGAAGAAGAGAAGGAAAAATCATCAGAAATGTTCATACATCAATTGGTCTACGTCCCTAAAGATATTGTGGAAGAATAGGGATAATCATGCGATGGCAATGGAACATTTTGTGATTATGAAAGGAAATCATATCAACACCGGGAACTGAGAGTCATGATATATGTATATGGATGCAAAATATGAAATGAGGTATGTTATACTGTGTTATGTAACGTGAAACATCTTTCCTATGCGCTATATTGTAGACCCAGAGCGGCCTCTTTCGACATCAGTTTTCACAAGCTTAACTTGCAAACATAAAGTCAGCAAATTTAAGTTAAATCCTGTACGTCTAATGGTACATTCATCTGCCAGTGAGAAAGTATGTTTATTTCGCGACAAAGGTTTCACTGTGATTTCGCCTTCTCTACTTGTTCTACAGTGCTGACTGCATGCACCATCATGTTCTCGAAAATCCACGAATACTATCGTGTTTCTTCGAGTTGGCACCAATTCCTGGCCAAGTATGCACAATGTTTTACCATGCGTAAGAGAGGTTATCTCCTGGTTTTCAATTGCTGGATTTACTTTGTCTGATTCTAAAATCTTTTGAAGATGTGTTTAACTATTGGAGGAAACATACACACTGGCGACGTGTACGTGTCCCAAACATATCTGATAAAATGTAGATTATTATTATTATTATATCTTTGTTTCAGATTATAAAAATCCACAGCAAACACAACGATACATTTTAAAATATACGCTTACTCCAATCCTCCACAGTCCACTGTGTGATAACACTGATGGAGATAAAACACTCACCACAAGCGGGTTTCTTGAGAGATGGAGTCTACTCAGAAAACTAAATGATTTTTTTCCGAAGGATTTCATCAAAAAAGTTAAATTGAAAGACTCACAAACATTGCACTGTTACTCTGAATAAAAGAATGTTTAAAAGCAGATAACTTACGAAAAACATGGGAGTAAGCTCGTCTAACTGCATTAAACGTACATAAAAAAAACGTACTCCACAAATAAGAACAATAAGGAATATCACAAAAGACAGAAAATAAGAGACATTTTACAGAAAGAGACGCGAATTAACATCAGGGAGGCATCACAAGACTGAGAATATGTAGATCTTATTTTCTTTAGCAATTCTGACACTGTGAGTGATAACAAGTTTTTGACTTTTATAATACACACCAAAACGATATGTCATCTATCCCAATGATGTAAATTTTAAGAATTTGTTTTTAAGTGTGTATATTACATACCTGCATAATCTTGAAACCTTGGCAAACACTTCAGTACACTAAAAAATCAATCACAACAAAGACAAAGAGACTTTATGATGAAATAAATTTTATTCCGATGGTCAAGCTTTTCTCTGCCATTTCTGGAAATATTTCAGTTAGTATATAAGCTTACAATCTATAATTCTGTACGCACCCTTTTTCAATGTTGATTTACGGAACTCATAAAGAGTGCGCCCTCAAGAGTGGCACTGGCATATCAACCCCTCGGGCATCTCTAAGACAACAGCTAAGCTATGATGTCCTTATGATACTTTGATGAAGAAGTGAATCGAACACACGGAAAGAGTGGGAAATGAGCACAATTTCATTAACGAGAAGTATGCCAGACCTAGAGTTTTCATGTCCTCATCATTCTCCATATTTGGGATGATCCCCTTTGACCTTTTCATTGTTTCATTTCTTTCATTATGCACAGAGCAAAATGAGTTACTTGGCAATCATCAAAACTAGCTTCTGCACATTATGCCATTAATATGTATTTTAGCTCTTCCTCTATCACTCAAAGCAATGGCGTTTCAAACAGGATCAACTTTCTCTGATACAATTACCCTGATTTACAGGAACATGTGACTGTAATGTAACTGTCTCTTAAAATATGAAAGCATTGTTATGTTTTCACTGTTGAAGAACTTTTATCCTGTGATAGAACTTCATAAAAATTGTACAATGGCTGTGTTATTGGATCACATAACATTTTCCCCTGGAGAGAGCAGATTGTGCAATCTTTTGTATAGATGAAGTAAAAGTTTGCACAATTCAGCACATTAAAATGTCAATGATTCATTTTTGTTCAGATGTAAATATCTGCATGATGTCCTAGGTCCTGATGGGTTCAAAGTTCACAGGACTGAAATCCCCATAATTCACTCCAGCCTTCTTGTAACAGGCTGCATCATTTGCAAAGTTATTTTTAACATCTGAAGTCAGCTCTTAAAGCCCCATAAGCTGTATCTTTTGGCTACTTTTTTTCAGAACTTTTGTTTTGTGGTTTCCCTACACTTTATGCACCGAATCCCAAAACTGTAATTTAATGCCAAGTATTTAGCATATCAACACAACCTATATGAGTATAATCTCCATTGTTATTGTTGAAAATTGTATTCAAGTCTGGACAAGAATTCATTAGTAAACAACAAACAATGATCACTACACACATACAAGCTGTGTTGACAAAAAGAATACTCGAAATTTCAGCATGACAAATGGATTAGGGTCAGACACGGTGGTTGATGTACAGAAGCATAATACTGAAAATCTTGCCACAAGTTACAGCTTATGCCCCTTTAAGTCCCGGTATTTACCTGACACTTTAATAAGCTGTATCTAATATTACAGGATATTCAAACAGTCAGAAATTAGTCACGATTCTGTAACTTGGGATACGATCTCATAGCTGATGTTACCAAATGACCTTACACTTGATTACAAGTCATGTTTCTATTGAATGCATACATTTCACAGCGAAAGCTAAAACATTCACAATATTGCCATTAAAACTGTCAAAATCGACTGCTCCTTATTGCCTTTGACTTTTCAGAAATAATTCCTGTTAAATCGGTCATGGTATTCTAAATTTAGAAAAACAGCTATATTTATGTAGAAGTAGAGAATATCCCAGATAGAGAGATTAAGCATTAGAGGAGGTCATCTGGTTCAGTATGCCACTAATGATAGGTTTCATATGAAACCTACACAACAGCTGTATGGCTAGATACATATACATTGATCTTTGGCAATTATGCCAACATACAAGGCATACCTTTGTGTATCATTATATCTATACTCTTTGATTCTCTATTTGAAAGAAATCTGATTAAAATTCTTATTTTGCATTAAAGCATCATGTTAACTTTGCTTTTCTTTTCTTTTTAGTGTCTTTTGATGTTGTGTATTCTTCACTGATGTCCGCCTTCTTTTCTTCAAGTCTGCTGAGCCACGATCCAACAAGAAGCACTAAGTGGCATACATGTAGGGCTGCGGAACTTTGGTTTGTTGACGGATACGTATTCCAACACAGTTCAATCACTCCTAGAGTTAAAATTCTGTTGAAGGAGAGTGACAGGTAGTCAAGTTACAAACATGCATAATTGCAAGTGATGATCCATGTTGCTGCAATGAAGATGATGCTAGACTGGTACGCCACTCTTTGAACTTCACAGATCAAGTTTAATTTGATAAAAGGTATCATTAATGCAGCAAACTATTTTTGTGAAAAATTTCAAAATAAATGATCAAAATTGGGGATTTTGGTTTTTATTGAAACTTTGTAGTGTGATACTTGCTACCACAGTCAGGATAACATCAACCCTACTGGTATCATTACATGGTATTATCTGATTAAGGTAGTACAACAGTAAAAGACTTTCACTCGAATTTTCCTTCAGGAATCTTTCAACCATACGATTTCAAAATCAAGAATAAAAATCAGGGGTCACCATGCAAATTTTGGTGAAAGAGGTATACAATTATTATTGAGGCGTAGTACATACACAACGGCACACCTGGAGGATGTTACTTTGATAGTTGACGTAGTTAGATACTTACTTCAGTACTGTTGGAAGTCCTGTACACCACAGCAAATAGTGTAGCGTGTGAAAATACCAGACATAAAATTGATAGTGGAGTGACCTACTGAAACACATACCAATAAAATTGGATGAAAACAGGGTGAAAACGATATGTAATACCTTGTTAAGGAAAAATTCAAATATGGAACATTAATCTTATCAAGCTATAATTTTCATCAAGACATTGCACAAGACAACCCATGCAATCTAGGGCAAAGCTATCAGCTCTGTATTGTTGAATTGAGTCCATGGAGTGTTTTTGTCAAGGTTCACATCCTGGTAAATTTTACTTGGTTTCCCCATTCATCTTTTCAGGGTTCCCATTCAAACATCAATACAATTAGTGTTAGGGGACAACAGATCTGGTACTTGAGTTCCCTTTCATTTACTTATCTTCCAAAACCTTAACAAAAACACGACATATATTTGTGTGTGTGAAACACTTGATTAACACCACTTTTAAATGATAACAAATTTCATCTATATTTCCCTCTCTGATGATCAAATTACCAGGTATTCATGTTCTCTAATAGAAACATACACTTTTTATTCAAGCTAGTGACTGGAAATTTTACATTTACAATTGACAATATACAATGCAATCATACTTCTATAGATCAAGATATTTTCCTGATGTCTCTATTTAAGCTATGAAGGTTCTGGGATCACAAGTTCTCACATTCCTGGCCGTTGGGAGTTCGGGATCAACAGCGTGGGAAAAATCGATCCCACACTCTCAGAAACCATCCCACACTCTGCAGTAAATATTACACGAGCTCTGATTGGATGATAAACGGTCTGTTTTGTTCCACGTGCAAAATGTTATCCAATGGCACGACGAGTAACACACAGACCAGAACTACAAAGTAAGCAGGTCAAAGTACAGTGGCAGCTAGACGACAGAGTTGTCATGATTTTGGATAATGTTGAATTTAACGTCCAATGTGAATTTAACGCATTTTGTGGTCATGTGAGAAAACGAATCTGACACACCAAGGACCTGGGATCAGATTTCTCACACGAGTTGGGGATATTTTGTCTCACACTCGCCTGCAGCTCGTGTGAGACAAAATATCCCCAACTCGTGTGAGAAATCTGATCCCAGGTCCTTGGAGGTGTGAGATTCCATTATTCTACTATTATTGGTGGAAAGACCGTGATTGAGATGCTTTGGTTTTGTGAATGCAATATACTGTACAGTACATGTATATACAATTAATGCATGTACATTCAAATGCAAGAGCTGGTAGATACCAATACCCGTATAATAACACTACCAAATAGATTGCAGTAGCCTCTCATGATCAATTGAAATCTTCCTCATGAGATGAAACAGAATCTAAATTGTTTTAACATAATTAGAAGATCATTTAGTCACATCGGCCCCTAAGCTTGGAATGAACCTCACATCAGACTCTGTCACTCTCTGACCTCAGATTCCTTTCCTCTCTCAATTAAAACACTGATTTTGTTTCAACTTCTTCTTTTGTTTTCTTCTACCTCCCGTCATGTGCCAAGAGCTAATGAGATTATAAATTTTCTTTAAAATTTGAAGATCATAAAATTATGAAATAGGTAAATACATGTATGCACAGAGAACAGTTGTGCCACAGTAAACAAAGGATTTCCCTTCAACATCATTGGACAATCCACTGGAACGTGTTTGGATTTATTGACCTGTGAATATAGGTCAGTGAAGTCCTCCATGATTCTAGTAAACAGTCCTCACCAAAGTAAATGATATTTGTAGCTACAAGCCTCTAACTGATTATCACAAATCACACACAACAATAGTCTTGGTTACCCAGACTACTCTACAGGGCGCTGATCCTGCCGCCCCAACAGTCTGGAGAAGTCCCATTCAATATCCGAGCAAGGTGGTGCAACACAGACAAGAGTGATATATCCTGGGAGCAACTAATCTATGATATAATTTTTTATGTTTTAAGACAATCATGGAAAGTATAATTTCAAGGTTTTGTAGAAGTGGCTTTACAGTAATGAGTGTGAACTATGGCTTTTATGTCCTATATCAATTTAAGGACAAGAACGATACAACTGATCCAGGATATAAAGCTGTAGTTAACTCTCATTCCTGAAGTGGAACTTAGAAAGCCACTTCTACATAACCTTGAACATGACTTTGTCTCAAACCATAATAATTACATCATAGATCAGCTGGCCTGGAATGCATTACTCTTGTCTGTATCATGTCATCTTGCTCAGAGATTTTTGAATGGGATTTCCCCGTACTGTGCAGGGGGGGCCAGATGACAACCCCGAAGTGCAGTCTGGGTAATGGACACTAAAACAACAATGATAGTTTCTAATCATGCCAACTGTTATCTGTAAAGGATATCATTTTCTGACAACTTTCTCTCTTCTTTCTTCTCTGGTCTCTGAAGAAGCTTCTTTAAGCTGCCTGTTTTCCTGAATAAGTGAGATCATCAACATTACTTTCAAGAGACATTTTGCATTTGGCTAGTAATCACATAAAATGTACCTGGAATTTTTCATCTAATACACCTTTCATATGAAATGTTGATTGTTGCTCATCAACATAACAAACAATAGACAGGACACTTAAGGCTACATATGTATATGTAATGCTACATATCAAACAACCCTATCATCCATGCAGTTTTTAATACTTTGTATCAAGCATAAATGTGAAAATATGTAATAGGCCATTTAAAGAATATTCTTTGTTTGCTGTCCTTGGATTTTTGAAAAAACCTATTAGCCAGCCAGGGAAAAAAAAGACAGACAAAAAACACAAGTTTATCAACATAAGCTCATTTTTAATTTGGTTACTTTTGGAAAATATTTTGATTTGTATAGTGTTACCATTGTGTTTGTTTTGTAAATTTTCTCTGAAAACCTACCAGCATGCAGACGGCTAGCAGAGAATTTTATGTAAGCGCCATCTTCACAAAATATTGGCAGCTGATATTTTTATCGGGGACTAATCCACAGAATTCCCCAGAAAAACAAATTTTACTCGGCAAAATGTTGATTGTATGTTTTGTATTTATTTAATGATTTAGTTTGTTTGGGTTGCACTGCAAGTTTGCGCAAGTTGAATGCCTTCTAAAGTTTTGTGTGACAGCAGTGCTGCTTTAAATAACACGATTGGAACTAATTTGGGATAATTGGATGGTAAAGTAATGTCTTTAAAATCTGCAAATGTAAGCTAATCTGCTTTCTTTTTACATTACACCCTTATTTCTATGAGTAATTTGTAATATTGAGACATTCAGCTATAGGGAACCTAAGATTTTTGAGAAATTTGAAAAATATGAAGATCCAATTATCCCAAAATAGTTTCAATCATGTTAAATGTATCTGAAGCGTGGGATGTTGAATTTAAAACATGAGTATTATTACGCAAGCGGGTGTGGCTTCAGCAGCATTCGTTTGATGACATATCGAAATAACAATGAAACTGTAAAGTCTGGCATCCTAAAGTACATACGTTATTATTCAAATTATCCTGTTATCTTCCATAACACATGTCATAAAATCTTTACAGCCCAAAGTTAGACCCATCCCTGCAAAATCTTGGGTACCAAGATATGGGTGTCAAAGTTTATTCCAAATTTCGATGAATACTCATTACTAACCTGTTCCACTTGAACACAGTAAATAAGACTAGAAGTATTACATGTAGGGAAAGTAACGTCATCTGGAAGTATCGATTCAGAAATAATTCCTCAGGGAGAAATCTCCAGTTGACTGTCCATTTGAAGAAAAACTGTCTTCCCAGATCAAAGGATCTGACAATGTAACCTTTGGGATTTTCAAGTAAGAATGGTATTGCTGGGACAACCTGAAATAAAATACATAATATTGAGTCAGTATCAGCACTAATGTACTTCATCCAGAGCAAGGTCAGAGTATCTGCACAAATATTACCAGTAATTTAACACTGTTACTTTGTAAGGATGCCTATTTTCAGGACTGTGTGCTAAATTTCTAAGCCTATTCATTTATAATTTGTGGCCAAATTGAGTCTAAGCAGACAACCAACATTTGGTATTTGACCTTCCGGTGAAAGCTTCAGGGTCTATAGTTTATTTCAGTACTTAATGAAAACACCAAACAAGAAGAAAGACATGAAGACCTGGTACTGTCATAAATAATTTATGCCGATGTAATTGTACTGATATATACTGTCTATTGCATGTACAAGCAGTGTTTTGCATTTTGAACGTTATTACTATTAGTATAGCAACCCTAACCATTGTCATTGATAAGAAATAGGCAATTGTAGGGTATTTGATAAAGCAGCATCCATGACAAAGATAATAATTATACAAACCTGTACAAGGGCACAGATGACTAGTCTAGGAATGGTTGACCAAAATCCAAGTTCAGTAAGAAGTAGCAACAACAAACCTGGCGCAAATAGCAAGACATTCATCTTGATAGATACCGCAATGCTGTTGAAAACAACAAAAAAGAATATGAAAAGAAATGAACAATATGACAAATCAACATTTATGTAGCATGTGTCAAAATAACGTTGTTGTAGCACTGTATGTGAAGGACCGGTGGGATGTTAGTATCTTTGAAAACAAATTTGTTTTCAAGCATACCAACAGCACTTTCCTGTATCATTGCATGGCATTTCTATTTTGAAGGTATCATTGAAAAGACAGATTGCTGGTTACAAGAAACATAAAAGGATCTTCATTACTCTATTTAAGTTTATTTCCAGGGCTATCTAACCACACTGGCTTTGCACTGCAATTACCCTGTAACTTTGCTGTTGACAAGCGCCCTTACCATAGCCTGGGTCAATAAGCCAGCAAGTTATGCCATGCCTTCTTGTTCTACCAAAGTCACATTGGCAAAGGCTCTTTCCACATCAGTGTAAGTTCAAGACTGAAGCTACTTGGTGAACTTGGGGATGCGAGAGAGGCAAGAACATCCCCATTCCTTGCTCTAAAATTTTCTGTAATTTCTACGAAAACAGTACTCAGCTGTACTCACCTGAACCAGAAACATCCCCAAGCCCACTTCTTATCCAGGAAAAGATTGACAGCCAAATACAAGAACAGCATAGCCACTGGATCATTGAAGAGCCTTAACACATAGATGGAGTGGATTCGATATGACGTACAGCACATGAAAATCAAGACGTAGGGTGGACACTGAAAAATAAAAGAAACACACAATTCTGTAAGCTTTTTTCCATGACTCCTGCACAGACATAACCTTACATTCCGGTATGTAAGAAAGGTGTAGTGCTGGAATTAATACATCTTGCCACCGGAAAATTCCAATGTTTGCTTGAAAATAAGTTAAACATCCATCTCAGTAGAGAATTCATTTAATGTAGTAGGTTAATGGAAGTAAATGCTTTGTCACAAAAACACAATCATACCAATGAAATGAAAGTCATGTATGAAAGGATCGACACACCAAAAATGGCCAGTTGCTATTTGGTGGCATTCCAGAATGAATGTACAGGTACAGCATATCAGCCAAAAATTATGTGAAAATGTTGGGGTCAATGGTACTGAATAATTCATTTACAATGCAAGGTAGCAATAACTTTTTGATGATCTTCTCAGTGTTTCTTTTACATGCACCAACCCTGTTTGTTGGACTACTTCATACAGCATGTTGAAATACAAGGTAGTAGAATTGTAATTGCTGTATGCATGTGTTTGACATGCCTGTATTTGTTGGTGATGAAATTTAGGTGTGGATAATAACAATACCAATGTATGTCACACAGATAGAGTCTACGTTAATAAGGCAAAATACTGGGTATTTCAGCGTACTGTGGGAAATAGACCAAGAAACTGTAACAAATATATGGAAGAAAATGTACTTCACCTCTTGTAAAATGTTACACTTACTGAACCCGTCAATTTTCATTTGATATCAAATCAATTGCAAAAAGAATGTGTCTCTGCTGTATCTATACTTACTTTCATGGTTCTTTGATAAATTCTGAAGACCAAGAGCAAGTTGATGAGATAGAAGCCAGCAAAGATGTACTGTGCAAGTCTTATATTTGCACCATAGCCAGTGACGTAATACAGAATGAGGTAGAAATAAACAAACCCAGCTGGATAACTGCAAGATGAAATCAAATCATTAATATCAGTCATCGGATTCATCCTGGGTGACTCACTGATAGAATTGTACATCAAGTGACACAGTCAATAATTCCAAAGCTGGTTTGAAATTTCAAGGCCAAGCAATTGTAATTTTTATTAATTTTTTATATATATATTTTTTTCTATATCTACCTTGACTTTCTCTTCTCTTTAAGCTCAATATAGACTTCATCAATAAAGCTAGTATTTGGCACACAAACATTAAATACTCTTCAGGGGTGATTATTACTGGGTTTTTAGCTGAAAACAAGAATGTGATAACGTACATGTACATGTATGAGGTCTTTCCCTTCAAATAACCATTGTCATGTCCCTATTTTAACAATTTTTGGACACAATGTAATGACAATGAAACACATAAGCAATATTTTCTAAATAATCTTTGATAATTAGATTTGAGGGAAAGAATTAAGTGAGCTTCAGACAAGCATTATACTCACACAAGAGGTCCAGTTCCTCCCTTCAATTGCATGTAGTCATAGGAACCATTGACAACACCTTCCACCTCATCCATGTATGCCTCCCAGTCAATCTCTGTATCTGGAACACAAAATATGTAAACATTTGTAATAATCATGTTCACATGCAGCTTATAGAAAAGAGCAGAGTTTCTATGGCACCACTGTATAAGCTACCAATTTGACTGCAATGCATACCCGGTATGTACATTCTATGCACTGCATACATGTGAGCATTCATTACACTGTCTGTATACAGCTGTACAAAAGCACTCTCATCTATTTAGTGTATCTTATCCCTGATGTCCATCACTTTCACATGGTTTAAAGCAGCAGTTCTCAATCTCTGGTTCTCGTATTAGTGGGTGTTGACATTGATTGTTTATGTGATTTTAGTCTAATGTTGATTGTTCTCATTTGAAATTTATGCAAATTTAGTCAATTTATTCAGAGATGAAGCTCATAAAAAGAAAAATTTGCATCAATATCCTTTGTCAAGAAAATGAATACATCATGTGCAGCAAAAATTTCAACCTCATCCAAAGCTGACAATCAATTACTTTACACAAACAACCAGGTTGGTAACTGCAGCAGCTATAAATTATTGCAGTAAAGAAAGACATACATAACTAATACACATATTGTACAGTGTAATGCATACATATAAACATCAATTAACTACATGTAATCAGGGATACTAACAAAGTGGTTAAATAAATTTAGCAAATCTTTTCAATGAATTTAATTCAAGAATGGCAAGCTAGGATTTCCAAAGTGAGTAAGTAAAAGCAGAAGAGGTGTACATGTACTAGGCCTGCATACAACCATGTAATACCCCTTGAAGTACCACTATAGCTGTAATTGTAAAGTTCATTGCAATGTACATGCCATATAGAATTATGCATCAACAGAGGCAAAAAACAGAGATTGTGGCAAACAATAGGTAAGCAATTATGATACAGTCAGCATTAATAACATGATCCATTGTCACTGTTGTTATATGTGACTAGGATTTTATTCAAAAAAATAGTAATACACAAAAATAAAAATTAATCCCTTTGTTGTTTGTGGGAAAAGGGAAACAGTACTAAGATATGGGAGTGTCTTTTAATTTTCAGAAACTCAACACTTCATGTATGGATAGCAAATTGTACAGTACTGTTTGAGAATAACACACCCAGAACTTGTGCATAGCTTGTGTAGTATACCTGAGCATATTGTCATTTTCAAACTATCCTAGTAACATAACCTGCTTAGGGACGATTCAGAATTTACTTCAAGGGGGAGGGTGGAGGATTTTATATTTTCTCGGTGATTTTTTTCCATGGCCCCCCCTAGTAAATTATAGAAAAAAGCTATGCCCCCCCATCTTTCCTGTTTTTTTCCATGCCCCCCCCCCCCCCAATACACAATGTGTAAGCCTATCCACATTTCTCCTAGCCTCATACACACTGAGATCACTTCTTGGACTACAGCAAATTTCTTGTGTACACAATATTTCAACAATCCGACACCATAGCATTGGTGCAGTGCCACTGGACTTGATCTGAGATCTCTTTTCAACAAAAACAACCCTGACTGTTCACTGTATGGTTTGTATTGACATGCTAAATACTGGACATTTCATAACACTTCAGGGAGGAGAACAAGATACTGCAGTAGATGCATAAAACAAACCACTGTGAATATTACCAAATTTGGCAGCTAAAGGAGTTTAACTAAACATGTTGAGTTTATCTGTCACCCGGTAGCGTCTATGGTTCTTTTTTGTAGAGATCAGAAATTCTGGGCAAATATTTAATTGATGTTTTTTTTTCCTTGGGCCCCCCCTAAAAGATGTGGTATTTTTGTCTGCCCCCCCCCCCTAAATTTTCTTGGGAAAATGGATGCCCCCCCCCCCCTGAAAATCCTCCACCCCCACCCCCCTGGAAGTAAATTCTTAATCGTCCTTAGTATACCTGAGCATTTTGTCATTTTCAAACTATCCTAGTAACATAACAGAGCAAACAAGTTTATTAACGGGAATAATTTACTTAATTGTGAACAAATAGGTTTTCAAAGGTCATCGCACTTCAGATCACTTTTTGTATTGAAATCTCTTATCAATTACTACAAGCACAAGAGTAGATCTAGACATTTATTTACATGCTTTGTTGACCTCCAGAAAGCTTTTGACAGTGTCTGGCATATGGGATTGTTTTATAAGTTATCTAAACAAGGTTTTAGCAGTAAGTTTTTAAATATTATCAAGTCTCTGTATGACAACATTACATCTTGTATCAAGTTACCATCTGGTTTTACTAATTATTTTCATTCACACATTGGTACCAGACAAGGCTGCAATCTCAGTCCTACATTGTTTAATCTCTTTTTGAATGATTTGCCATCTATACTTAACAGAGAATGTATTGATGCTCCATTACTAGTCAATAGAAAACTACCAATACTTATGTTTGCTGATGATATTGTACTTTTATCAACCACAGTGCATGGTTTACAGCATTCACTTCAACTGCTTGAATCTTATTGTAGTAAATGGCAACTTTCAATAAGCCTCAAGAAAACAAAAGTTATGGTTTTCAATGCTAATTTTAATCCCCTACAAATTTAGTATCTTTATCCAAAAGAAAAATTGGAGATTGTTCCCTCCTATACCTACTTGGGTATTACTTTTACTTCATCTGCGAACTTTAAAAAAGCCAGGTCAGTTTTGAAAAACAAAGCATCGAGGGCGTTGTTCGCTTACATGAAAGCTTTCAACTCTCTCAATGGAACACCAGTTGGGGTTCAATTGCATTTATTTGATTCATTAGTAAAACCTGTGTTGCTTTATGGATCTGAGGTGTGGGGTGCTTACTTATTCAGAAAAGTCAGTGTGGAAAGATTTACAGATTATTTTGCAAAACCTGTCAGTGAATTTGAGTCAATTCATATGAAAGCATGTAAACACATTCTTGGCGTTAGTAAAACTGCCAGCATCCATGCTTGTCTTGGTGAACTTGGGCGTTACCCGTTACTGATATCAATTATTTTGAATGTTATTAAATTTTGGGTTCGCCTTAAGAATTTGTCCAAGGGCAGTTTGCTGTATACTGCATTTGAACTCGAAAAAAGCTTACACAAGAAAGGTTTCTCGTGTTTCTTACATTTTGTTGAGTCTGTTCTTCTACTGTGCAATTCTAGCATTTTGAATTGTGAGAAATGTAAACCTTCACAGTTATCGAACTTGTGAAAAAGTCTTTAAAGTCTAAATTTAAGGAAGCCTGGAAAAATGCCTTGTCAAAAAATAACAAATTAAATGTATACTGTAGTATTAAAAACATGTTTAAATGTGAAAATTATCTATCACTTGTTAAGTCTCCATTTCACAGAATTGCTTTGACAAAGGCAAGAATTTCTGATCATACTTTTGCAATAGAAATTGGTCGTTTTAAAAACATTCCAAGACATCTTAGACTTTGTACCCTTTGTCATTCTGGTGTTGGTGATGAAATCCATTGTATTTTATTATGTCCAAGTAAACCAGCACACACTGTACGAACAATTTACTTAGAAATGATTTTTAACATTCAGAACCAGCTAAAATGCTTTGACAATGATTCTCTTTTTAAGTACTTTTTGTCATGTACTGACAGTTGCATTGTTCATGTTGTTGCAAAATACATGAATGAATTGTTACAGATTTTCAGTCAGAAAGTTTAATTACTTTTGAGCTAATGTGAATGAAGTGAATCTGAAAACTTTTCAGTGTTATACATTTTCTTCCCCTTCTCTTTCTTTCTGAGCCAATGTCATTATTGTGAACACGGCTAATAAATAAATAAATAAATAACCTGCTTATACATGTAGCTGTATTATTGGGCGGCTAGTTATAAAGGTTGTCAATGATCCAGTGTCTATTATCAGAGTACATAAAGCAAGAGAAGAGTAACTGACTTGATAATGGGGTATTCAGAGATCAAAATACATGTATCTTTGCCAACATCATCATTTATGAACACTTGCTGGAAAGTGAATATTCGTTTCAGTGTTGTAAAACCATATTCAGTTTAGTATATTGAAGGAATTTCAGCAAATGAAGGCACATCCTCTAGTACCAAAATCACACAAATCAAGTCCTTCTGGCTTTGTGTGATTTTATTCATTCACTCATTAATTAATTCATTCATTCATTCAATCGTATCCATCCATCCATCCATTCATTCATATCCATCCATTCATTCATTCATTTATTTATCATCAACTAAATAATAAATGAATAATAATTAATGAATATTAAGTTGTAGTGGGGCATACACATCGTGTTTGTACGTGTGTCGGTATCAGACTGTCTATAAATCACAAGAACTGTAGTAGACTAGGTACAGTACTAAGTGTACAATCATGTCAACAACAGCAACACAATTTGCATACAAAGGTCGAAAGGATGCCTGGGCCCTAACCTGAAACAGCCCGACAGATCGTCGGATAGTCTTGCAGGTTGCTGAACGGAAGTTGATTGAAAGTCTTTAACCACGTGATCTCACCAGTAGAATTGCTGATTTTTAACATAACTGCCACATTAATATTGCAGCTTCAGCGTTTCAATCAAATGAAAACGGTTTCCCCTCGTACGCCCTCACATGTGTACAGTCACTAGCAAGGTCAGGAAATCATGTTTAAATGTACTTACAGTTGATTTTGTTTATGACCAGTACATTTACTACAACTTCTGCAAGCCATAGTAACGACGCAGCAACCCATAGATACGTTGGATCAAACAAGAACCGATTTTTAGCCTGTAGTAGCCGATCTTTGAGATGCATTGTGGCACCGTGAAGTCGAAACAGCGTCTGAAGCAGAGGTCAAAGGTTATCAGCTGTTCGCAGTCGGACGAAACCAAGAACAACCATAATACGTTCTGCTATTCTTTCTAAGTTTAAATTATGAAACACGCAAATGTTAGATAGAAAACCAAAATTGAATTAGCATAGTACACTTGTCTGGAAAAAACTGTTTCTATGAGGATGGATGCAACAGTGAGTGTGCTTCGCTTTCCCTCCCCGTAGTATAAGCTGTCAACCCTTTAACGGAATAGTTGTGTCCACTGTGTCCATCAGAATAAAATGGCGGACCAGCGGAATGTACTCTTTCTGTCATTCGCCTTCGTTTCATGTTTTATAGTCTTGCTTGGCGCAGACGAGAAAATTAACAACGAAGAAGGTGCTGCAATATGTGTATATTACGGTCAGTAGACTACATTATGATTTTGACGTTGGCATATCCACTGTTCCCATGATTTGATTTGTTGAGGACTGCGTTGGCTGTGGTTTCAATAGTAATGGTATTTCTATGTGCAGTAATTAAATTGAATATCGCGAGTGTGACTTCTGAGCAAATAATTGTTGATGCATTGAACAAAAAATAAGCTCAATGATGACTATGTTTTCTTTCAGGTGCGTCATTTTTAGATACAAAGATGACAAATTCAGGTTTTCTTCGACTGTCTATGTTTTTACAGAATGTTTACAAATTAAACATTGCTTGATTGCATCTCAGGCTTATGAACCTAGTATATTTCAACTGCGAAGAATGTAAGCCAGGCATTCTAGATGGTGCTCAGAATGTATCAGATTTTATTGTGCCTTTCAATTTGACACCAGTTAATTTTGCATAATTTAAAGCCTTTTCTATCGTGATTTAATTTGAATTATAATACCTGTCCCCGCTTCCTTAGGTTGTAATTATTTGGTGTACCATTTCTTTCAGGGAATGCACGAATTGCATCACCACAAGCCAGTTTATCAAACTGTTCATGGTACAGCAACATGGCTTGCTGTAGGAGAACTGAGGTGACGTCGGTGTTTGGTGGAATGTATGCGCCGTACGGTGCTTCACAAGCCTGTCAGGACAGGCTGAATTACATGATGTGTTACTTCTGTAGTCCAAGTCAAAGAGACTGGTATGATGAGTAAGTATCCAAACTAACATAAATACTGAGTGATGGATGGATGGATGGATGGATGAATTAAGGGACTAATAGATGAATTGATGTGGAGTAGGTAAATCTTGAATCTACTGGTATGCACAGAGATATTGAAAATTTTGATCACAGGTGGCGAAAACAAAAAGTATAGGCGATTGCAGGTAGTGTATGAGCATGTTAACTTTGTGCAAAATGTTCTGTTGCAAACTGATAGTTTTCACAACTTACAAAGTTTAGCTGAGAGCTAGTTGATTTGGCAATTTGCAAGCTATTTTCTACATCCCTGATTTGGTTGTTTTCTGCACTAATCATGTGCTCTTGACATAAAAACGCAAAGAAACTATCAAACAGACTGATGCAAAAAGTACCCGACAGATATGTATAGGAGAGCAATTGTGACACTTTGAATCAATGCATGTTATCACTCTGCAAGGAAACACCCTCATCTGAATAATTTAGACTAGTAATAAGAGAGAGGAGGGCAATTCCCAGAAAGATAGTACATTGACTTGAAATCTATTGCTCTGCTGTTCATATTTATCATATCTTTTTGCAATCAGTGTGTCTGTTAGTTTTATTTTGTGTTTGATTAGTGGTTTGTTGGTTTGTCTCTTTGAATTGTCTTTTTTTTTGTCTGTATGTTATTTGTCCATTTGTTTATTTGCTTACTTTTTTGTTTACTTGTTAGCTACTATAGACTATAGTCTATAGAAGCTATTGGGATGGGTATCCGTCCGGCGTCCGTCGTCAGTCTGTATGTATGTATGTATGTATGTATGTATGTATGTATGTATGTATGTCCGTTTGTGAGGCGTCCGTCCACTCAAATATCTTGAGAACCGCAGTACTTACTGATTTGATATTTGTTGTGTAGATGAAAAATATGATTTTGAGAAACTATTTTTTTGAATTTTTTGATATTGTTGAAAATAGGCAAATTAATGCCAAAAAAGGTGTTTTTGGTAAAAAATCTTCTTCTTCATAACCACTGGTCAGACAGCTTTGTTATTTGGTATACAGGTCCCTAGGGGTAACCCAACTTAGACTTGTTCAAATTGTGATGAAATATGCAAATCTGTATTTTTAAGGAATTTTTTTGTCATTTTTGGTCAAATTTGACTTACATTGTATGTAATTCTTGTACTGTATAAACCCTATCAATTCACCCAGAAAAAAATAATTAATATGATTTTAAATAATTGAATTAATTAGGAAATCATCAAAGCCAAAATAATTTTAGTGTAGAATTATCAGAAAGTTCAACTTTTTTTGACAGTTCATGGTGAAATGCTTACCATCTTGGAGGATTAAAACATGTAAAGGCAACTTTCCTGAATCCCAACTTTGACATATTCTGAACCGTCATTTATTGTGCCCTGTATGTTATCTAAAAGAAATTGCTCAAAATAGTCAATAGAGATAGAGATAGAGATAGAGATAGAGAAAGTTCTAATTTCCATTTATGGTTGACTTGGTAAGGATAAAATAAAATTACTTTTTGAGGAAAAAAATAGAGTGGTCAATTAAAAGTGGTCAAAGTGATAGGGTTTTTATGGTAAAGCTGGGCTGTATAAAGATTCCTCATGTGCTATTTATAGCAATTATGCAATCTGTGTAAACAGTGCAATGAAAGTGTAACATGATTCCTTATAATGCTTTTGATGACCTTGAACTTCTTAAGTTTCAAACCTTTGTCTCTTCAGTGTGCTTTCTCTGAGTATGTACAGTCTCAACTTATTAAACAGAACTCACAATGTTAATCAAAGATATCCACCTTCTTCATCAATACATGTGTCACAAAAGGTTATTCTCTACATAACTCAACAGAGCTCTGTCAACTGTTGAGTTGCTTGTTCTTTCAAAACCGCTGGTCAGACAGCTTTAATATTTAGTTTACTTGTCCGTAGGATGACCTTAGTGAGATAATTTCATACAGTAAGGAAATACTTAATTTTGTATCCATGTCTATAGTAGCTTCAGGGACTTTGGCCCTATGTTTTTTTATTTAGTCTGAAGTACCTATGGCATGATCATTGAGTTTTTAACTACACATGTAAATTCCTAACTTTTAAAGATTCTTTATGGTTGTTCTAGATATTTTGTCAGTCAGTGTTCTCCCCAGGATTTTCTTGCAGATTGATGACTAATTTGCATAACAATACATGTTATGGTGATGAATTTCTATTGTTTACCAAAGAGTGGCAGCCATCACTCTATAATTTCTCTGGGGAGAACACAGTCAGTGTTTCAGTGAACCAATAGCAGGTATTTCAGTCAGAATGCAGACTGACAAATCAAAATATCAACCATTTTATCACATCAGCCTATAATGTATATCATTTGTTTCTTACAGACGGCTCTTGATCTGTTCAGAATTTTGTGAAGATACTTTTGACAGATGCAAAGAAGCAGAATACCGGGGCAAGTCATTTGGTCAAATGTATAAAAATGGACGGAAGTTCTGTGAAGCACAGGCTTTCCAGGTTGTGCCAGGAAGACAAGGTTGTTTCAACTTTGACCCCAGCGTATTTGGGTCAGGGCACACATACAGGGGCAGTGTCGGGGTAGTGCTGATTCTACTGTTGTCAGCTTATCTCATAGTTTTATAGCAAGTGTAAGTGCAACATTTTTTCATGCAACTCTCCAGTACACAAAAAAACTTTCAAGGTGCCATGAAGATTGAAATAGAGTGTTTTTTGTGGGAAATAGGTAGAGAATATCAAAATGGATATTTTAAAGGAAAAAACCTGACAGTGATTGTGATCGAAATGCAAATACATGTACCTTGATCGTTATTTTCCCAAGATAACAGTGTCACTACTTGCAGAAATCTCTGCCTGCACAATGCAATTTACACAGCCTTGTTTTCAAGTACATTCAGGTCATCATTCAAAATATTATTTAGCAGTTATTTTTATGTGTAAAATTTGTAGATATTTATGAAAACTTATTTATTTGAAATGTCACTGTCTATTCGTTATATGCTTAGCGGCATTAAAATAGCATAGGAATTTTTATCAGAAATATATTTCTTCTTGTTCAAGCAATTTCTTTTTTTGCTGGCCAAGTTCTATTTAATTAGGTACATTGTCCAAACTACTGGTCACGCTGATAGCAAATCACCCATGTCATAAATGCCATGTGATTTGAACGAAGAAGAGCCTCAATTTGTCTTGCAATGTACTTATTGGGGTAAAGATTGCTAACCCAATGTTGGCTAATGTTTTATCTTATTCACATGATACCGGTAGATTTCACCTACTCCATGTCAAATTTTCCTATAGTGCTTTCCTACACTTAAGTGTGTATAGCACAAGTCATGTACGTATTTTCAGGATGGAGGAAAGTATTTTGAAAGTACATGTTATTGTTTTTCAAGATGAAAAGTACAAAAATGCAATGGACTTAAAAATTTTCTCAACAAGTGAGTCCCAATCTGTGATTTTCAAATTGTTAAACCTCCAACAACGTACAAGGTAACTTTTTAATGATCTGTTCCCTAAATGAAAGTAGGTTAAATTTGTTAGTGTAATAAAGATTACAGGGTTCTGCACATGGGGATTTGCCACCCGTTCTCTTTTCAAGCAGTCCAAGTTCAATGTTAATAACTGTACAAAAGAATACATTTCACAACAAAAGAAATTTTAATCATGTATTGTTATGTAAATTAGCCACCTGTGTCCTTTCAAGCAGCATATCATGCTGTTGGATTCCTAACAGGCTGGAAAACTACAAACCTACACAAGCGATGAATTTTGGCTGTTTATGTGTTACAGTAACAAATTTCGAAACATTTAAAGCAATGATGGAACGTATCATGTATGTAACTAGAAAGCTTCATTTTCTGGATGTTTCTGCTATTTAGTATTGTTGAAAATGAATGCTGTGTATGAAAGAGAACTATTTCAACAGATTGATTTTTTGCTGCTAGAATCAATAAACCCTCTATGCAAAGCTTTACAATCATTGTAAATTGGAGCAATACTACAGAGTATTTTTCCCTTCAGTGTCGCTGATATATCAATTTTTGAGATGGTAGGATTTCATTCGGAATATCAGTACCAAATTGTATTGCGATGAGATCAAATATTATAGAAGTCACTCATCAAAAACTTAGAATGGAGACTTTTAGAGAGTTGTCCAATCTAGATTTTTTTGACAATGTAATTTCTACGCCATGTCTTGTCATTGTAAAAACTACAAGTAATCATCCATGATTTTTCATACTTCAGGCAGAGCATATGAATTTTCCAATCTCTGTATGCTGGCCACTGTAGAATTCATTTCCAGGCTGTCTATACGTTGGATTGCTGACATTTAAATGTACATCTTGCTTAAGATTGTAATGTACTACTTTCTCTATCAAATCAACATATTTTACAGTTGTCCCTTAGCTGAGCAATTTCGTAAAAAAATTGTAACAGTGATGATGTATTTTGTATGTTTTTTGTATATCATACATATAGTTATTTATTGCAGCAACAGTATTTGTACATAGTACTTACCTTGTTTTCAATCTTAAATTTACAGACCACCAATATTCAATAGAGCAGTATATTTGTTATTTATTGGTCATGAAGTACCATTGCAGTTACCTGTTTTGTTCTTATAGATTTGTTACATGTAAAGATAGTCCAAGCTCTTATTGTATATTGTAACTTAAAAAGTCATTAAAGATATTTCAATTATATTGTCATCCACTTATCAAGTGTGTAATATTCGATGTTATATCATACCAGTATATTGATGGCGCAAATACAGCGATCTGATTGGTCGAGATGCAAAAGAACCATGGTACATTGGTGACATATCACAGCTGGCACACGCGCGAGCTCTCAGCTTGAGCAAAAATCTGTTTTTGATGTTCCACGCCAGAATTTCAATATACTGTTATGATATAATAGCAATAAATCACACCCAGCAATGGTATACCACTCGATTTTGACCACTTCGTATATGCACTCGCTATAGCTCGTGCATATATGTCGTGAACTGGTCAAAATCGTGGTATACCGTCGCTGGGTGTTCTTTATTGCTTAATCAGATGTCTGTCTGAAAGGAAGGTTATTTTTCGCTTTGTTTTTAATCGTAGATTTTGTTTTACATTGTGAGTTTATCATATAAGTGACACAGCGACACCAGTATCCACAGCAACAGTTCTATATAAACATCAAGATGCAAATTTTGCCCATAAGGTGCAGAAACAGGAACTCAACCACATTCGTGAAGAAAAACAAGGCACTATGTAATTATTTGGCTTATTTGATGGCAGTTACAAAACAGATGACAAGGTTGATGGCAAAGACACAATACCAACATTTTGATGAAAGTAACACAATTTTACAGCATAGCCGCCACACTCGATTTTTCTCAAATGTCCATAAATGTTCTGTCTCAAATACAGTTATACTTTTTCATGTTAGTTTAGCATGTTATGTGTGATACGTGAAATGTATTCCTTCATATCACTTCATACCATGAGATACATCACTGTAAGAAAGATAGCTCTGCAGAGCACAGCACCAGCTATAATGCTGTATTCGATCAAGGTACCTCTGGGCCATGATTCAGCTGATTATGCTATGAATAAAGGTACTACCATTCACACAATCAAAAGAAAGACAACAAACTCTTCACTTCATCATTATTGGTACTGTTCTGTTTTCATCCAAGTAGGGAAATAAAGGTGAAAAAGGATCACTACTAGTGACAAACATCAATTGTCTCCCAATGTACACTCTCTTCCTGTAATTACACAATAGGAAGAGTGTGTACGTCCGGAGAGTTGAATTGGGTCAAATAATGATAGTGCCCTCATAGTGGTTCTTATGACATCTACATTACGTTTGAAAACACAACACAATAGTTATGTTAGTTTAATTTTATTGGTCAACAACAACATGACGAATACAAACAACAGTACAAACAACAACAACAACATCCAGATTTCTAGGTTCCCTATAACTGATCTTTCTGTTTGTTTCCTGAGCGATCGACCGATGAGGGCGCTTCACTGTACGTTTGAAGAGCTTGATTTGACGTGAAGATCAGAGCTGCGTAGCGAACGGGCCTATGACAGAGTCTTTATTAAAGGGCGACCTAGCATTTCCTTTTACGTTTCTCGAGTTATTATTGATTTTCTGTGTTGCAGATAGATAAGTCCGACAGCCAAGCGGCTTCACGGAACTATTGAAACATTGATATTAACTTTGCAGATCGCAATTTGACCAAAGAATCATTGAACTGAAATGAAGCATCAATCGGAAATAATAAGCAAGAGAATGGACAGGGGGAATTCATGGCTTGAGCTTTTCAAAAACAGCAATGAGAAACTAATCTTCCAATTGCAGAACCAACAGCGATATTGAAAATGTTCATCACTTTATCTACGCAAACGATTGTTATAACCTGGTTCAAGAGTATTCAATCCAGGGGCACTCACTTAGTGACACAGGTGTGCCCTTGAGTTCAAACTATCAAACACAATCTCTACAATTTTCCATTACATGTAAAGTGGGATGTGTTTATTTGGGGTGCTCCAAAGTATAGACGTTTTGGCCAAATAAATCAAAAGTCTACATTTTCAACAAAATGATAGGTCAACCTGCTTATTTTGGGTGAAAGGTGTGCTAGAGACAAACCAGGTGTCAAAATTTCACATCATATCATCATTTCTTAGGTCAAGTATCTACATTGGCAAAAATGGGTCAAAACCGCAGTAAGTATGTGTATACTCTTCCTACGGCATTGCCCAAGGTGTTGCAATAATTTTGCCGTCATTGATGCCACTTATAATGCCAAGAAGTCAAAGCGGATGTCGGTAAAAACAGCACCGAGCAAAAATTTTCGCGTCCATGTTTATCTTAGCACCGAACCTATTTTTTGTGGGGTCTTTGGGTTTTGTAGCCTAGATTCCTTTTCCGTCCGCTTGCCTCCCTACCTCCGTCCCCACTACCGTCTAGCCTCGTGAGCAGTATTTGCGAGCCAGAGTTGTAAAAACTGCTCATTTGAATGTCAATGGTCACCAACTGAGACCACTGATGATGTCACTAGCGTCCCTTTCAAAGTCAATCACTGAAAATGACCCTCTCATGATTGGCCTATGACTTGGTTGGGTAGAGCTGCAGTGTCAACACAATAAACATATTTGACGTCATATTAATTAGCTCTGCCCAACCAAGTCATAGGCCAATCATGAGAGGGTCATTTTCAGTGATTGACCTTGAAAGGGACGCTGGTGACGTCATGATCTCAGTTGGTGACCATTGACATTCAAATGAGCAGTTTTTACAACTCAAGCTCGAAATACTGCTCACGAGGCTAGACGGTAGTGGGGACGGAAAAGGAATCTAGGCTATGGGTTTTGGGACCACCGTAAAATGTTTTCGTTATCATTTTCTGTAATGTTTGTCTTCAAACACCTGTATACGCTCGCGCTTGCGTACTGTAAGTCTTATCTAGGGTAGCTGTTCATATATATGTATTCACATATTATGAACATGTGTGTACATACACATGCATATACGCATGACATTTTACATATATATGCATAGTATATTTTTTTATTAAAAATATTCATGCTGTATGCATGTATGTGCTTTTGTAGAATATTTTTGTATGTGTGTTACAAAGGTTGAGTTACGTACCTGTCTGACAGCACAATTTATCAAATCGACCTTTTTTCGATGAAAGACCACGCCTGGCGGCAATCTTCTCTAAATCAGTTTATAACGCATAAATGGATATTGACCAAATCACACAGTACACGAAGCATGTTGATCATAACGCTTTATAGGATTTAGGTATCTTGGAAACTGTACAATTCATCTTAGTTAAGACTCAAATATAGAAATATACATTGTAAAAATCAATTCGCCGACACATGTGATGTCTCACGAGATTGCTAATATTTTTAGGGTCAATAAAACCAAAGTCTAGCTTCTGATTATCTCGTCTGTCACACTTCAGTTGACGTTCACTTATAACGATGGTCTCTCTGGTTGAATTTATTCATAGGTTTTTACCAATTAAGCCTGTGTTCTTAACAAAATCACACATTTCCCGGAAAAGCTTGGCTTCTGGGTGATGACTCCCGTTCTACACCATATACCTGCCCTCGCTTTTCACAAAATTTTGGAAGCCCCATAAGCTCATAAATTCGACAATCCTCACAGTAATAATGCGCTATTTACTCTAACTCTGCAAGCAGGGCTCTGTGTTGTCAACGGTTACGCGCTAAACCGCCCCAAACATCCCTACAGAGCTACAATCACTCGAACGTGTGTCCTTTAATGAACCCACAGCGTTGATCTTAACATTTTCAGTTAAAGCGCTTCTTCAATATTAATTTGCGTCTCACTCGCTCTGTCACTTCCCTGCTGTTGTCTCTGATGGCATCCGAGTAACTTCCACAGCAATGTCTTCATCCTTTTGTCAAGCAGACCGTACACTGCTGGATTCACAGCGCATGTGGAAAACGCAAACCATGTTGCCATGGTATCCAGCGTTCTTGGTACATAGTTATTGAAGGAATATCCCATGCACACGACGTAATACGGCAGCCAGCAAATAAGAAACGCTGACGCGATTAAAAATATTGTCTTGGCGGCTTTGAAGTCGGTGCATTGTCGACTCTTGCGGAATTTAGCGTCCACTTTCTTTAGGGGGACAATTTTTCCCCAGCGTTTCGAATGTCTGTAGGCGACAACAGCAATGTTGCCATAACTCCATGTGATCACGCATAGAGGAAACAAGCAAACTATGATTGATATCACAGCTGTGTACCCAAGCTGTGTCTGTTCCATGTTGAAGACCAGCGTGCAAGAAGCCTTGGGTAGCTGAAAGTCGTACTTACCCCAGCCGACGAGCGGTGGGAAAGCAATGATAAGCGCACATATCCACAATATTAGAACCACCCAACTGCCATTCCTATGTGCGAATAAACGTTGATAACGGAACGGGTGTACGATGATGAAGTAGCGATCAAAAGAAACTAGTGTCAATGTGATAATTGTTACCAATAGCAAAGTGACGTTCATATATGCTTCAATTTGACACCAGACGTGACCGAACCTCCATTCTTGATGGATGGCCGTGTAAATTACAAACGGCATGATTAATATCGTGATCGCTGAAATGCAGAGCAAAAACGAGATCTAGTTAATCTTCCTCTTATCCTGAAAGTATACTTTAACAACATTGGTCATTTTGGTTTTCAAAACCGTCTTACATTTTCAAAATTTAGGCAAAATTATTCAACTTTTTGTGTTAATACCTGGTTCTGGCAACCAAGAAAACAAAAAGTGTAATGAAAAACGAGACAATTCCGGTGAACTGGTGTACGTTCAACGTTGAAACTTTAACACGGGTAATTTTCATATCCGTTCCCAGTATTTTTTGTTCGGTCTACATTTTCTGATTTACCCCCACGCCTCACCGAAAAAAAACCCGAACCCTCAAAATAAAATAAAGTAAAATAAAAAACACGTCTATACACGTACGTCAGTGTTAAAGTTAGCGATGTATCTTTTGCATGTAAATGTTCGACTGTACAACTGGCCGTTTGTAGGGACTAACATTCTTTTGTCAATAATGAAATATGAATGTGTTACATCAACAAGGCGTGCGTCCTTTGTTTTTCAACAAACTCGAGGAAGAAGAATAAGAAGGAGATAGTCATCGATATATAGTTGCAGCAATATTGTTTCTCTAAGTTAGAATGCTCCTCGGAGACAAATATTCGGATTCTCATCAATTTTTTACAATTCTTTTCCGATCTACCACTTGTTGGGGCTCATTATAAAGCTATTGGAGTAAGAAGTTGTGTCCTTGTCTCTAGTACCGAACTTTGGACGGTTACCCCTGATTTTTTAGCTTTTTGAAATTTCATTGTTAAATCTTTCAATTCGAGGCGCGTACTAATTTAAAGGGGTGGGTTTTATTTGTCAGCTTTATCTCTGAGGACATTGGCGAGCTGCACACAACTTTCACAGGAAAATAACAGATTAAAATCACATAAACTGTCAATGTCAACAATCACAATTTTCGATTTTATACTCAGCACATTGAAACTTACAATTCACACGGATAATATTTCTTAAAGAAATGATACGCAATGTCTAATATCTTGAAATATGACGCCCCTTTAGCATTTTTGAGATACAATTGAAATAAGTGACACCCCTATGACGAAATTGGTAACCTCTCCAGATTGTCTTATCCGCACAACAATTCTTTTTAAGAATAAGAAACAATAAATGGAATCATTCCGTGCACGATATCCGTGGTATACACACATATCCAATATTCTGATATGGCGGACTTTCTGCAATATAACGGACCAGGTCCTGTAAAGACGATTCACAAAGGGATATATACCTTACCTAAATCACAAATGACCATGTTGATGAGAAATCGATGCGATATGTCGTTGAAGAGATGCGTGTTCTTGGCGAAGACGCCACAGAGGATACCATTGTCGAATAGCGACACCAAGAATATGATACACATTGTCATGGATTGCCAGACAATAGCCGCCACTGAGATACTCTCGTTGTTATAAGTGTCAGAATTGAGACCCGAAGATGAATTTCCCGTGATGTTGCACATTTCATCGATACATAAAAGGATCTCTTCTCAAGTTATCATCGAAATGTTATCCACAAACTCGAACTGCTCGTGTCACTGTTACTTTTGTATTGGTCTAACGTTGTAAAGTCGGTCCACAGTCATAGAACGCGGTAGTGCACGTAAACCACTCATTCTGAACACGGCTTATGATATATGCCAAAGTTCTGATAGCTTTGGTGTCTATGAATCACCGTGCTTTTCCAAATAAATGATATTGGCAGTTTTGAATCTAGAGAAATCAGTGTAGCAGCATACCATTTAACGAAACACCGCAACGTATATCATGTACATCGATCCTTTATCTGGAAATTAAGCCATATGAAGCACTCTTCGCGTTTACGTATGATAACCATTCTAGCTGTCCAAACACGGAAATATTATTAAAATAGACAGGTGTTTACGCTCACATGATCATTGCACCCTAATGACATTTGTTTAAGAACAAATGCGTGTTCTGACTTTATCATAGTGCTGTTAATATGTGATATGTTACCCTTTGACTGAACATAGAAATGAAATCGATGGTTTACTCAGCTGGCCAATTCGATTGATCAACATCTTGGCTTACTAACTCGACGTGAATAGACGTTCTGATGGACTAAAGTTTCATTTTAGTAAACAGAATGTTGCCTTAAAACAAAACATCAGGAAGAAATACATGTAAAATTTATTTTGCAGATATCTTAGCCTTATAGCTCATTTACTACTTAGAGCAAAGGTTTTAACACGCCGAGCATAAGATATCACATATACTACACGGACGATTGATTTCATTCTTTAAACTAAACTCATCTTCATTGACTATACAATTGCACATGCAAAGGGAGGTGATCAACTTTTTTCTTACGTGACAATTCTTAGCGAAATTTAAATGAATGATATGTAAATTTCAAGTTTAACTTGATCTGAATGATGTAACTTAACTCAACAATCACTGTTCGTACTTGAGCGTAAAAGATAAATATAGGAAAGAATAATATAGGAAAAATATACTTTCCCCCACGTTTAAATTGCTTTAATCGCCTAAAATTCAATCGTCATTTTTGTATCTATTTCATTAAACTGTCATTTCTTCTACTCTGTTTTGAGCATTTCATTCATTCATTATTTCCTCAATTTTAAAAAGCACATTTACGACAATAGTCGACACATTTTTATTTCCGTAAAATTGTATTTCTAATATGAATATTTCGTGTAAGTTTGTTAAATCAAATAGCTTATGTATTTCTAGGTCAACTCGTCATATAATCTCGGCAAAACGTCATGATGTCGTTCATTAACCGGATCTCAATCGTGTTATTTTAAATGCATATTTATCCGTTGAATTGAATCTACCAGCAATCACCGTTTGGTTGTTTCAGAGCGTCTCCATGAAACAGTTAAGTCTGATTTTATGTGATGTTTTAGCGTCATCAGATGACGTCACGAAAATTTATTTTTAGTGATAACGAGAAGTCAGAGAAACTGTTAATGGATTTCAATTTGTCCTTCGATGGCGTTTCAACGAATCATTCTTATCATTCTCTCCGGGAAACAGTTTGTTTTAATAATGTGACATATATCCTTTGCGATGGTAGCATTGAACTTTTCTCCAGCTACATACAATTACAGTACCGTCACCTTGCTGGATATTTATCCTTCGAGTATGCGCATAGAGGCAATCTTGCGGCGGTTGGACTGTGTCCTCGCCTATACCTGTAAGTTAACATTCACGCTACGTACCATCCAGTGCATTGCGTTCTTTGATAGTTAGATTGCCGCAAAGGGAATTCAGACCTTCTAGTTAGATGTTAATTGTTTTTTAAAAACCCTAGATGGATTGATAGGTTGTTCGGCTTATACGGCTGAATACCACAAAAGGGCATTTTTCCATTGTTTGTTTTTTTTTTCATCGAGAGGGGCGTGTCATGAGAAGCGGAATTGGAGTGCAAGTGGGGAGCAGACACTGGCGGGACAGAGACAGGGCATCATTCTGAAAACAACCTAACTGGACAATGATTACCCTTCCAGTTTCTTGGAGCGCTTCGAAATTTATCTAATTGGTGCAAGTTGTCGGTCGATTGGTTTGAAATGTTGGTTGATGGGTATGATCGAAATTTAAAACAGCTAAACTTGGAAAATGGAAATGTTTAGTTGTGCTTTCAGTTATTCTGGCAGAAGAACAATACTATTCTTACAAAGTCGGCGATAAAGTGTCTCAGCAGATGGTATGTTCTCACTTGAGATTGACATTATAAAACTGCGTGCCCGATACCTCGAATACAACTGCCATTGTCAAAAAAGCAAGACCTATAGTGACTTGTACGAGTGAGTTAAGGGGTACAATGATGCAATTATAGGAATTTTAAGTCCGACACGAATCCTTGATGCTCCTGCGCGTATGATCTCATAAATATTTCTTTGCAACGTTCTGTAAGTTTGACCCAAGGTTTTCCATGCAAAGGGACATGTTTGATTGTAGATAGAGTCTTTATAGATTAAAAAACACACGCAAAGACAAATGTCAAAAACACCGACAAGTTGAATTGAAGAAACATCGGTCCTCTGTCAATAGTGAAAAGCTGTCCAACATTATGCTCCTCAACAGATGAATGACTTCCTGAGATGCGTGCATCATTATTACGAGTCGTTCTGTTCTGTTCTGTTCTAATAGTACCTTAGCTTTGGAAGGAATTTGCAGACTGTGTAATTATAGCAAAACAATAGATTTGACCTTCACACAGACAAACAGCTCGCTTTCATCATATATTTGCACAAAAGAAAGGCACATTAACGGTTGCTTATTGTTTTCTGGCTTTCGACAACTCCTTTTCCCAACAAACAAATAATACATTTGTTTAAAAGGTCCATTTAATCCCATCTTGCACTGTGGGCCGACATTAACAAAAGTGCATAACTTTCATACGATACTTCACGGTCCCGATCGATAGTTTTCGAATGGTAAATCGTCAACTTCAGGCCGAGACTAAACATGACATCGCGTTTTTCAATGTCAAACTGTGAACGGTGTTCAAAACAAATGACAATAAAAGAGTTAAATGGTTTTGTAGCTCACATGCTAGTGAACGTGAGTGAAAATCGATGACGTAAAATAACAATAGATGAAGTTCAGAGTGACCTCTCACCAAGAGCTCACAAAAGACAGTGAATTTCCTAAAGGTAGGTTGCTTTGGCTGGGCAAGTGACTTGTAATGAAGAAGTCGGTATTTTATAGTTGATTGTAAGCTAACAATTTATAAATCGTTGAACCAAAGTTTGGTAATCACTTCGGTTGGAAAAATTAATAGCAGGTGTGTTATAAAAGTAAATCAAACTTAATTACCACCCCTTCTCACTTTCGGCCATCTTACTTTCCAGTGTGAATCACGTGAACTTATTGTTACTGTGCACGCGACTTGGGTCTATAAATGACAATACTGGTGTGCTTCACTTTCAATCGCGCAGATCATCTTGTTGTTGACGAACGCAATCATCATGGCTTCGGCGATTCTTAGTAGCTGTCTACTGGTCTTTTTCTTGACTTACTTTGCTGACGGACAGAAGTACGGATTTGGAAGATGTAAAAAAATCGGGGTGAAGGAAGACTTTGACTTAGACCAGTATCTGGGAACTTGGTACGAAATTCAAAAGATCCCAGCAGGTTTCGAGAGAGGGCTCAAGTGTGGCACTGCACATTATGAACTGAAATCAAACGGCCACATCAAAGTTTGGAACCGAGGAATCAAAGTCTCATCGAACGCGGCTAATGATGACGTCGTAGGAGATGCTGACACTCCTAACCCGAATCAGCCTGCCAAACTGAAAGTGAAATTCTCTCGGTGTAAGTATCGTATATTGTCTCTACTGTGCACTCGGATTTCGACATTTGTTTGTGATTCATATTTGCATGGGATCAGTCTAGTGTGCACTATTTTCTACACTGTAGTGTGCCGAATTTAAGGTTTGTTTTTAGACTTAAAGAGTTTGGCTCGATGCTAGATGTCATTCATGGAACTGTTGGGCAACTTTTAACAGTGGTAGCAGTGTTCACGTGTTCACATGCATGATCCTGGAAGTCCTTGCCTTTTTGCTTGTACTTGGGGCGACCCTTGTTGCAATCTTATTTAACCTCTTATTACCAGATTTTCCTCGAAAATCCCTTATTCGATGCGCAGAATGTTAAAACATGGAACTAAAAAGCTCAATAGCTTTTCATAGCTCCATGATTAAAGACTTCCTAAGCACCGAATGTATTTGCAAGGCCTTTATCGCTGAGACAAAAGATTGCCTAGGAACATGTAGTCTTTCGTAGTGCGCAGATCTGTGTCACCTCGGCGATGCTCGACCTCTCCAATCTCACAATGGCCGAGGCGAAATGAGTGAAATGCCATGAACACACAGACCTGTAGCATGTGCACTGTTTGTAGGAGACCTGTTCATACAAGCACATCGGTGTTTTGAAAACTCATTGCTCAATGTGAGACTCAAGATACGAACTAATTCTAAACAAGAGTTCCTTTTTGTTTTGCTTTCTTTTGACTTTAAGCGGTTTATGCTTTGGCATACATTGCGCCAGTTCTATCTATCTATCTATCTATCTATCTATCTATCTATCTATCTATCTATCTATCTATCTATCTGTCTGTCTGTCTGTCTGTCTGTCTGTCTGTCTGTCTGTCTGTCTGTCTGTCTGTCTGTCTGTCTGTCTGTCTGCCTGCCTGCCGTTGTGCATTGGGCAATCCACTGTATTCCGAGTCCTTGCTTCATTTTGTAGTGGTTTATGGCTACCTCACTCAAAGTTTGTAAATGGACTTCAGATAGTTTGAGGACTTTATAAAATTAAGGAAAACTAACTGACCATCAATTTATGTACCTATTTATCTGTTGTCTTCTTCGTTTTGTCAATTGATTGGTGCTTAGCATGAACGCATGTATTGTACCGAAGTATTGTGTATCCAGTAAGCGGATCTGATGACAAGCCTCTGCGTGTCTGAATGAAATATAACTGAATGGATTAAACTTTTAATCTAGGCTATTGAAATTTGCACTGTTAAAATAGCTAGCTAGAACTAATTCTTCTCTTGCGAAATTGCTTAGCATGATAGTGGAACAAACAGGGTCGAAAATTGTGCCACAATAGTCACCTGAGGGACTAGTCAATCGTCTATAAAAAAGTGCCAAGTGCATGATTGCGCTGCAGGCTTCACATCAGATTCATTGTGGCTTCGGTAATTTCATCATGTCGGGCTAGTCCAGTAGACGTGTAATAACGCCCTCTACTGGCAAACTTGACATACTCTGTCATCTAAGGGTGACTTAGCCACTTCTAGACTTGGTTCAAGTCGGTGAATTTTTAAAAATTAAAATAAATCATTTGTAATAATTTCTCTTGTATCTCTCCTATTTCATACAAACCTATTTGGAAGTTGGCAGCCCGGGTCAGGATTTCTCAGGGAATGAGCGCTTTACCTTTGAGTCTGCTAACTCCCCTATATATAGCGTTCACCCCACTCACGCGTTTCACGTGAAAATAGAACACAAATCATCGCGTGCACCCCATTCAAACTTTCACAAATCACAGACTTGAACCAAGTATAAGCCACTTTCGTAACCGCATGAAGCAAATATTGATTTTCCTGCGTATGTTGTTTTGATCACAAATATTTTACAAGAGGTAATGCACACTTGAATTCGCAAAGATTCTTTTTTTTCTCAAAGTCAGTTGATTTGAAGATGATCTTTTCTTACCATGATTAGGAAAACATTTCAGCCAGTGTGTTTCTGCAGACTATTGCAGGTTGGTTGAACTACAAACAGGAGAGGGGAACACTATTGGCTATGGTTGACCTCATCGTAATTAGTTAGTATTGTTTTTATATTTTTCTCGACAGGGCAACCAAGAGGAAATTATTGGGTGGTGGACACTGATTACACGTCATATGCCGTTGTTTATTCATGTACGAGTTTCTTTGGTTTGGTGAGGATGGAATACGCCTGGGTGTTGGCCAGGGAACGTCAACCCGATGAAGACACCCGTGCTGCCATACAGACCGTCCTCGATCGCATGAAGTCAGCCGGTATCGACACGAGCAATCTGGTTTACGCTGATCAAACTGGCTGTGAAGCCTTGGACTCAAAATAGAAACAAACTGAACTTTTCTGTAGATCATGCAATCACAGGTGCACACACGATGTACTATTCAGATACAAGCCTACTTGTAAAATCATTATTTACAAAAATGTTGCACACTAGTTTGTCTTGGTCCTTTGAAAAACTGCATAAAATAACTTCTATTTATATATCAGACGAAGGTATGAAATTTCAATTGTACCTCATGACAAAATAATCAATCACTTTGCCTGTTTTAGAAGTAGGGACACCATGACTTTATATGTCTCCCGAAACGAGCATCTTCAAAATGAATTGCTCTTTTCTCTGTAATTTAAGTTCAGTTTTGCAAACAGCGTCGATGATTGAAATTCGATATTCAATTATGGTCTAGAAGCACCGTGGAAACTGTTATATCACTTTTAAGTGGTCATGTGAAAACTTTTGAATTTTGTATGATGTAATTATTTTTGTCGTTTCGTAATAAAGAGCAACTTGCAACCTGAATGGCCATTGGTTAATCGTCTGTACTGTTTGAACCATTATTCATTGAACCGATTTGTCAGCAGAGTGTAATGTAAGGCTCATTCAACACACATAAATCAATTATAAAGATACTCGGGAATGCAAGCGAGCGTGTTATTTTATATCTGTTGTGGATGATAAATTTTCATTCCTGTGCTATGCAGACAATTTGAAAAAGTCCATTTTGGCGAGCAAGGAGTAGAATTTGGTAGTTTATTTGGGGATAAACGGAGAAAGGACACAAGAACGTTGCAATTCAAGACGAGTCGGCGAGATGTTTTTGTAATGGGGTGCTTAGCTGGTTTCCTAGTGTGAAAAGGGAAAATAAATGGGTGGTTGGAGATGCTTTCAAATCAAGATACTAATTGTTGTGTTTGAGGAACTGCAAACCTGTTCACAATAAATAAACAGTCTAACCAGGTCTACATCGTCAGCGCTCGACCAATTCTCAAAATCACTCTTCATAAATGTAATTGCTGACAACTTTATGTATTTGATTTGATGTATCATCTACGTTATTGTGCCACTCCCTTAACTCGGCGAAGCTACAGACTAAGAGAAGAAACAGCGGCTAAAAAATGCATGAGAAGCATTGTTATTTTTATGACAGTAGCAGTCATTCCGGATAAAATTCATGTAGGAATATAAAAAACTGAGCCCTGTGGATATAATGGAAACGTTCAGAAGTCAAATTCTTGATATCAAATCGAGGTCAGAGGAGAAGAAGAAAACGTTTAACAAACTGGTTTACCCATAAACAAACACGCTCCACTCAAGTTCAGTAACGTCAAGCCTAAACCTTTAAATTCACCGTAAACAAATACAAGGAGAAAGTTTGAAATAGGGCAAAACTCACTCAAGACTTTAATATACCCTTTTTCGCTCACTGAATGGAAGTTTTTATAATCTATGTGCCTACGGCCTGGAATTTATCATAAGCAGGCTAATAACAATCTACTAGCCAGTGGTAACGGGCTGGCAGATCTAATCAGGCTGATTATTTTTATCCAACACTATTTTAGAGGTCAGAATATTAAGTTTACACATTCTTTGTCTTACAACCAGTTATGGTAATAAGATTTTTAGACAGGAATTTCGCAAAAATATTGACCCGTTGGCCCATAGTAGCTTTTGACATCTGACTAGTGATAGGGTTGGGACGGGGGGGCAGTACATACCCTTGTGGATTTGATGAAACTTTGTCAAAATTGTTACTTTCACTTTAGCCTCTTTCCGATTATTTGATACAGCGAAATTGCTTTACTAAATTAATGTAATTGAAAGTAGCAAATTGTCTGTCAATGTATTTCTATGTTTGTCTTTGTGGATATTTTAGAACTTACTGCCAAGTTTAACGCCACTGTTATGACAGCAGTAAAAATATCATTCCAAGAAATGGGAACAGCAACATTCCTTGTCGTCCAGCCTTCTCTACACACAATTCAACAATACACAAAGTAGGCCTACATGTTGACGTTAACCGCAATGCCCTTGCCCACCGATATTTCCTTTAATATGTTCATAAACAGTAGCAGCTATTCGAATCAAAGTCCCGCTCAAGAAAGATAATGCTAATTGTACATGCTTTCAATCGTGTTTAATCGATGTGACATCATCGCTTTGGTTTTTTTTCCAATTTTAGAAATAAGACATGCTAGTCTATGTTTTAACCCAAAATATGATGAAGAAAATAATTCTGGTTGCGTAGGATTTCAGCATTTCTTGTGTTTCGGTCGCGATGCCCAGGATATTAACCTAAATAAAACTCCACTACTGTCACTTTTAATGTTTGCTTTTCAGTATTTTTATTTTGTCTGTAATTATAACATTATTTCACGTTCTGTTCCCAAAGCTCGTCAAAATGTCTAGTGTTCTATATCTGTAATGTCCGGTGTTTTTATTAAACACTGCATCTCAGTCTTAACTTGAATTCATTGTCAACAATGACGTCATGTTCTGCACACATTCTGTGGTTTTTTTTCAAGGCTAATACTCTGCATGTCGATATTCTAATAATGTGGTCTTGATTTGTAGGTATTAAAACAATAAAGACTAAAGCTAAACATGTCGGTGAATACAATGCTATTGATGCACACAATGATAACTGTCAATAACAGAGGACTTTGTTTATAAATTATTCGACACTGTCAGAGTACAATGACATAATTTGTATAATTCTTATGATTTACTGAATAAATAAACATACAGTATTTCGAAGAAAATGGTTGTTGGGAGCACTCATTCAACGAAACAAAAGGTTGAAGTATGTCTCATACGAAACTTCGAAGACATACAGTTTTGCACTTACTTTGCTTATGTACAGACATTGCCAGTGACGAAGCGATATTATAGATTTTTTTCCAAATCAGTCTTAGTGTGTGTTTATGCAAATGGCACAGGACTGAATGAAATGTAGCAAAATGTCGCTTGTAAAATTTTCCATTCGTAAAATACAATTTTGGTCACAGAGAACGGTATCTCACTGTATTATACAGCAATCTGCAGCTGTGTTACATTTTTCTGGAACAAGATTAAAGACTTTGCGCTCGAACTTTTTTATGAGATTGATGAAAAGTGGAAATTCTCTTATAAGTGCAGGTATCAATACATGTTATACTATGTTTGGTAGCCTGTTCTGGAAACTCAGGTATGTTAATGCATGGGCATAGGCTTACATACATGTAAAATCAGTTTGAACATACTTTTTAATCAGACCTGGTCAGAAAATTGTGAAAATTGCCAAAAATACGTTTCGCATTTGATTAAGTTGAAATTTATCATAATATATTACCTAAGTCAGGTCACGTGACCATAATATGTTATTTTCCCGCCAAAATTGTATATTTCAAATAACTGAATATTCCAACCGCTAAACATCAAAATATTTAAAATATTATGACCAATTAATATAAAATAGGATGGGAACTTGTGTTAGAACTAGTGGCAGATGCAAAATTATTGAATTTTGAATAACATTTCTTCACAAAAAACAACAAATACAATATTTTTGACGTTTTACATGAATATTTTGAATATCAGAGAGAAGTATAGATAGAGTTTCATGAGTGCCATGTATTTTTGAAAGAATATGATAGATGTTGTTTCCAAAAGTGCAAAGAAAATCAAGAAAATTTAACGGGTTACGGTTGGAATATTAAAATTAATAAAGACGTAAATTTTGGCGGGAAAATATCAGATTTGGTCACGTGACTCAACTCGTCAAGGTTTAGACAGACATTTTTTTAAAGATTTTAATAATTCCAATAATTAGGCCAAATATCAATCAAATCTGGTGGTTTTTAAATATAATTGATCATTTTCTTACTTTTGGGCTTGATGGGTACAAACACCCATGCATTAACTCACTTGAGAAGACTTTTTTCTGATTGCTTTTAAAGTTTTCTCTGTCTGATATTTTTCATTTCCATTGTGTATTAATTTTTTATAGTTTATGTCGGTTTTTTTTGTACATTTTTGGTGCATGAGCTGGCTCTCGAAATAAATAAAGCAATAAATATTAAAACTCACACGTTTGGTGTCATTGATTCAAATGTTCCTTTCAATGTTCATGTGAAGTATAATCTACCTCTTTCTATCTCTATAAATTTCAAGGTCATGACAACTCTAGCTCGAACGTTGGTGGCGCTCGCTAGGAATATGACTGGAAGTTTTAATAAAAAAGGGACCCCTAAATGGGCCAGCTTATCAAAATATTTCATAGCGAGTTATGACAATAAACTTAATAGTGATTATCATTACCTCCATCTCAATTTCAAAGTCAACAACAAACGAACCCCAATGGTGTATGGGGATATGTTAAATACCTGGAAGTCACTTAGACTTACAAGAGTGAATCTGCCAACATCAAAACAGAATCTTCTTAGAGAAGTTCTGTGGTATAACGACAATATTAAGAATGAAGGAAGTGTCCTCTTTTATGAAAAATGGTGAAAGAGTGGAATTTAAAGGCTTAGGGACATCTGGAATGATGACGGAAATGACTGGTTTCAACAATGGGAAATAATTGCAAACATTAGAGGAGGTACAAATAGACATGTGCAAGAGGAAATCAAGACAGAGTATGAAACACTCCTCAATGCTATTCCAGATTCCTGGAAACAAATCATCTCTTCAAACATCCAATATGAAGAAAACTATGATATTTTAAACTTAGAAAATTATGGTCTGACGAAAAGTGATGTCAAAACCAAGTCACTTTATTGGAAATTAGTTGATAAGAAATGGCATGCAGTCAGAGGTCAGATTGGTCAAAAATGGGCTGAGAATCTAAGTCTCACTGACAGTTACAAAGCTACTCTATTCAGCCGTCTTAATTCAACAGGAATTGTCAGCAATTCAGTAAATGATTTGAATTGGAATATTTTCCATCGAGGCCAAGTCACAGGAAGCTTGGCCAAAACTTTCAATTTAAGTGATGGAAAATGCCATATTTGTGGCCAAGAAGAAACACTGGAACACATTTTATTTGAGAGTAAATATGTTAAAGAAATCTGGCAGAAATGTATACTATTTCTCTCTTTGTCAGAAAACACAACTTTGATAATAATATCAATATCAAAAGATTAGCAATTGCAGGAATCGGAAATGATAATAATGCAACATCTGACATTATTTACTGTATTACTTCCTTTGTAAAATATACAGTTTGGAATATTCGAAATTCGGTTACTCTTGATGGGATTAAAATTTCCCTTCAATCCTATGTCATGCAATTGAAATGTTATCTCTCCTCATGGATGAATACATTGTATTTCACCTATAAGATGATGAACAAAACTGAGGATTTTATCACAAAGTTTTCAAGCCTTGTAAGACTTGAAGGAGAAAAATGCATCCTGAATGCATTCATATGATGATCTTTGTAATTAAACAGCTAATTATTTGGGTTTTTTTTCAGACAAGACACATTGTAATTTTAATGCATTCACAGTTATGTAGATTTGTTTTATTTGTGACTATGTTGAAATAAATTTATCTTTTTCAAAACAAAGTTTTAATTCTCAAAAAAAAAAAAACCGCTCTGATTCACTGATCGATTTTTCGGACAAGGGTTTGCAAAACTTGGGGGTTGGATTTTGAAATAGTGACTCAACTATAGAAAACTGGAAAATAGTGATGGAAAAATATACAAATTGCCTTAAGATCTGGAATACTAGAAATCTGTCCTTTAAGCATGGCAATAATTGCTAATGTTGATGGCTTTATCGAAATTGTGGTAACTGGCATCATTTGATCACAGACATTTGAATGCCCACTGCACCCAATGATAGTTCCTTGGGGAAATGCACACAAGCAACATACTAACCAAGTATTGTAAACATTTCAAAGTTCGATATTTGTTCCCATGGTGCATTTCACCATGAAAGAAATAAATTCATTTCTCTTGGTATGTACAGTAACTTTCACATCACAATACATCTTTCTGCAATTTCAAAAAAAACACAGTTCTTGTGAAGTAAAGAAGACTTACATTCTGTACAATTTCTTTAAGAGCAATTCTTATTGCATAATGGACAAAACATGTTACACTAAATTCTTTGACATCAGGGATTGGCAAAACAAAATATAATTTTCCTCGAATATTTCTAGTAAAGCAACAGAAGCAACAAGCGATTCCGATTTTATGACAAATAAAGATGAGTAAGTGTACCAGCACAGAGAAACAAATAATAAATACAGTGTTCGATGAAATCATTGACTTTGTAATGAAACTAAACGATTTTGTTGATAATTTGTGTTTTTTGAAGAGATAAGTAACTGCAGCTTTCCAATTTTTTAGTATTTCCGTTCTATACTTGGTTTCAAAAACAAAGACATATACATATACATGATTAATAAATGAAACGTAAAACAAATACTTCATGATCTACAAACTAAAACCATCCACCACCATCGCCTGGATCAAACCATTTTGTTTCGGTTGGTAGAGTTGGGCCAGTATAGAGGATGGCGGGATAAAAAGTTGACCGTTTGGAAATGGCAAGTATTCAGATAGCTGACACGGTCTATAAAGCCATATTGATATTGTTGCTTGCCATCCAGAACGAAATGCTGAAAATGGTAAAAGTATACAGCCAATGTACACGAAACTTCATGAAGGTGGGGCCTAATGTTTGAGTTTTCCCGTTCACCTACAGAACCCCTTCCTTGCCAGTGTCTCGACACTTAAAGGGACAAAGTCGGCAACTTTTCATGAATTTTGTTTGATGCGAGATACTACTTATATTTTTTGACATGTCGAAAGACACTGATTAAATGGGTGACCATTCGTATATTCGACCCCCGTTTTAGACAAATTAAATGAAACCATCGTGAAAATGAATTAATGGTCATGGCCATTAATTCATTTTCACGATGGTTTCATCGATCGTGTCTAAAACCGGGGTCGAATATATTCATGGTCACCCATTCATACAGTATCTTTCGACATGTCTAAAAATATAAGTAGTATCTCGCATCAAACAAAATTCATGAAAAATGGCCGACTTTGTCCCTTTAACACAAGGGGCTGACAATACTCCACGGCGATCTGAGTATTTTTATATAGCAATCTGCCTTGCAATCTATCACAGAAACAACATACTTCAATTGACACAGTTGGTAAATTGACTCCAAGTCACAACTTGATGTATAATAAGAGCACTTTTATGAGATGCATGATTGCTGTGAAAGAGGCTGAGAAACATTTCTCAAGAACGATATAATGGAAAGAGTTACACAGTATGTGCGGCTATTTTACGTGATTTGAATAATCAATCCAAAATGGCAAAAGTAGAAGCGGTGATTCAAATAACAATTTATCAATGTTGTCTGGCCTATAATCGTACTCGTCCAACAATAATCAAGCACCTTCACAGCATAGTGTGTGCACCACAGCATCGGAGTTACCGTATCAATAAATAGATATGAAGTTATGAACCATTTATAAAGTATGGGCATCCAGTGAGGTGAACGATTCAAAGGCGCTGAAACAAAAAAGACAGGACAAGAAGTCAAAAACCTCTCTGAAAAAGGGCGTGTGATTTGTCCCATTAAGGTTCAGGTGAGACGAGTCCCGTTTTTAGAGAAGCTATTAAGGCATCTACCGAACTAGACTGAACTAGGTCCTCTAAATGTTCTACCTTATATTGCATATATGGAGCAACGATACATCCACAGGCTGTGACGATATGCCGAATACTGATTATTTCCATTTATGTAGTGAACAAAGTTGTTGCATAGAAAGAAAATATTAAAATTGTCAAAAGTCACTGCTACTAGGGCATAAGTGAAACTGAATGTTGTTGACATCAGTGTCTTTAGGATCAGAGATGATTATTTAGAGTATGCAGTATGATGTAGTTTCTTATAAGCAGTGTGATTGAAGAATTTTTTAGATCATATAATTTTGAATTGCTGTATTTCCTGGAGTATACTGTTTTAATGGTTCAATAAAGTTAGGACAGACAGGTCGATTTTGTCACACTTCAACCAACCGTATGCAATACAAAGAATATCAGTTTTCCCGCCATTGCGTTCACGTCGTACACATAATGTAAACTAGACTCTGTAGAGATGGTACTAAAGTGGCACGGCAACTCCAGAGATAAGATTTAGGATTGTTACAGTTGTCATGTTACAATTGTCATATTTTGAGGGATAGGCTTCAGTATAATCGGCGAAATAATTTGAAGCTAGAGTTGAACTAACAAAAAAGTCATGTGGTCAATCTTATAGGTAAAGACACTGCATTTTTTAAAAAAAAGGAATTTGGTGTTTAGATCTTTATCGTTCCTGCATTTATTGAACTTATTTGTATATTTTAGCCACCATGACATTGACACCTTAGAAATTCAATCCCTGACCAAAATACATTAACATCCTAGATCTCAAAGTGATAAATGGCAAAACTTCAAATAAATTAACACATCTTTCGATACATTTATCTTATTAAATCCATTCATCCATCCATACACACGTATAGACATACAGCACGGACGATTATACACCATGTGCTTGCCAGATTCCTATACAGAAACTGGAAGCTTAAAGCTATTGGTTGAGCTCTTTACAGTTCTATCAACCATGGCATTTCCCTCCCTCTACCTTTCCCCGGTACCCTCTGCCAGAAAAAAATTCCCCCTGCCCACTGATGAATTTTTAAATTTGCCCGCCCGCTGAAAACCTGCCCACGAACAGCTTTTTGCACGAACAGCTTTCTTGGCGGCACCCGTCTTTACCTAATGCATAGCCGTCGAACGAAAAAAACTGCCTAAAGAATTGACAGACAAACGGATGATGGCGGCACAAAATATTAAATGTCTACCGCTCCGACAAGCACTTTTTTTGCAATGTCAGCAAGAGTGCAACAGCACAATTTACAAACTGATTCCAATATTGCCCCAGCCTCAATAATGGAACACGAACATAAACTTGTAACAAACATTGCTAATCTGAAATCTTACAGATTCCAATCATATAAATCTTTGTTGATTGTCATGCGCACATTACTTCAGTGGAGATTAATGCAAGGACACACTTGGTCCCAGTCAAGTTGAAATTCATCCCAACACCAAATCGTCCTCACAGAGTTCATCTCATACAAGACGCAAACATTAGGAGAAGGAAAATCCAATACATTATGCGACACAAATTGACCAAAAAAAGACAAATTCAAACACAAGTCTCGATGGACTCCACATACAACTAAGAACACAAATCGACAGATTTGAATTCTTACATAAAACATCAGGCCACCTGAAATCTACGCTTTAAAAGCCTGATCAAAGGCGAAACACTAAGATACATCAGAACTTGCAACACAAAAATGACTTTGTTTCAAAGGTCAATACACTTTATGCAAGATTAATCGAACATGGCTAAAACAACAGGAAATCTCCAGTCACATCGCAAGCACAGTTCGCCGCACGAGTTACGCAACTAGAACACAAGCGAACAAACGAAGAAACAAAGAAAACACTAGTCTTCACAACGAAAATTATAGCAACAATATATATAAGAACACAAGCTATAAAAGGCAGCAATGTGCGAAAACTGGGAACACATAGACAAGGACGAAACACTAAGCCTGAATGAAATATTTCCACAACAACAGATCATCGCATACAAAAGAAATCCAAACATTAGCGATATACTGATACAGGCCAAAGTCCACGGCATTTTTGTATTTTGGAACAAGTCAATGAACGAACGAACGAACACATGACGATCCAAACATAAATATTCTGGCTTCATTGCTAGAAGAACAGGAGATCAACAATATCGATGTGACATAAAACAATAAAGATATACATATATCTTAGGCGACTGAGGAAGAGACCGCTCTGGTTTCGAAACGTGGGGATAAAAAGAGAGTCAAGGTTGTCAAAGACACATCTGACTACGCCCACGTCTCGCCATGGCTTATTTTAAAATTAACGATTCGTTTGTTAATTTTCACACTAACAGCCAAAACATTTCAGACACTAAACACACCAAAGCACACACAAGACGAGATGAGTGATGTGTGAAGCCACTTTCCCTTTATTACGCGGCCGTATGTTGATTATGAGCAGCTAGAGATTTCGCGTCCGCACGAGCTTTTGTTTTTTCCGCACTCACAAGTTAGGCATTCACCGCCGGCATGTGATAATACCTGGAATGGAATGGAATGGAATGGAACCATTCCATTTTGGAATGGTTCCAAATTGGAATGGAATGGTTCCAAATTGGAGTGGAATGGTTCCAAATTGGAATGATTCCAAATTGGAAATTCCAAATTGGAAATTCCAAATTGGAATTTCCAGTACAGATGTCACAATTGAAAAAGGGGGCTTCTCCAAAATTTATAGAATTTTGAAAAGTAGATGTTGTTGTTGCAAAGTTATTGCTCCATAGGCATATACATTTAATTCAAGCTGACAAGCTTTCTTAGGGGCACAGGGTTCATTCGTACTGTTTATGTAAGTACCATTTGATTTTGGGATGGGCGATTCAGAGAATGAAAATTTGTTAATCACTCAAGGAGCAAAAAATTATTAATTTTGCTTTAGTCTGAAACTGAAAGTTCCAGCTGATGAATTTCACATTAAGAAAACAGACTGACTTAGACTTTGGAAACACAATCCTACCATGATGGAGGAAAAACTTGTTCACACAATATTTCCTCCCACCCCTTCCACAAATCACATGGTTCACCCCCTTTTAAAAGCTCTGTGTGTGTGCTATTTTTGTTAGGGGTGAACCATTTGATATCCTGGGGAGAGGGCTTTGAAGATTTGGGGGGGGATTATTCAAAGAGGCTGCCTTTGAAAAAAATTACTGCCAAGGATGGCAGAAAAAATAAAATGATTGCCCGCAGATATGAAGGAAAAAATAATGCACATACAGTTACTTTAAGTCTCTGCTTAAAATTTTTGGCACACCCTCCGGGCATCAAATTTATAACTTCTGTAATTTTTGGCATGCTCTGGGCACATCAACTTTATAATATCTTTAAATGTCGATAAGCCATGACATGCTTTTATCCTAATACCTGGAACAAACTTAATCACTAACAGCAGATAGTGGTTTTCTGACAGATTGAGCCCTCCATGAGTTCTAATTTGTCTCCATCAGTAATTTTTGTTGTAGTAAAGGATGCTTCTATTTTCTTTCCAACTTTCCAGCTTTCTGAAGCAGATCAGGTGCGGCCAACGAACAATGCACTTTTAAAGGGGTCCTTATTATGATAAGAGATATTGTTCAGGACAAATAATGTGAACTGACTAATTTTAAGTCCATGAGGTAATTAATTAGCTTTTCATAGTTTGCCCCAAGTGAAAATTGTTTGCCTTACCCTCCCATACTCAAACTTCTTTTATACGAACTCCCCAAAAAGTTTTGCCTGTTTCCCCTCCCCAATGTGAATTTTTAAGCTCCCCTGCTCTGTAAAAACATTATCCGGTCCCAAAGCCAATCAATCGATATCTGCTCTGCCTGACAAAAAACTAAAATCTGCTCCCTATGAGCAAAAATATGTCCCCTACCCAAGCAAAATTTAATCTTTCCCTCACCTCAAACTATTGCTCCCGGGATAGCTTTTTCAATGAATAACTACATTGGCTAAACCTGGCAGATGCTGTTTGCCTTAAGTTCCAGGCAAATTTTGTGCTGGTTTAAATTTCTTTACCTGGACTGTTTTTGCCATGTCATATAGAGAACAGCATCTTACACAAATATAATGGCAAATATTGGCATTTTAGAGCGCCCGTGTGCACAAGAAAAATTCTTTTGAATGGCAGGGTGAAAAAAAGATGTGCAAATGCACACAGACACACAGTCGAAAATAAATAATTCCTGGTGAAGCAGGGACAAAAAAGCGTCCACAGTTAATCTTCCAAGGCCCCCTCAGAATATCAAATAGTCCAACCCTTAGGAAATTATCTTCTGACGATTAGCTCTTTGTGACCGATAATTCTTAAAGAGTAACTGATCCAAATCTTTAGTACAAACTTTGTGTTAATCATGAAGTGAGCGTTTTCTCCACCTGTCTAAATCTGTAACATGCACTGGTAATATATACTGAATAATGAAATGATGCATCTATAATCTTTATCAGTTCTAAACTTAAAGTTTAGAAAATATACATTATAAAGAAACCTGTCCTTTAGACGTCTTCTCATCTTATTAATAACGTTATTTAGAAAAAGGAAAATGGCGACCATTGCTCAATACTAAGCGGAAATATTCATTTCAATCCCTGCAGAACGTGTGTTATCATCAGTTTCAGAGTAAAGTCTGAATTCTAACATTTTGCAAGGTACTCTTTCTAAATCAATGCAAACTTGCTTATGCATTTCATTGAGATAAAGTAGTGACCATCTTCCTTCAAGAAGTAATTTATGATATTCTTATCTACAGCACAGGACTTCTCATTTCACAATCGTCATTTAAATCTTTTTCATCTCATGTGTAATTTGGCGTGGTGATTATAAGACCATCATCTGATAAATGTGCAGGTGTCAAGGATTGTTGATAGCCAGGATTGCAGAGAGTTCAATTCATTGAATATTCCTGTCTCTAACATAACTGCCAATAATGTCCAAGAAAATATCTTGCTACCAATCACTCACTGAGTTTTTGCCAGTCAATCAGCATAGTGTGACGATGTGATTGCAGGGTCCAGGGTTCACTAGCTTTGTGTCTGAGGCTAATGAATTAGACAGCATCTGCACCAATGGCCAGCTGGCCTACATCCTGATTGCAGGTTATGTAACTATATCGAGAATCTTCATTCACACATCTCTACTCGTAACATAATTTAATTACAAAGAATGTGCACCAAAGGTGAGGAAGCTCAGAGAACCATGTGGTTTGTGTCCGGGGTTGGGAAAAATAATATGTCAACAAGTTTGGAAACACAACCACCAAAAGGACAAGGTTACAACAGTGGCAATCAGAATGTCACTTTGCTATTAAAGCATGCAGGTTCTATTCTCTAGCGCCCAACACAGAGCGGTGGAACCTTGAATCTATAATTAAACTGCAGCAATAGTGGTTCCTAATAGGATGTAGGTGGACAGTTTCTTCACCACCATGTCAAATTGTCACATTACTCAATGGATAAAAAAGTGACTGAAACGATTCAAGATTGTGAAGCTGAAGTCCTTCAACGAAGATCACAATGTAATAAAGGGAAAGTGGCTTCACACATCAGCCATCTCGTCTTGTATGTGCTTTGGTGTGTTCAGTGTCTGAGTTGTGTTTTGGCTGTTAGTGTGAAAATTAACAAACGAGTCCTTTATTTTTGTTATACATGCTTGTAAGTTGATGCGAGATGTGAGACCAACCGAATCTGCCTGCAGTGTGGATTACCTTCAGAATGTATGTTGATTTTCCAATCTACCACCCTAGACGCCCTGCAAATTATCCTGCCATCGTCTTATCACCACCTTGTTATCATATCATGTATATTAGACAAAAGATGAAAACACTGAACAATGCACTCTTCGGCATATGAGAACTTGAGTAGAATTTCTTTGAAATTCAGAAGTTCATGCCTAATTAAACAGATAAAAAACAACAATGCACCTGTCGATAACACATATCATACAGATAACGACTTTGGGATTTCCACTCATTTGTTTGTAGAAGAGCTTTGACTATTTCATTTCTTCTTGAACTACAATGCCACAGAACAGACAAGGAGACAAATTTACACTGTAGTTTTACTTTTTGATTGAAAAATCTCTTTCCTGAAACGCTCTCTACTATGAACCTGTCGAACAGATTTAGATTACATGATGCTATTATTGCTCATAATTGCACTCTACAGAGATCAACGCATGTAGAACACTGAATAACACTGATTTTACGATTAAGACAATCTTAATACTTTGTAGTTTAAGCCACCTGTCTCATTCCCCAGCCTCTAAACCTGGACCCTGTAATCATATGCTTGGACTTAGATAAACTACAGAACCATCCTAAGTTTTAATCTTAAATGAAATATCTAGCGATACTGAAAATGCACCTTACAAAGTGTTATAATTCAGACTTCACGCTGCACCTAGTGTACATATTCTGCAGGAAATGACATGAATATTTCCGCTTAGAACGGAGCAATAGTTGCCATTGTACTCTTGTCAAATCAAATACAGACAAGAAGACGTCTATCTAAAGGGTAGTTTTAACTTGTAATATACATTTTGTATACTTTGTAAAGTTTAGAACCGATAAAGGTTAGAGATGCTATCATTTAATAACTTGACCAAGTTGTAGTTCAATTTGCAAATTCGCTGAGTCCTTGTATTCCCTTTACAGTATCCTTGCCTTCCATAGCCCTGATGGTCTACTGTAGCTTATTGCTATTTCCCTCCACCCCTTCCATAGATACATGGTTCTCCCCAAGTGGTAAAATTATGTGCATGTTGTGTCTTTGTTAGTAAATTGTCTTTAATAATATGACTAATAGCTCTTGAAATAGTTGCATGAGACATAAACTTATCAAAAAATAAGTAATTTGTAAATTTTCTGTACAAACTTTGTGTTGATCACGAAACCAGTGTTTAATTTCCACCTGCCTATATCTGTTAATATGCACCTGTATATACTGCAATAATTAACTGATAGCATCTCTAATCTCAATCGGTTCTAAACAAAGTTTAGAAAATACTTATGACAAAGTAAAGCTAACATTATGTGTCTTCTGGTCTGTTCAATATTATGGCTGAAATTGGTGATTGGTAGCAAAATACTTTCTTGGACATTTACAAGTATTGACACTTATGTTAGAGACAGGAAATCAACAATCCTTGACACCTGCAAATTTATCAGATGGCAGTCCTATCATCACAACGCCACTTTGATCGATTCAATATCACATCATCAACCAAAGTAGAAAACGATGTGTGAAGTTGCACTCATTTTCATTTATTTTGAAATCATCAGCTCCTAGAAATCTTGTTATTGTTTGAAGGACTAAAAGAAAGCATTTCAGGGATGGCCAAGAACAAATTGGTGGCATAGGCAGTATCTATTTCTACTCTCTGACCCTGTCTTAAATCCTGTGATAATATTAATATTAATAATGGGTTCTTATATAGCGCACATATCCACAAGTACATGTGCTCAAGGCGCTTTAAAATTATTATTACCCCTGGTCACTGGACCTAATATGATACCACTCAACTCCCTGGGGAGCAAACAACAGCTCACATGTGCAGCCAATAAGCGCAGCAGAGCTAAACCCACACATTACAACCACTGTCCTACCAGGTACCCATCACTCCTGGGTAGGCAGAAAAAATGAGGATTAAAGTGCCTTGCTCAAGGACACAACACCATGGCCATGCCGGGGTTGGAACTCACCATTCTGTGATTGTGAGCCCACTGCTCTAGCCACTGGCCCATGATGCCTTCTTAATAGTTGTGTAATTACGTGATAGTTTCTTCTACCCATCTCTGGTCACAGTTCCTGATTAAACTTAGCGTACATTCATATAGTCTAATGTTGCAGTCTAAAGTCCATCCTGTTGCTATGACGATGACAGTCTATCCAAATAGGAAAGCTGCTTTACACACAGAGTTTTTCCAGACGACCCTCCCTGGGTAGTAGTAATTGATTGTATGATAATCTGATACTGATATAAACATCTCCTTGGCTCTCCATAACTGGGGTAAAATCAGGGCACACAATAGTGATTCTTGATAGAATCACCCTGTACAAGTGTAACTGGTGGGTTAAAATTATCACATCATCACATAATGCTGATTGACTTGCAACAATTCGGTGAGTAATTGGTAGCAAGGTACTTTCTTGAACATTTATTGACTGTTATGTTAGAGACAGAAAATATTCAGTAAATTGAACTCTCTGCGATCCTGGCTATCAACAATCCTTGACACATGCACATTTATCGGATGGTGATCTTATCATCACCATGTCGTATTACACAATAGATGATAAAGACTTAAATGACTCACGATTGTAAAATAGGAAGTCCTGCACTGTAGATCAGAATATCATACAAAAATTACTTTTGAAGGAAGATGGTCACTACTTTATCTCGATGAAATGCATAAGCAAGTCTGCATAATTTAGATAAGGTACCTTGCAAAATGTTATAATTTAGACTTTACTCTGCATGAAATGAAATAAACATTTCTGCTTTATAATAGAGTGGAGCAATGATCTCCACTGTAATATTTCTGAATCACATTATTAAACATATAAGAATACGTTTTATTTTGTAATGTATTTTTTTCTAAACTACGTAATTAGACATGCTATCATTTAATTATTTCAGTATATACCAGCGCATATTACATATTTAGACAGGTGGAAAAACACTGATTTCGTGATTGACAGACGTTTGTACTAAAGATTTGTATCAGTTACTCTTTAAGAGTTTTCAGTCATACAAATCTATTACAAGGGCTGATTGTCATAAGATCCGTTACTAAGGGTTGGACCATTTGATATTCCGTTGGGCCTTGGAACATTGACCCTGGGATATTTATTTTTTTGTCCCTGCTTAACCAGGAATTTTTTTTGACTGTGTAAATGTGAATTTGGGCAGGATTTTTTTTCTTGTGCACATGGGCGATTTAAAGTGCCAATATTTGCTATTCTTTCTGTTAAGATGTTGTTCTTCATATGACATGAAAAAAGTACTTGGAGAGAACTTTAACCAGCACAAAGTTTACATGGAAATATAGGCTAAAAGCATGTCATGGCATAAGGACATTGAAAGATAATATAAAATTGATGCACCCAAGGCATGCCAAAAATTACAAATATTATAAAATGCTGTGCCAAATATTTTATGCAGAAACTTGAGACTTAAAGTAACTGTATGTGCATAATTTTTTCCTTCGTATCTGCTAGCAATCTATTTTATTTTTCTGCAATTCTTGGTAGGAATTTTTTTAAAACACAATTGCAATCTCTCGTGATAATTTTTCCCCCAAATCTTCCAAGCCCTCCCCCAAGGATATCAAATGTCTACCCCTAACAAAGATACCACACACACAGAGAACTATTCAAAAGCGAGAACCATTTGATTTGCAGAAGGTAGGGAGGAAATATTATGTGAACAAGTTTTTTCCCAATCATGGTAGGTTTGTGTTTCCAAAGTCTTAGTCAGCCTGTTTTTCTTGATGTAAAATTCAACTGCTGGAACTTTCAGGTTTAAAATATGGAAAATCAATAAAATTTTGCTCTTTGAGTGATTAAAAAATTTTGCATTCTCTGAATCCCCACCTCCAAACCAAATGGTTCTTACCTAAACAGTACGAATGACCACTCTGCCCCTTAGAAAGCCTGTCAAGATGAATTAACTGTAAATGCCGATCAAGCAATAGCTTTGCAACAACAACATCTACTTTTCAAAATTGTACAAATTTTGGAGAAGCCCCCTTTTTCAATTGTGATACCTGTACTGGAAATTCCAATTTGGAATTTCCAATTTGGAATTTCCAATTTGGAATCACTCCAATTTGGAACCATTCCACTCCAATTTGGAACCATTCCATTCCAATTTGGAACCATTCCAAAATGGAATGGTTCCATTCCATTCCAGGTATTATCACATACCTTCACCGCCAACCTTATCATTCGACATCTCACTTAGTGCCTCATAGATTGTTACCGCTGCAGCCAGTTTTCATCCAAGGTCAAGTTACATAGTGTAAACAATGTTGTCGCTGACTGATATTTTGTGGTCGCAACATAATGTGGTTTGAGTTGTTGTTGTCGCATTTTAAGATGACGGCGCCGCTTAAAGTTATGTTGTAGCCGGGAGGTATTTTTTCGTATATTTCGACGGAAAACTTTTTTGTTTTCTACCTATGCATTTTAAATGGGGAAAGAGTTTTCGCCGAGGGGTCCCCAACGGCTTTCCATACAGTCATCAACATCTCCGACATGGCGCTCAAGTACGTGTTTCTTCTGACGACGTTTCTGGGCTCTCTCGTCGGCGCTCAAGTCATCAACTGGGGACGATGTTTAGACTTAAGTGTTGAACCAAATTTTAACACAACCGCGTACCTTGGTAAATGGTATGAGATTGAGAAATTCCCAGCAAGTTTTGAACGCGGACAGAAATGTATACAAGCTACTTAATATGAGCTGGAAGATAGTGGCCACATCCGAGTGACCAACGAAGGAATCAACATTAAGACTGGCGAGGTTGTGTCAATCGAAGGCAACGCCTATGCACCCGATCCAACTGAACCATCAAACTGAAAGTTCGATTTTTCTGGTGTAAGTAAGACTTTAACTTTTTCTTATGTAGTTGGGGAAAACGGACGTGCATACTTATTTAACAAGCCAATTTCAAGAGAAAAGTTTAACCACAATTGTATTTATATGTACCTACTCTACTTGAAGATGTTTACAACAAAATGTTAAATTTCAAGGAGAAAGGCAACGTTGTTTGCAATTTCCATACTGCTATGATTTTAAAATTCCCTCCCCGGGTCGCAGTGTGCCCTCATGTTTAACGTTTGCTCTTCTTATCGGACAGAATAACTCCTCGGAGGCCTGTTTCCCGTCGATTATTTGGTACTTGCTTAGCTATCTTTAAAGCTGCTCTTTGATACAGAATAAAAAATCCCCGTTCTTTTCCGCAGCTGAATATGTTGACGCCACGCGATTCAGTGATCTTGATGTGGCGTCTATAATCTTTTCGTACTATCTATCTCAAATAGGCTTTATCAATGTTAAATCGTCGTCGTGCTTGCGATAGCGCGAAGGTGAACTGCGTTTCTGTGAAGTGGTGGGGTCAGTGCCCTCTGACAATCCGTAGAACGGCCATTACCTCCCACTTTCCGTCAATAGGTTTCACATTTTGGTCAAAAACACCCCTACGCTATCAATGTTCTTCTCATCTAAAAGTTAGTATGTCACATACCCCTGATATCAGCACCTTTATATGAACTAACGTTAACTGAAAGTTTGGGTTTTATCGATATCATTTAAAGAGAAAAAAGTTGTTGGGGTGCAGTTATTTGTTTGGTATGAAATATTTGAAACAGTTTGTCTTCTAATTGGTTGATCGCCAACAAGTCATTAATTGGCACTAATTGATCGCCAGTTTTAATGTCTGATATTAATTTGTTGTAATGTTTCTTAACAAAATTGACACACTGCAACAGATCCTTTGCATCAGTCACAAACTCCTTGAGTATTAGGGAAGTGTAGTTTAATATTTAAGACTTTCGCATGAAAGCCTCTAATAGAATGTCTGGAGAGGTAGGGAGGGAGGGAGGGAACACGGAGAGACAGAGAGAGGATAGACAGAGAGACAACGAGTTAGAGGTTCCACGAGATGGGAGAACGAGAGTCAATTCTATTCTACATTGATTATTTCATATCTTGCTTTATTTTCAGGGCAACCAGCCGGTGATTATTGGGTGATTCACACTAATTATGATGCCTATTCCATCGTCTACTCTTGTCAAGATTTCTTGGGCATTACGAGAGCAGAGCTGGCCTGGATATTAAGCAGAGAGCGTACCCTTGATGCTCGAATCCTTGCCTTGTTGTTGAGCGACCTGCAAGACATGGGACTCGATATTGGCTACTTTCAGTCTACTGACCAGACCGGTTGCGACTAAGAAAAATAAAAACATTCCCCAGACTTCAAATTGGAACACTGCCAATATATTCGGCGTAGTTCTTTGTTAGATTTTTTTATTATATACTTTTGTCATTTTTTTCATAATTACGATAATATGATCTGAGTAATTCTCCATTGACATTTGACATCAAAGAGCATATGATGTTGCCGTCAAAGAGACATTTTCCGAGTTAATTGGCAACTTGTCAGTTGTTATATGCATTGATAAGGTATCGATGTTACGGTTTAATCGAAGGTACCAATGTTACAGTTAAACTCTGCCGTAGTACTTAAGTACATCTTTTGTTTGTCAAGAATTTCACCATGTACCAGAGTAATTTCGTGATTGACACACGGAACAAAAAGTTAAAAATGTTCATAAGTTACGTCCACCTTTTCTTCAACTTCACGATAAGGATAATTTTGTAAAGTAGATTAAAATGTCGAAGACGTTCTCATAGTTGTTAATGCAATGCTTTATTTGAAGTCGCGGAATTTCATTATTGGCAACTGTAATATTGACGATTTTTAAAGAAACACTAAAATCATAGCAATATAAGGTTAATGAGATTAAATACTTCACAATGTGGACAATTTTGGTGTTTCATTTAAGACCAAGGCCGGTGGGGACTTCACAATTATCCCGAATATTAAGGATTATTTAAATATTCGTGATGCTGGGAGATTTGGGAACAAGAGGACTTTTCCCAAAATTCTTCCGCTTCGGAGTCCAAGTTGTAAAAAAGTAAGTCATCCCATGGAAATGATTTGATCTCAAGATTTATTACCTTAAAATTGTAGCCCATGTAGATTTGTTACACTGTCATGAAAGTTTAAAAGAAGAGTGTCAAATCCCTAGCTTGGTTGCTGGATTTGCCTATTTACTGTACAGTAGAACATATCGTAAGACCATTGTTGTCCTCGATCAAAGTTTAGGCACGCGGAATATGAACACATCGTATCGTACAATATGGAACTACGAGAAAATATGTCATAGGAAATGAAAATATGTTAAATAGGTTATTTCGAATGAAATACTGCGCTTATGCTTAAAATGGACAGCCGTGTAGAAATAGAAATTACTTGGCGTGACACAGTTCAAGCCTTTCACTAAAACATTACTTAATTTTGTACCTATAGTTCGCACTCTCTTCAGCGTACACTGTCGCCTATCCATGCAGAAAAATAAAACAAGAATGGTGTTTTCATAATTAGTTATCACCAAAAATAATGTGAAACATCGGAATTACTCCCCTTAATGGACTCATAATTTAAGAGACATCGTCAGTGACAGATTTTCGACGACGCCATCAACGTCAAGCACGAGTACTGAGTCACTTCTCCCCTAATTTGGTCTTTTGGTCATTGTCTTGTGAAAACAGTACCTGGCTCCGTAATACCTGTGCCTTTTTTATTTCCTGAAAGGAACGCTCAGCTTAAAACATTAGACCAGTCCGCTCCCTTACGTTTACTAAAGGACTGGTCAGTTTCTTCGGCCTGGGGGGGGGGGGCCGGTGGATTATTTTTTGCCGACGTCAAAAAGTGGCTGACCCCCCCTATTCCAAATTTTGAAAACAGGGTGACCCCCCCTATTCCAAATTTCTAAAACAGGGTGACCCCCCCCCCAGGCGCGACAAAGGTAAAACAAAAGATGGACATAAATTATATATATATGTATATATAATATATATATATATATATATATATATATATATATATATATATTATATTTTACATTTTACATATATTTATATTTTAAATAGTCATTCTATGTTTTAGTGAAATTGTTGACATGTCAGTTGTAAGATAGGAATTTCAAAGTGTCAATCTTAAATCTCTTTTGAATGAGCTGTATTTTGAATGAGCTGTGAATGTATTTCACACTTTCTCTGCTTAACCAGATGTCCTGAACTGTTGTACAGAAATGGATGTCAATCATTAATATCAAAGAGGAAAAAGCAGTGAATCAAAAACTGTGATGGGTGTTAAGACTTGCCAACCATCCAATTAAATCTACTGAGGAGCCATAGAGAGCTTTTTTAGCCAAATCTGATGTGTACAGTGTCTGAGAGGACCTTTTCTTGTGTAACATTGAAACCATAAAAGCACAGCTAATAATGACAAAAACTGCCTTTTTTAACTGTTATTTTGTTCATAAAAAAGCATCTTTCTACAGAAAACCTATGAAACAAAGGAAAATAATTGCATCAATGAGAAGGAAAGATATCTTGTCATTTTTTCTATCTCTAAAATAAGTCACTGTATCAAATATATATTGTGAAATATTTGTGCATGTTGCTTTCTCATACTGAATTCTCACAGAGAGAACAGAAAAGTATCAGGAATTTGTCATCCTTTTCATATGAAATGCAGATTTCATAATGGTACACTTTCACTTAGCAAACATCAAGATATCTCTGAAAGTATGGCGCCCGAAGGGCGCGCCAAAAAATATGAAACATCCTGATATCTCTGATATATATGCCTTGTATATTAAAGTCATGCACCTGAAGGGCATGCTGAAAGATGTATGATATATTAAAGTAATGAGCTTGAAGAGCACGCTGAAAAATATTGAACATACAGATATCTCTGATGTATGTATGCTTGATATGTTAAAGTTGGGCGTGCTGAAAAATATGACTGATTATTAAAATTACGCGCCCGAAGGGCGCGCCGAAAAATACAACTGAATGATGAATTTTGTGGCTGACACTAGCATTTTAGGTAATGATGAGCCTGTGTCAAAATTCAAAAACACACTGACCCCCCCTATTGGGCATTTCAAAAACATGGTGACCAAACATGGTGACCCCCTATCACCAAAGTCAAAAACAGGGTGACCCCCCCCATGAATCCACCGGCCCCCCCCAGGCTGAAGAAACTGACCAGTCCGCTCCCTTACGTTTACTAAATATATCTACTGTCCGGCAAACCCAGCCGAACATGACCTTTGCACTAGCATTGACGGGCACACAAACCACGAAGTTGAAGCTCGTTGAAATGATTTTTATTGAATCAGATTTCATTTTTTTATTTCAACTATATTACTGACTAATTACCACGAAGACCGAGATCTGTGTTGGCGTTTTGCGTTTGTGACGTAATCAGTTGTTGGCCGTACCATATCTTGAATGTTGCCCCAGAATATACATCAGCTATGCGAGAGATAGGAACAATTGCGTGTAGTCTCTTCAAATGAGAAATTTGTCCCAAGGGCAATGAAAGGATTGGAGTGTTTCTTATTAGCCTGAAGGTATCCTAACAATCAAAGATATAAAACTTTATTTGACTTATCGCCACGCCGACTATGCAGACAAACAAGCCAAGAATAGATACCTCCGCACGAGGAGCGCGATTCGATGACAAATTACGATAAGCCTACGAAAAGGTAATTGAAGGTTCCAATATAACGATGGTGACGACAATCAAACCAATTATAACCTTACTGAGTGTGATTTATGTGATTACGATGTGGTATTTGCTCTAAAGTGCAATTGGCCTACAAGCGTAACCATAAAATATTTTTATCGTCCTTTTCAGTCACTCTGTTTGACCATAGGCAGTATAGGGGGAACTCCTTTACTGTCTATAGTTTGACGAATAGTAAAATTTAAAACACTCAACGTGTCACCCTCCATGGTTTGCGCCATTAAAGCGTAATTATTTTCAAGGTGCATAACTTACCCAACACTGTGACTGGCTCGGAGAATTATCGGGTAAAGTAAACATGTTTACGTTTGGATGTGTTCACAGTCTCAAGATCAAGAATGACGCACTGGAATCACGATCATGATTGTGCACAGATTATGGCTTGAAGATTGTACTTTGGAAAACATGGCAGCCTGAACTATGCAGTGCTATGAGGTAATGATGGCAATGTTGCAATCGAGCAGAATGGAGTTTGTATCATTAGCGAAAGTAGACAGGATTATGGATTGGATCGAAATTTGCTATGCCGCGGTGTTAATCTATGTAAACAATTACATGCAATATGCAATTAATGAAGCCGATACAAGAGTACTGTTGATGTTTTGTTCACAAACAAAGCGATTACATTTGTGCGCATGCTGTCACTCAACAAGAAATAGCGAAAACATGTCATTGTGACGTAATCACGTCTTTCCTACTATCATTGATGAGTATCGACGTTGACCTGATCCTGTTGGACGCAGGAACATATGTATTTTTTTGTGTATAAAAGTTTACTATTCAAACTGAATACGTTTCATGTCTACGGTTTTCCAAAAGGTTATCGTCTTTTGTGCCAAGTTGTTACCATCCTTAAGGGTACCCTTCTCAATCCCTGGTTCTCGCATTAGCAAATGTGTCAACAGCCAATTAACAGTTTGTCATTCTTTTGTTTTCCATTGAATATTTTATCAAGGAAATAATATTTATATTAGATAAATCTGATAATTGAGTGGGGGCTTTAAGGATACCTTCCAGTATCTCAGTGAGGGCGAATGTTACAGTGCGCTATTCAAACATTGCTTGAGACAGCAGTCTTTCCCCTCTACTGTCCTTGCTTGAAATATTTGCTTGTCTGCAATCTTGCACGATTTCCTCCGTAGATTTCCCTATATATCATACTAATCCATTCCGATTGTCATGCGCACATCGCTTCAGTAGATTAACGCAAGGGCACATATTTGTCATCAACATCTCATCATGGCGTTCACGTACGTGGTTTTTCTGACAACGTTTCTTGGCTCACTCGTCGGCGCTCAAGTCATCAACTGGGGACGCTGCGAAGACTTCGGTGTTGAACAAAATTTCAACACAACCGCATACCTTGGTACATGGTATGAGATTGAAAAATCCCCGGTAAGATTTGAACGCGGACAGAAATGCGTACAAGCGACGTACGAGCTGGAAGATACAGGTCACATCCAAGTGACCAACGAGGGAATCAACATTAAGACTGGCAAAGTTACATCTATAGTTGGCGATGCATTCGCACCCGATCCAAATGAAGCGGCCAAACTAAAAGTTCGATTTTTCTTGTGTAAGTAAGATGTAATTTCTTTCAGGGGATTGCAACAACATTCTTGTACAATGTAGTTCGAAAGCTAATTTCAATTAATTGTAACCACAGGTGTGCTGATATGTAAAATACTCTAATCGCAGATACTTACAACAAAATTTCAAGAAGAGGCCAAAGCTTGAACCGTTCGGGAACTCCCAAAATGTAGTTGATATCTCCGAGTGACGAATATTTACCAGACATGGTAATTTGTCTTTTCGAAACTAGAAAAAGCGTACGCTAATGTAGGTTCAGTTATGGTGAGTACCTACGTTAAAACACTAACTATGCATAAAACACCTCAAAAATTAGGTGTAAAGAAACGGTGAAATACATTTTGTTATATAAATCAACAGAAAGTCGTGTTTTAGTGGAGTGAATGTTTCATACTAGCCGAAATATTGGTAGCACTTGTCGCTTAGCAACAGTTTAGGTTCATGTCATAGCAGAGGCCATTTGCATGGTCTCATTGTCATGAAAAGTTTACTACAAATAGTAACGGTTCTAATTTACTGTATTGGATAAGTTCACTGACTGTTTAACTGTTAAATTTGAAAAGAACACCTTTCCTGACCTCTATTATATTATCCCTTGTTACTCGCCTGCCTTTTCCTCCCGCAGAAGTCCCAACTTCCCCGGCCCAGCCGATGAATTGGCCCTATCCATCGGCAAAACTCGTAAACTAGAGAATCTTACCCCTGTCATCATTGTACTTGCGGTAACGCTAATTAATGTGAATGAACTTGCAACGGTCTTGGTCAATGTCCTCCTTGTAATCCGGGAAGGACCATTACCCCCCCCCCCCCATCCTTTATGAATATGATGAAAAAAATTAAGCGATACAGAAGGTGAGCTAAAAGATGGAAAAGACGCTCTCATCGTTTCTTTTTCTGAAACAGAGTCTTCAGATATAACTGGACACTGATTTCTCTAAATATCCATCTAGCAATACAATATGAATCACTTACACTCATAAATGGTATATTTGAAAGCTTCTCGAGTGCTCTGATGTAAATAACAATGATATAACGATAATCAAATAACCTATCACGAGTAAACACCACAACCACTAATAATAATAGAAATAATAATAAGCGACTGACTTCAGAAAATCTTAAGTATTTGATATGGAAAAAGTACACGGTCAAGTTCACATACCTCTACCTTTTAGAAATCTTTGAGTACAGACTACATCTATTTTAAGCTCTAGCATGATGCAGAACAACTACTCTCTTGAGATAAGCGTGTCCATTTGGTAGGTGAGGTCCTCGTTGTTTGGTTTGTTTTTGTATTGTCAAAAAGACAAAGACAACTCTTTTTATGTCTGGTATGAGGTGTTTTTCAACTGACTAGAAACTCAGTCAGAGGGGTCCTCCACTACAGGCCGAGAGAGAGAGAGAGAGAGAGAGAGAGAGAGAGAGAGAGAGAGAGAGAGAGAGAGAGAGAGAGAGAGAGAGAGAGAGAGAGAGAGAGACAGACAGACAGACAGACAGAGAGGCAGACCAGAGAGACAGAGACACAGAGACACAGAGAGTTGCTGTATCAAATTATCGTCTCTCATATAATTGTTTATTTACAGGGCAACCTGCCGGTGATTATTGGGTGCTTAACACTGACTATGACACCTTCTCCGTCGTCTACTCTTGTCAAGATTTCTTGGGCATTGCAAGAGCAGAGCTGGCCTGGATCTTAAGCAGGGAGCGTACTCTTGATGGTCAAATTCTGGCCTCGTTGTTGAGTGCCTTGCAAGATATGGGCTTGGATACCAGCTACTTTAAGGCGGCTGACCAGACTGGTTGTGACCAAGAAAAAAGTATCTTACCTTGGATGTTGAAAGAGAACATGGTCAATATACTCTGAGTGAAGACATAGCTTTTGTTCAAGTTTAAATGATTACAAATTTGTCATTCGTCTCATAATTACGATACCATAATAAGGGGGTAGGTGTGGGGGTCAAGAATATCCTTTGAATCCACGGCTTATGGCATCAAAAGTACTGTTCATTGAAGTTCCAATTAAGTTTAATTTTTGAAAAATATCTTAAAATTTCAAAGAAGTTCAACGGCTATAAAGGAGCATACTGTATGAAGTTGTTTGATCTAGTCTTGTCTGTACTATCTATCCATGGACCATGAATATTTCTTGCTATTTTAAGTCTTGACAACAAATTTGGTAACTTAAAGTTACAGCAATTTAAGGTGAATAAATTTGAAGAGTGCACAATATGGAACATTTTACTATAATGTAGTTTGAACACTTCAAGTGAGGGACATCATATTTATACTGAGAGGGGAAGGGTAGTAATTTGCTTTTCAATGGTCTGAAGGAATCTAAGAGAAGGAGAATTCTTCTTCCAAATTCTCTCGCTTCCAGCGCCTGATCAGTTTTACGACTTGTAAATCTAGCAGTGTGAGCTGAGGGCGGTATTCTGTCGAGTCATCATTCGACAGTTTAATTGCTGACAATTAGTGCAGATTTTGCAAAGTGCTAGCAGAAATCTTGTCACGTGTCTATATCAATCAATATAATGTAGGTGTAGGTGGTATAGGAACGATATTTCACCAAGATTACAGCGTTTTTATCATGTTTTTATTTGCTATTATTTAGTTTCGCGATAAATAATTGGTTTGCAACTTGAACTTGCTCAAATTAACAGGTAGTCATTTTCAGTGAGCAGATCAAAGCAAATCGTATCACTCATTCTCGCTCATTCACTAAATAAGCAGATGTCTTTCTGTGTTCTAGGGGGACAGACAAGTATCTTCACAGGGGCACCAGGTTACCTTTTTGTGCAGTAACAAACACTCACTACTTATCTAGACCTACTTTACCTACATGGAACGTGACGTCATATGTAGTGTTGTATCGAGCATGACAAGTCTTTATTGATATCTCAGTCTCCATCATTCAGTCTCAATCACTGTCCAATTCTTAAAATTTTACTTCTCTCAAACAAATTGATGGCAGTCTGAGAAAACAAGTTTCAACGATCGTAGCACTGCCCGGGGAGAATTATTAAAACAAGTGTCCAGTTTCGTGAGTTTTATTAGCTAATATTTGGTATATGTATATATACAAAAGACGGCGTCTGTCTGTCTGTCTGTCTGTCTGTCTGTCTGTCTGTCTAGATGCATGCATGCATGCATGCATGCATGCATGCATGTATGTATGTATGTATGTATGTATGTATGTATGTATGTATGTATGTATGTATGTATGTATGTATGTATGTATGTATGTATGTATGTATGTATGTATCTATCTATCTATCTATCTATCTATCTATCTATCTATCTATCCATCCATCCATCTGTGTTTCTATATACATATATCTCTCTAAGTATATAGGTATGTATGTGCGGATGTATGTCTGTCCACATCAAAAACTCCAAAAGCGAAATACCTCTACCATCTTAGTATTTGGTGTACATTTGCACCCAGGAGTGCAGATGTGTATTATTCAAATGAATATGTCGGTGTCAAAATATGCAAATGAAGTAAAAAGGGAAAATCCAGCAAATTGCTAAAACCCTGTAACCACATACCAGATTTGATTGAAACTTGATATGAAGGTTCTTTGTGGTGACTTTAGATTTATTAAAATTGCGATGAAAGTTTTATAGTGTATTTTGGGGGCAAATTTTCTGTTGTTGGTAAAAAAAATCTTCTTCTCCGAAATGCTCGTCCCACTGCTTTGAAACTTGATATCCATGATACTATGATTGGCACCTGTTATATTTGTTCACATTATGGTGAAATATTTATATTTGTATTTTGGGGACATTTTTTGGCCAAAAAATCATTTTGTCCCAAAGATCATGTTGAATTGCATCGAAACTTAATATTCTTGTTCCTAGGGTTGACTTTTCTCAGATTTATTAAAATTGTTGTGAAATTTTCATATTTGTATTTTTGGGACAAGTTTTCCCATTTTTGGTCAAAAAATCATTTTCTCTGAAATAGCTTGTCAGAATGTTTACTTGAGATGCATGTTCCCATGGGGTAGACTTAGTTAAGTATACTCATCCTGGCCTGCAACATCGAACCAAATGTGAGCCAAATGTCATTGACACTACATTGTATGTGTAAAAGATCAATTGAGTTCCCGAGAACGAATGTTAGTCATTTCTTTCGATCTGACTGACGTTTAATTTGAAAATAAATACAGTGAAGCTTATAAATTTGGCACGGTGGCTTATCCGACGGTCGGCATCTCAACAATTTAATAATACTCTCTGCCTCTCTTTCTAGACATGTCAAATTGCCAATTAATGATGTTTTAGAGAATTGTCTTAATTACACATGCGTCAAAATCCAGTCAGAGGCAACAATATACTGTCAGAATGACATCATAACGTACCGACTGTTAAATTGATTGCATTTAATAGTAATTTATTAACATCTCGAAAAGAAACCCACGTAATGCTTATGATGAATTATTATATACCGAGTTACAACAGACCGATTGCTGCTTAAAGAAAGCTTTGATTCATCAAGAGAAACGATAGTTAATGCAGCTACGCATACTTCATAGGGCGGAGTGATCAAAGTAGGAAATTGTTTGGCTTGATAAGGTGCCTTTGTGTGCTAAATATATGTGTAATCTCATGTAATGGAATGAGATAATGTGGGTTCAGTGCACTGTTATCAGTATTAGCACACTTTGGGCTGAAAGGTCTCTAATGAGAGCACCCTTTGACCTGACCTTTGATCTCGACCCGATATCTTCTTTGAGTCCCAATACATTGTATCGATCGAAATGTGTGATCAGTGGTTTGAAGGTCCACTGGTGGGTCGTATCACAGCCAAAGTACTAGAATGTTCTTAAACTCTGTTTCTATTTGTAGTTATTTATTTGCCTTCATGTGTGTGAACAATGGCCAGATAGTTTTTTCAATAACACATTCCAGGTAATCAAATATACATTTCATCCAGATTCTGTTTCCCGTCCAGGGGCTTCAGGTAGTCATCATTTTAATGTATTTAAATTTTCAGCAGTACATCACAAATACGAAAACTGCCTGGTCAAAATGTTTTCAGTAGGAATTATTTAGTATATTCAGGTTGAGGTCAAAATACATGTTCTATTTTTCTAAAACTGCGGAGTGTTCACATTGGTCGAGAAATTTACCCTCAACAAAGCAACATGGAATCTTAATAAAGCGTGCATCCTGGTATCTTTACTCTAGCTCTGATATGTCATTGTCGTTGTTTTGTACAGTTTCTTTTAAATCGTTGTATCTATTACGATAATTTTCTTATCTTTCGAATCCCTGAACATCAACTGCAATGGCTTTAACACTTCAATAGTTTGGTCAGCAGATAGCGATCATATTCTCTAAAATTCTGTACTGAATTGCCACCGGGGCTCACTTTCAAGGAAAATCTTTAAAGTTAAATACGGACTACTTTTCCTGCAGTCAAAAATCCTATCACCGAATCCAATAACAAAACCCCGGTTGGGGTCATGAAAATGACCGATGAAACAAGTGCAAGGTACACACTGCCCTAGTTTAAAGGAGAAACAAAGACAGCTGAAATTGCATTGCTCGTGGACACACTATTGCAGCCAAATCCAACTATCAAGAACCCCAATTATAGTGAGGAAGTAGTCTGACCACTGCAACGCGATGCCACTTAAACTGTACTTTACAGTATAATATGTAAATTTGAAATGAGTTATATTACGTATACTTTATATTTTCTTACTCGTCATGTTCCAAAATTAACACTGATTGAAGATAAAAACCCCACAAAATCAGATATACTTTATATTAACATCCATTCGAGTGTACAAATTTGTCAAATAAGTTACTTTTCACATGTTTTTTAAGCGATAGTTAGATATCAACGGACATCAACAAACCGCTATGCGACAACACAAATTGAACTTCTAACAAACTCCACACGTTCGTTTTACACTCAGCGTGAACTTGTTGCTTGCGGTACCTCAGTAAGACTCCCATCATTGCTGTCTTTTATGGCAAGGGAAGCCTTATTATACTTGCTATGTCAAGATTTATTATAATATAAGACCTATAACACTTGTCTTCAGGCTTGTATTAACTTCAGCAAATAAATATGAGCGGAGAATCACCTCAACTTCCAGAATATTTGTTTGTGATTTGGCATCGCTATGCCTTGTTAAAAACAGCAATCTCTTTACTTTATCTTTAAATTTCGAGTTAAATGGCCCCTCAGCTTTCGTCGGCCAGGCAAAGTCAAAATAGCTTAATTATCACGACATTCTTTGTTTTGGACCACACCTAAATGGTCGCCTGTTTTGCAATGTGGCGTGATTGAAAAACTTGCCAAATGTTCATCATTCTACTATTTATCAGTGACATATCGAACAAACACAATGGCTGGCAGTTGTTCAAGTATTAGGGAATGGTAACATATATAAAATAGCACGAGGGCAACAACCTCTTTCTGCCGAGGCTTTGGGAACAAAATAATGTAGGGTATTGTGATATCCCGTTTGGATGAGTTGTGATAGCCAACGATTGAAACACTCAATTACTGGTCAATTTTCCCATTTCAGACCTGAAAACCATTTGATGTGGAAGCTTTCCTGAGACAATTTTTGCTCCGCTTTACAATATGATGACATAACCTTGGTATTATCATTGAAATATACTGGGTAAAAGACCATGATATCTAATTCCTCTCTGACTTGGAAACCAATAAAACCAAAGCCAATCTAATAAATATGAATATTAATTCAAAACGCCAGTTTCAATCTTGTTGCTATCATATTTCCAGACTTATTGTAATTAATCGAGAACTACATCTTCATGAGCGACACAATAGCATGACCATTAGCAGTAGTGTTATCTCCAACATCAAGAACAACAAAATTATCCTTGTCATTATTAAATTCTTTAAAATGGGATATATTTTGTTAAAATGAAGAAAATTAAGGTGCCGTTTCAGATATGCGTACAAAAATAACCAAGCAATTTCTCATTATTGTAGGATTTTTGTAGAGTGCGCATAATTATGAAAAATTGAGATTATTTAGGTCCTTTCATCATTGGTTTATTCATCGAATACACATGGAGAGGATTAGAGTTAGAAAACTTCAGGTAAATGACACTGACATTGGGAATGGAAAGGAGGGGCAGGGCAAAACAGGAAAATATGCATTTGAAATGTATCGACGTGATATATATCGTTACTACCCTGGAACAACAGGAGGGCGTGTGCAATATAGACTCTGCGGTACCACTTAATTAACGCACAAGTTTTGATGTCGCAACCAACAACAAGCGTTGCGGTATTGTAACCACAGGTATTGTTACCTTTGAGTATATTGTTCTGAAATATTTCGAACTAAATTAAAAATTTGATGGGAAAAGTATGAAATTTTGTACCAGCCTTCTCGCCACGGAATTTGAGAACAATCATTCGCTCTGACTTGTTTTCATCACTCTTGCAAGGGAACTGTCTCCTTCCAAATACAAAGTCCATTGGGGCATTTTCAAGCCTGTGAAAATGAATAATAATAAAACAGATATTCGCCAATATTTGCAATATACTACATTAAGTATAAACTAGGGTTCAGTTACCCTCCAACACTTAAGGTACATGTAGGCGACGTAATGGTTTTAAAGACCGTTTTTAAACCTTGTTTTGATAAATTTATCGGATTTGCTCAATTCTCACCAAGCAAAAATGAACAGCAGACTGCAAATAAGGACAAGTTAGAGCTATACTGACCAAAGTGACTCTGTGCAGAAGCGAACAAACTGTCAGTGTTTGCTAAAGCCAACTCCCAGTCTGCGCTAACAAACACATTATTCCGACTGCGGCTTTTGTTTGCACACCACAACATCATGACTGATTGATTGTACTTGGGCCTCAGCCCAAGTACATTTGTTTTCATTCCGTGGGAAAAAACTCTGTAAGGTATAACCATTTCTGGCTGAGACCAGGGAGGGCAAAATGTCTTGGCTTCATCTTTCTTGGCATAATAAATGGCTTAATGATGTTAACTGAATGGAAGTGCTGCTCTCAGCCAGTCTTGAATAAGTGAGATGTGAATATTAATGCTTCTCTATCTGAGTTTTTGCCACAAAATCTTCTGAATATAATCAAAATGTGCATCGAAATGCAACAATTAATGCACCCTCCGTTTCCTAGGCGATGGCACGACCCTTGCTACACCCACTGGACGAGCCAAAGTGGGAGGGGTAATTTCAGTTGGTCGAACAAGAGGGCTCGAGACCAGAATTTAACATTTAAACTTGAAACATGTTTAATCGCTGACAAGATGTGGACTAGTGTTAATCAAAGTATTAAGTGTGAAAAAGAAAGGTTTTATATCCCGGACACAATGAAAAACATTACGACTGGAAACTGTACCCCCAGTTGAGAATAGTAATGCCCACAGCGATGGAGAACACTTATCCTTGAGCTGAGAAAACCACACCATCATTTCGAAATAGAGCTGCAGATTCGAGAAGCTCGTTCAAAATAGCTAGGTACACCCCTAAAAGGGGTGGTTTCGAGTTTTGAGGGCAAATTTCGCCTCCTTCATATAGAAATCGTACGTTTGTTTTTCCAGCAGAACACACCATTTGACACAAAATTTGCATGTAAAGGGGTCGCCAGTAAGCACGTGGTCAAATCTGGCATAAGAAACAATATGAAATGTTGGGTAAAGCCAGTCAATATAAACTGATTTGAACTTTTGTGTTTTGTAATTTATACCACTGCAGTAACATTACCTTTTTTTGACAACATCACACAATGTAATACGTTTTGAAACTGAATACTCCGACGTATTCTGTGTCTCCTTTGCTAAAAAATACGGTATGCCGATTACCATGTAAGGAGATGATGACGTCAAGACAGATTTGTAGTGCGTTTGGTCCTCGATGGTGCACGAAGTTTTGTCAAGGTAGCTTGTGTATTTATTTCCTGAATGGGAGAGATTAGGGTCGATCTAAACGAAGGCCGAAGAATGTTATGATACCCTAAGCGAGCTGAACTCTAACGCGAATGGTTGGATAATTTGGAGGATGTATAGAATGATCTCGTCTCATTAAGATTATTTGGCGGTCAGTATTGAATTTCAACTGCGTCACAAGTTTGTGAAATGAGTATTCCGTCGAACGGTCAACGAACGATATTTTAGAAATCTGGAGACATGGCACATCGCATTTTTATTTTAGTATTTTATATTTTACAAAAGATTTAAGAAGCAATGATTTTGTCGAAAATTCTGAAAAAAATATAGGAAGATTTGATCGCGAACACATTTTCACTTGGGGTCAACTAGCCCTGCGTACGATGCTGTGTGTTCCGCTACAGCTAATCGCCCCGCTCACCACAGCCCTGCAAAGACCCGTACACGTACGTAGGTTCGGTGACTTCAAATCCATTTTGGGACTTGACGTAAAAAGCCAAATTACTGCCGAAATTCAGCGTTCTTGGGCCCAAGTCGCATCCAAGCCTACCTCAGCTACTCGATCGCTTCCAAAAATGACAGTCTTTTATTCACTTCTCGTAAATAACCGTCGATGTCGGCAACTCTCGCTACTTTTAGCCCTGCGTACGATGCTGTGTGTTAGCTGTAGCACATAGCATCGTACGCAGGGCTAGGGGTCAACATGGGGTCGCCATGTTGCCTTAAAACTTATTTCTGTCTGCACTCAAAACTCAAAAATGTCGGATATGAACCTGAAAAATCGATGCAATTTTGTCAAACTTCGGCGAAATTTCAGCCTATAGACAAAATTTCATCTAGGTAAGGTTTTCAAGCGACGGCGGCAGACCGTACGGGGCTCTGGATATGAACCTACCGCCGGTGTAGCTGTAATAACTGTTGCGTACTTTTTAGTGCCCACGGACGAAGTCCTGGGGGAGTTATAGGTTTGGTCATGTCAGTCCGTCGTGCGTCCGTTCACGCAGATATCTCAGACATGCCCTGGTCAATTTCTTTCAAACTTTGCACAAGAATAGTACCCAACCCCATACAGATGCACGTCGATTTGTTTCACAATGCGATCGAATTTGGCCATGTTAGAGGACTTTTTAGTTTACACCTCCATAGACTCCCATGTATAAGGCAGTTCTCCATAGACTCCCATGTATAAGGCCAAGAAAAATAAAAATTTAGTTTCTCATCGTATTCATATTGCCTAAAGGATGCATTGACACAGTTTTTTGTCCCACGGATAAAGTCCAGGGGGCTTATAGATTGGGTCATATCCGTCCGTGAGTCCATCAGTGAGTCCATCGGTTCACGCAGATATCTCAGACATTTTGACAAAATGTCATGTGACCTTGGTGACCTTTGACCTCAAATATACATTATTGTCTATAACTCAGTAACCACAAGTGCTAAACCTTTCATATTTGGTATGACCACAGGCTACCCAGACAGTATTAATAAGCTCATTATGAGTTTTTCTCACTGTTTTCTCTATCAGTTCCTCTCCTTTTCTTCATCACGGTCCCTCTATGGATATAGGGACTGTGTCTTCATGCTCTGACTGATCGGAGTAAATAAATAAACGGTTATATAATCTAACCTAGCCTCTTAACCCTTTATTCATTTTACATACATTACAAGGACGTTTATCTCTCATATACACATCTTGTAATTAATTAGTCAACACAACTAATTATGCTAATCCGTGGACTTATCAGGGATTTTACGGGTTGGTCAACATCGAGAAAGATAGGAATGGTTACTAAAACTATCTTTGCAATGTTGACCAACTCTTGATAAGTCCACGGATTAGCATAATTAGTTATTTACAAGATGTGTATATGAGAGATAAACGTCCTTGTAATGGGGTGTAAAATGACTAAAGGGTTTATAAGAGGCTAGGTTAGATTATATAACCATTTATTTTATTTACTCCGATCATTCAGAGCATGAAGACACAGTCCCTATATCCATAGAGGGACTGTGATGAAGAAAAGGAGAGGAACTGATAGAGAAAACAGTGAGAAAAACTTAATATAAACTTATTCATTCTGTCTGGGTAGCCTGTGGTATGATAAGACACCTTATGACACCACATATTGTACCTCATTAATTATGCGCATATCTAATTTTGAGCGAGCCAATAGAGCTAGAGGTCTGATTTTTGGTATATAGGAATAACTTAGCAATACAATTATTTTGACAAAATGTCACATGACCTCAATGACCTTTGACCTCAAATATATATTTGTCCACAACTCAGTAACTACAAGTGCTACACCCTTCATATTTGGTATGATGGGACACCTTATGACATCACATATTGCACCTCATTAATTATGCGCATATCTCATTCTGAGCAAGCCAATAGAGCTGGATGTCCGATTTTTGGTGTATAGGGATAACTATAGGGTAGAAATCTAAATATGCCCATCTAAATATTAGACATCTACCATCGAGAACAAAAGAAATTTGCTGTAATTTGAATATTTAAGGAGTTTAAGCAATTTCCACTATAAATAAAGAACCCCTGCCTCAAACTCCACAAAAGTTGCTAGACATATTTTGCCGTTGTCATGCCACTGCTTCGTTTAATAACCAGTCAATCAAATGCCTAATTGACAGGAAGAAATTCAAGACCATATTTGAATAGTAGTATATATTGTCCTCAAAATTATTCTATCACGGCCCAAGTACTCATTGCCTTCAGCAATACTGACTTGTTTCAATTAAAGTTATTATTGTGTATAACAACATTAAAGGCGTATACACACAAAGAAAAACTCTGCTTTCTACAATTTAGCAATTACACGTATAAGCCCTTGACCATTGCTTGACTTATTTCATAACAATTAGACTAAGAACTTGTGTCAGTTCTCTCTTTAATTTCTTTTTATAAATATAACAAAATACTATATTTTTCAACTCGACCTCGCAGATGGTTTAAAACTAGTCGACAATGCCAGCAGGTTGAGATACTTAAAGGTTTAATTCTGCTATAATATCTTGTCACGTGTATAGTTCGTGTAGTATCGAAGAGATATTTTACCGAGATTTTCATGTGTTATCATGTTACATTGATAGTGTTAATTTAGACCAAATGGCAATAAATTACAATTACATCAAAAGTACCGACGGTGAGTGTATTCAATAGAACCGAAGATAGCACGATAATGATGACGTCATTAACAGGTTTTGCCAACTGATTGAAATTCTGATATGACGGCGACTACTTACTCAGTATAATATAAAGAAAATAATTTTCACAGTAAACTTGGAAATGAAAATACGCAACCCCAGAACAAATTGTGAAGAATTTTTAACCGGTGATTACAACGACTGACTGTCTCGAAGTGGGCATCAACAATATCGTTATCCTTATGGAATGTGTTTTCTTTTAATGTTAACTTATCTCGTTTAATGATCAAGCTATACTTGTCATGCGCATATCGTTATATAGATAAATAGCAAGAAAAACTCCATGAACATACAAATTATTCACATACACTGTTTTGTCTCCTCAGCGTAAACATCTCGTCATGGCGTTCCGTTACGTAGCTTTAGTTACAACTTTGCTTTTCTCTATCGTCAGCGCCCAGGTATTCAGCCTTGGTGGATGCCCTGACATTACTGTTAAGCAGAATTTCAACCAAAACGAGTACGTGGGTACATGGTATGAGATAGAGAAATTCCCGAATACTTTTGAAAGGGGACAAAAATGCATACAAGCGACGTATGATGTCAAGGACTCTGGTGCGTTCACGGTGAAGAACGATGCAATTATTGCTGAAAGTGGCGAACCAAAATCAATCGAGGTTGAGGTTTTTGAGGTCGACGAAGTTGACAACGCCAAGATGAAGCTAAGATTTGCCTGGTGTAAGTAGCTATTGTTTTATAACCTACCACTGGTATACGTAAGCTTTCGCCGTCATTGCTCAGCTTCCAAGGAGTTTTTATTGACCGAAAACTGTACTAATTAATATTTGTTGAGAGTAGTTAACTGGGATAGATGAAGATAAAGCTTCGACTGACACACACAGTATATGATATTTTCACGGGAGAGAGGGAACGTGTTGCAAAAACAAAACGAAAGTGTGTGTCAGGAATGCACAAATTATTTTTGGAAGTTCGCGCTTTATCCATAAACTGCGTCATTTAAAAGGTTGGCAGTTATAGAAATCGGGAAACTTACACCAATTCACCTCGGATAAAAACATTTGATTGGTCTAGTTACTTTCCGAAAACGTGCAGGTCCTCGATAAAAACTTTGAATTTATGCTTATCATTTCAATATGAATTTTTTACGAGGAATTATATTTCAATCAAGATATGATCGTTGTAAAGCAGCAGTTGCCTATTGCAATTATCATCCGGTCAAAAGAGCTTGGTTAAGTCGGCAAAGTTTAGCCTTCTCGACCAACAGTTGGGTCCCGAAAATACTTTGGCGTGTTGTGGCGCAATAGACGGATACCAGTGCAAACGTTTCTTAAGAAAACTGGATAAAATCAACCTCTTAAACACAACTTCGTTTTCATAGAAAGTACCGACAGCGTAGCAAAACGGCTGAACCACCTAGGATTATCTTGGTTTTATAAAGTGCTGAGTGCAGGCTCAGTAGTGAGTCTTGCAAATACACTGGCCACTCTAAGGAAGTGAGAAAACTAGCAAACAATCAACTCCTTAAACATTACGCAGCTTGATATATATCTTTGACCTTAAAAGTCAACAGTCAACCGAGATGAGCAAAGGGCAATCTTAGTTGAAATTTTGCCATCTCTGAATCCGATGTTTATCAGAATTGCAGGACAAAGTACAGCATCTCTGACCGCACAGTCAATAGTCGTTTTTCGTCTTATCTTGATGATCAATATCGTTTTTTTTCCAGGGCTATCTGCCAGTAATTACTGGGTCCTTGACACCGACTACAACCAGTACGCGGTGGTCTACTCCTGTCACGATATGTTCGGTCTGGTACGAATGCAATATGCTTGGATACTGGGCAGAGAGCGTACAATGGATGACCGAGTGATAACAAACCTGAAGACTCACCTGAACGAAATGGGACTGGACACCACAAAATTCCAGAAAACCGACCAAACCGGCTGTGAAAACTAAGAACCAGACCTTACATACAAGTTGAAAAGGATCATCACTCGATCTTGTCATTGGAATATGTTTCAGATATTTGAACTAGATTTTTCAAAATCATCATCATACTCAAATTTTATCTGACGATTTCGTCTCATGTAACCTATACTTTGAAACACAAAAATTACCCGTCATTCTTCGGTATCATCCATGACCTTTACGTTATGTCAGAACCTTGATTTGAGCGATCTGTTTAGCGCTAACAAAATAAAAACTTATGCAACAAATACACCGTGTGAGGACTATAATTGCTACAAATTTATTGCAATTGAGTGCAAATAAAAAGGACTCTTAACATGTTAAACCCGGACCGCGGGTCAGCATCGTGTGTGTGTGGAGGGGGGGAAGGGAAATTCGTAATTTGATTGGCGAGGGGGAACGGGCGTTCACGGGGGCACCGCAAAATGATATCCTTGTGCGAAGAGATGACTTTTTTGACAAAATTTAGTGCTAGATAAGGTCATGAATATCTACCGCACTATGTTGCTGTCTAAAAATGAAGGCTTTTGCTCGTTATGACGAATAAAATCATAAAATGTTTAGCTTTGGGTTGGATAAATAAGACACTGTGGCTTCACTTTAAAACTTCTATGTACGATGGAATAACGGTACACTGATTGCATCGGTACCGTGATAAAAGCGAGGGAACACGTAGCACTGCACACATCCATGAACAAATTTTAACAGCGATAGATCGTAAATACATGATACAGATCGATAGCTGCTATCTTCCACACCAAAAGAACAGTTAATGAATTGTCGTGTGCAATATCTATCTTTTGTTTTTGAAAATTTAGTGGCCCTGAAAAGGGCCGTTTTGTTTGGGTGTGTTTTGGACTCGCATATACTGTAGGTCTGTCTGGCCTATGCCTGGACAGTTTTGCTTTGTACTGGTAACCATGGACCCTAACGCACGGTTGACATAAACAATGCCGACACGATCGACAGCAATGCTTCTTGTCCTTCGCTGACACGAAGCGGCATAAGACGGTACATCTTGGTGATATTAAACGATGTCTGAAGCAACGACTTCTGAGTCTACTACTCTGTAGTGACAAAATGTCCTGATCGGTCGACCCTGATGTAGCTGGGAAGAAATCACGAGAGTGACTTGCCATTCAGGCGTTTCTTCAAGATTTCCCCGACCTCTGACTTTTACACTTCCTTGAACTCTTTAACACCTCGGCGACCTCTGACTTTTATGTCAAGGTAAATAAATCTGGGTCCTCCATGGTCCTGCCATTGGGTTAGTCCATGGTCCGATACAGAGTAATTTTCACCCTTCGTACGGTTACTCTACACAGTCCGTCCACAAATTACTTTATAACTTACCGTTTTCTTTCCATATCCAAATTGCAAAGACCTTTGCTATTTTCAAAACAAAGTACCCTGAAAGTCACAGACCCTAAAACGCTGCTTTTCAAAATTAAAACCAGCGGATTAAGTTTTCGGCCGTAGTGCAAGAGCGTTCTTGTTGTCGCTATGCATTAGCATGGAATCACGGTTACTTTACCCCAGTGGGGTAGAGTAACCGTGATTAAATGTAGAGGCGAGTGTCTACACTATCTATGGTATAAGAAGATGGATTGCAGTGTTGCGTACCTCAGACTGAGTCCAAAATGTAGCACGAGATAAAACAACTCAATAACTTTTAAAGTTATGACAATTTATTTTAATAGCCCGAGAAATGTTAAAGATTCAATCAGTATATTAGGTAGAATAACCGTGGTAGAGTATTTATGTTTTTTCAATGCATAGAGAGACTTTATCATTACACCAATATCGTATGCTAAATGACGAATATACTTTTATATCTGAAAACAACTGTTCGAAAACCAACGTTTGTGGTTATTTTGACTGTTATTTGTGGGCTTTTATCAATAGAAGCGGTCTGTGGCATTTAAATATCGACTGATTGTGACAATCGGTTGGTCAATTTCGTGACGGGCAGTGGCTGGCAGCGACGAGTAGTAATTAAATAAGTAGGACCCAAAAGTTCTTGTGCTTCAGGTTATCAAACCTAGCCTAATAACTTTCACTCGCCGACCCTAAATATTTTACAGCCATACGTAAACGCGGTAGTGAAAAAAATAGACAACTCAAATGTGAAATTTTGCGAAAAAATACAATCCCCGAGAACTTCACTGGGTTCTGCGACGAGCAACAGGGGAGCCAGTAAATCCACAACGTTAGTCTTTCAGCGATACTATCATGGAGTCGATAATCGTTTGCCGCTTTCTAACAAACGAACGCTCGAATAATTTTAGCGCAGGTTTTCTTTATCGTACAACGCACTCTGTGTCGGATCATAGACCCTAAAGAGGGTCATCTATAGCTCAATGCGGGAACGATATTGCCAGACCGTTGCCGGGAGTGCAGCAGGCGCACCTTCAGCATGCAGGTGACCCGATGTCACGGCACCAGCACGTCTTTTGTCGAATCACAGACACTTCTGTGTGGTAGATTTAACGTCAGCCTAGGTGATCTAGCTGTTCTAGGGCCTCGGAGCCTGTCTACATGCTGTCTCCGTATGGAAATGGGTGTGACCCGAAAGACTCAAGTTTCCTTTTCTGTAATTTCAACAAAACAATAACTGGTTCATGATGTGATTGTAGAGAACTTGTCGAACATTGAGATTCAAGATGGATCTAAAACGAACGGAATCGCGTGGACCAGAATCGCCACAGTACAGTGATTTGCCTTTGATATGTACCATCTCTACGGTGAGACCGCTATTCGCTTGATGCTCTAAGGGAGTAAATATTCTCAGGATGCATGCACATCCATCCATCCATCCGTCCGTCCGTCCGTCCGTCCGTCCATCCATCCATCCATCCATCCATCTGTCCGTCCGTCCGTCCGTACGTACGTAAGTACATACAATCATACATACATACATACATACATACATACATACATACATACATACATACATACATACATACATACATACATACATACATACATACATACATACATACATACATACATATTTACCTACCTACCTACCTATACCTACCTACGTATGTATGTGTCCAGGATGAGAAACAAACTTTTTATTTTTCTTGGCCTTAGTAATTCTTTTCGAAGATGATGTCACCCGAAACCCACGTATATATTTTCAATTTTGATCTTACTCGGCAATAAGGTCTTTGCCCTGTTTCACCTTTAATATTCAAAAACGTTAACCTATCTATGACTTGAAAATCTGCCAACCATTGTTGTTTGTCGAGTGATTGATCAATGTTAGGGTTCTGTCCCCCTTGACAAGTTTTTTGGCCCTTTGAAGCTGTTCGATCACGTCACACATCAAAATAGATCATCTGAAGACGATTGAGACCATTTTGGGAGAATTGAGCGTTCATATTGTTCAAATTTCTCAAAAGTGTTACTCTATTAGGTGAATTTTACAATATTACAAATTATTCCAAAAACAGGTGTGAAACTTAAAAAGAAAGCGGGTGGGCTTACATTTGCAGATTAAACCGGCATTACTTCACTATCCAATTACCCAAATTAGTTCAAATCGTGATATCCGTCACATTTGGCCAAACTTAGACTAGGTGGTCCAATTAGAGGAATGTCCAATTATTCTGGCCGGGCAAGGGTGGGCCAGAACAAAAAAGGACAGGGTCATCTCTAATTTGAAAACTATAAAGGGTTGGGACTATTTTTCACAAGACAAAAAGAGCTTCACTCTATTTAAAATGTTCTTTGTGTCAAAAGCCTTATTTAAGTGTACAGAAATATTCTTGAAAACACAGTTGATTCACCACATATTTTCATTCTCTGCGATGAATTCATTTCTGTCCGCATACTTGTACAATCTGTCTTATGAATTTCTTGCCTTTCAAGTTATGAAAAGGCTTGTCTTGCAAACAGCATGGAAATGATTGGTCACAGGCTGTCTGTGGATGAGATAGGGCAAGAAACAGCTCAAGCCAGTATGTAAAACGGATACCCAATATTTGTAAGTAGTTCACCTTTTTGCTGTTTGTTAAAGTTAACTATACTGCTGCTCCAGAACAGAATACACAGATTGAATATAAATGTAAACTGTCCTTAACTTTGTTTTTCTATAACTAATTAGTATTAATTTTGGAATAGGGCGCATAAGGAAAATATGTGTTTGTATTGTAACCTGTTATTAAATGCATAAACATACTGTATATTCTTTTTTCACTGATACTATCGCGGAGCAGTGGACGCTTTGACTTGGCTGAAATATTGTGTCCTCTAGTAAAAGACTTTTCGTTGCTTTTGATTCTCCCTTACGCCGAAGGAGTGGCGTCTTAGCCCTACATTTTTTGTTTTATACATTATCCAACGCCGGGCGAACGCCCAATTAATGGATGGGGTACCAATAACCCAATGGAGTACTGAAAAGTAAAGTGCCTTGCTCAAGGGTATAACACCTTGCTTGAGTCTCAAACTCAGCGTCCTCTAACAGTGAGTCCGTTACTCTGGATTTAGTGGGTCTCGAACTCACCATCCTCTGATAGTGATCGGTACACAAACCAATGCCTCACATTGACTTACATTATAATTTTGATGATAGGATTTGTTCATTTTTTTCTACAGGGAAATGGATGTTAGTAAGTGAAAGTGGAATGTGTTCATAGGTGAGCCAACCAAGGTGGTTAATTCTGTACACAATTCCATAAATGAGGTTCGAATCTGCTGACCAAAGGGAAGAAGAGATAAAACGTTAAAATAAATTATATCAGAAGTATTGGGGAATAAGAGACAATCGGAAAACAGATACCAATGTTTAAACCATTTATAAACAGTATAAAACGATGACAGTGATATATCACATCCAGAACACCCAGGATTGAAATGCCTAGGTGATTGCTGTACAGTACCGTTCATTTCTATATTGCGTTCAATGTGATCTCCCAGTGTGTAATTGAAATAATACAGTATATATTTTGATCTTTGCCTACACATTGCTACATTATTTCGACCAGGATTTTTTTCATATTTTGAATGATTTGTTCAAATTTATTATAATAAATCGTCACGTGAAGTTCGTTGACCGAACAAAGATCCCAATACAAATGAAGTGAACACGTAGACCCAGATAATGTCACTCATGAACTATAAACTGTGCTGATCCCAGGAAAACTGACATAGCCTAAACAAGATAGTAATGAACCTACTATAGAATCTCGACAGCAGCGTGTATATATATATATATATATATATATATATATATATATATATATATATATATATATATATATATATATATATATATATATATATATACACTCCTCCCCCAACTTGAATGATAATTGAACACTAACAGCAGTTGTCGCGGATAACGATATCCCACGCTGTGCCGATTCCTGCTCCGCATGCTAAAATCGTAATATTATACGGCTCTGTTGCAAGAAAAGGGAGAGCCCTAAAAGTTTTATACTAAACAAGGTAACAATCAGTTCCTGGTGCATGTATTGTATTCTAAAATGTAAATACAGTTTGCTCGGAAGAAGCAACAGTCGCCTTTGCATGAATCTGAGTATATTGTTAGCTGGAATACTTTTCCCAGATTTCTCGTCGGGATATGACCGTCGGAACTTGCTGCGTCAGACCCCGATAAAGTCTGAAATACCCATACAGGCAATTAATATCTAATGCTCAATAATGCACGACGACGTTAGAATGTTCATTACCGTACAAAAAGCGACGTACCCTGTAGATATACTGGTATGCTCGCTGGAACTCAGAAGTGTACCCACTGCCTATTCAAATCAAAGTCCCTCCTTTAGCTGGATATGTGTTGAAATGAAACAGAGAATTTGAATCATAAAGTCGTGGTTCTGATTGCTGAAATAGGCTATCTGTTAAAAGAGCAAATTCGCGAAAAAATATATCTTGCCAGTTAACACATAAATTGACAATGATGATTAATATAATAATGATTGTATAATAATACATTTTATGATAATGTAGCCATTTTGATAACAATCATTCTATGACATGTTCATATATCATGTCTTTAGAGTTGTGTGTATTTGACCGACTTGTAAATGAATGCCCCAAATACAACAACCAACCACCAAATTTCCATCGTCGATGAGACCTACTTCGCCACGTGATACGCTGAACAAGTTATACCTGTGGTCTGATTTGACGGTAGACGGCGTTTTTCATTGTCAGTCGCGGACTGAAAATTCTCGCTTAGTGTTTTTATACACGTCTCTAAAATGCCCCAAATCGTTTCTTTTGTGATACAACTATTTTGAGAAAGGCTACTACACCTTATAATTTATCCCCGTTACATGACAAAGTTATGCTGGTATATAATGGCAAGAAAGAATGTCACCAACTTATTCCTTGTAAATGTATTACCAAAAGAAACGATACATACTTGTAATCACTAAAAAACTTGAAACGAGCGAGGAGAACCAGGATGTTCTTACCCTTCAGAAAATGTTCAATTGACAGAATATTAAAAATCTAGAAATATATCGTAATCCACTTTTGATGAACGATAGTATGGTTCCAATTTATGTATCCTGAATGATGTATATAACACTTTCAAAGGGGCATAGTAAGATGCAGAGATGAAAGGTTATATCATCAGTACCATCTTTATTTGTTGTGACAACAAGGTGTTTGTCATGAGTGACTGTCAATTCAACGTATTCTAGAGAACATGAGATGTTGTGAAATGCTTGAAATAAAACTGTTAAGAAATAACAATCATTTGCGTATTTGTGGCTCCTTAGGTATACAATATTCGTTGAACAGAACCAATGACGGAACCACCAAAATGGTCACGGTGGCGAGGTATTGAGAAACTTTTGCATAATTCTGCATTGTATGAATATATAATTCAAAGATGGAATAACTGCTTTGTTATCTTTTTACAAATATATTCAAAGCACTCTAATTCAGTATCTGAAGAATGTAGAAAATCGGATCTTTTGCAAATTCTCTTTGTTAAAGATAAAATGCTGTTGCTCTTGTTGTTGGAGATAATGCACTGCTTTTAACGGTCATGATAATGACAATCTAATTGCAAATTTATCACTATATGACACTTATGATAGCAACAAATTGCAACTGGAAACTTGAATCAATATTGTGTCATTAGAACATTTTCTGAAGAGTAAGATCATCCTGGTTCTTCTCGTTTCAAGTTTCATTAGTGATTACAAGTATGTATCGTTTTTTTTTGTGGTAATACATTTAAAAGGAACTCCCCTTCCATCTCCTGAATGAAGTCCACGCTGGCCAACAAAGATTATTTTTCGGCCCAGGCGACAGTAAAAGCCAAATTACTGTTGTCAGCTATATATCGCCCATCGAAATCTTTGCGAATTGCTTTCTGCTCGCCCTAAACGATAAAATACTTCGGATGGTTAGAAATAAGCACCGCTTTAATTACAATTCTTAGTTCGAATACGCCTGATAACAGTCAAACAAAGACAAAGATTTTCATGGTTTCTTACTATTTTTGTTTGTAATATCAACTGAAGCTGAATTTCTTAGTAAATATGAATTTTCAAATGACATTTTTTGGGATGTGCAATGACTGGCAAGTTATGGTACAATCATATTCAGTGTTATAGTAACATTAATATCAAGTGAGAAAATTTGAAATTGAAAGGAAAGTCCATATTTTTTTCAGAGATTCCAAAATTTGTGCTAAATGCTTTTATCGTACTATCGAAAACGCGACAGCGTGAACTACGAGTTTACTATACTGATGACCACGGAAAGAGTTTAACTTAAGACATTCTTCATTTTATAGATAAACTGTAATGGAAGTTTTTTGTAAACGTGTATAGGTATCAGATCGATCGTTCCTATATAATAAAGCAATGTATAACGTTGATTTTAAATGATGTTTAGTGTCAATACATATACCTAGTGCCTCGCCTGATGCATATCGACAAAGGAAACGTTATCCCTATAGTTTCGGAGCGAAATTTACGGGACAACATGTCAGTCTTAATTGCAGAAGTACAGAGTTATGACAGAAGTGTTTGCCTGGAAGTTGGAAGTTGACAGCCGACTTAAAATTGTTATTATAAAGATTTCTTTTAAGACATGATGAGGGCGGCAGAGAGTATAATCATCAGTAGTCTGAAATCTTCTGCAGACGTGTTGTTATGCTTTTATGCAAAAGCTAGCTGTTACTTGTCATGCGCACACTATCTCACTAGCTGGGTAAAGAGAAATCTATTGACCATATGAACTTCAGTGAGATTCCTTGTCAACAACACCCACCTCACCATGGCGTTCACTGGGTTTACGTACGTGTTCTTACTGATGACGATTATGGGATCACCCGTCGGCGCTCAAGTCGTCAACTGGGGACGCTGCTTTGACTTCGCTGTTCAGCGAAATTTCAACACGACCGCGTATCTCGGTATTTGGTATGAGATTGAGAAATTCCCTGCAAGTTTTGAACGCGGGCAGAAATGCATACAAGCGACGTACGAGCTGAAAGATACAGGTCACATCCAAGTGACCAACGAAGGAATCAACATCGAAACTGGCGAGGCTACGTCGATTGTTGGCGATGCATATGCACCCGATCCAAATGAACCGGCCAAACTGAAAGTTAAGTTTTTCTGGTGTAAGTATATATTCAAATATGTTACCACAGGAAGGGCGAGAAGGGACGGATATAAGCTTATGTAATGACTTGAAAATTTGTTCTTCTTGTTAAGTGCATACACTGTCGAATCCAGACTACAATGGTTTTCTTCTAGTCAATAGTGTGAAGTCTAAAATCTAATCCAAGCAATGCATGATTTTCACCACCACAGACAATCCTAAACTACGACTTTGCCTCTGATTATAAGTCGCTATTGTTGTTAAGATGTTGCTTTCTGTATTTGAGGTGAACGGCCTTTTCTTGAAGTGGGGTCATGCCCTCCAGACAGTAAGAAACAAACACTTCCCCAGCATAACAGTGGCCAGCAGTGTCGCAGCCCCTGAAACACTAACAGCCCACTCCAGACAGTATGGTTTACGCAGGATTTCTGTAAAATTCACATGTGACGGGACACAATATCGACTGGTTGCTATGTTGCTTGCTTCAGGATTTGTTCTAATGATGTAATTGTCTTGCATTCGTATATCCTTTCGTGATGTTTATCTATTACTCTCTTCCTTTGGTGATAAAAGGACCACATTAAGATAATCTTTCGGAGTAATACACCACCTTTCGACAGCCAACGGTGTCTACTTGGGCAGGACCCCCCCCCCCCGCTATGTGAGACTATGCTACGCCTATCTTAGCCAAACCATAGACCTTATGGCCAAACAATGTGCACGCTGTGTGGACAATGCTAAGACACGCTCAGTATAGGACCGGGCTATGTGCTTCTGACGATGTGTACAAGACAGATGTGCGAAATTGACGTTCTCTTCGTATTTGCATTGTATATGGATAATATTTGAAGACAAAATTATATGTTATGCAGTTTTTTAAGACCACGCTGTAAGAAAGATTTATAGGTGAATGAAAGCGAAATATTCGCCTCCTTGTAAGGATAGACGACGCCTTGAAGATCAACCTTGAAAAAGTCAATCCCTGGTTCTTGCTGTACTTTTGGTTGATATTGACAAATGATGTTAGTCTCTTAAATTGTTCATCTTTCAAAGTTGTGCCAAGTTGAACAGTGTGTTGAGACATAAAGCTGACAAATCACTTCTCAACTCTGACTTCCTTGGGGGAACTCAGGACTTTCAGATATTATGTAAGGCGGTTGAGCGTGCTGCATGATAACATTGTCTTTAGCTTTGTTTTATGTAAAAGCCCTTCCGTCTATCAGAGCATATATAATAAGTAAATGGAAGTTGCTTCATGCGTGATTACAGCTACGACCACTATTAAAACATTGTCCAATCAACCCAGCACGGCATTAAATCAATCATTTAAACCGAATTCGAAGCTTATTGATGGTAGTTACCTTTTAGAAGTAGAAAGGAGGATCTGACAGCTAAAATTGCACAAGCAAACCACTTTGGAATATTGGAGAGAGATTGGGAGTGTAGAAGTGGGAAACGAACGGACATCCAGGCAGGCAGACTGACAGACAGACTGACAGACAGACAGATAGATAGACAAAAACAGACAGACAGACAGGCAGACAAGCAGACAGACAACGCGATACAGGAGGATTGAGATGGTAGAACAGAAAAATTATCCTCTTATGGCTAATTTCAAAATCTTATATTTTCAGGGCAACCAGCCGGCGATTACTGGGTGCTTCACACTAATTATGACACCTATTCCATCGTCTACTCTTGTCAAGATTTCTTGGGTATTGTGAGAGTCGAGTTTGCCTGGATATTAAGCAGAGCGCGTACTCTTGATGATCGAATCCTGGCCAAGTTGTTGAGTGACCTGCAAAGCATGGGACTGGACATAGGCTACTTTCAGCCTACTGACCAGACCGGTTGTGACGAAGAAAAAGAAAAAGAACATTATTTGATCTTTTCCTGAGTGATTTTAAGTTCATAAAGTCATTCCATTTTAGTACTAGATTTCTCATTTCATAGAGTCGTTAACCATGTTAGGAAAAAGCATCAATAACCTTATTTTGATTAGCAATTACAGTGTTGTAACTCGACATTATTCAATGTTTTCTCACAATCCCATGCATCACGTAGGTTTCTGGTCAAAATTATGAAAAATTTCAATTGTAATGAAATGTATGCAATTTAACATTTAGTACGTTATGACGTCAGAGGCTATAAAATGGCACCTGAATTTAACGACTCACATATAGCAATAGGATAATTTGTGAAAATTTGGTATATTTACAGATTAATATCATTAAATAGATATAACAATTTAAGCGGTTTTTGTACTTTACTTGTTAATGCATGTCCTCAAAAAGATAAACCAAAACATTTCTATACTAATATAGTCCATAAGTCCTCTAGCACCACGTGGCTCGCATAGGCAAGAAGTAATACCTGTGATCTAATCTGATTTTATGGCAGACGGCGCATAACATGATACCTTTACTCTTTGCCTGGTGAAGATTTATCCGTTTGTCCATGTCACCAAAAATGCTCAAAGTAGATTATTTAAGGTAGGATACACCTCGGGGACAGATATTCAGACTCCCAAACTTTTACAATTCTTATACTTATATATACCTCTTATAGGGGACTCACTTTAAAGATCCTGGTGCAAGAAAATTTTTCACCGTTTTAGTTTTTTTCAAAAATCGAAAATTTAAATTTTCTCCATAGAGTCAACACGAGGATGGCAACCATTTTGAATTTCATATACCGGTAAACCTTGGGTAATTTGTTTCTCTAGTACCAACATCTGCAAGGTGACCCACAACTTTTATTCGTGATTTTGAAAGAGGATAGTAGAATTATTCTTTGTGTACAGTTTGAGTAAAAGTTTAAATCTTTCGTTTTCGATTAATGCTACCTTAATTATAAAAAACATTTTGATGAAGGTTAGTCAAATAAATTGTACAACTTACTTTTTATCACTGCAAGATGGAAAGTTACACACTGATGTGATGGTACACAATTATTAATAGCAGTGGAATATTTTCAACACAATGCAATTACTCTCTAAATACTCTTGCTATCTGATTCCTGACTGTATTGGATGTACATAATTTTTTTACACTGCACAGAAACTAAAGAAATTGTATTAATCACATGAATATGAATATTGATTCAGTTTTCAGTCGTAATTTTTTGCTGTCCTATTCATCATTTGCATAATGGTTCGTTTTAAATGTCATGCATGCCCACGTACAGACACTTCCCCACGGTATATTTCTTAACACCTACTTAACAGAAATTCTGAGCGATTCTTTGTGGTAGTTAAATATGATAAAAACTATACTAAATGAAAATCTGTATAAAATGTTGACTTGGTCGCACTTAGACCGATGTTTTGGGATATTTCTTTCAAATTATGCATACCTTGTGACGTACAGCGACATTGGGAACTTTTTGTGTTTTGCTATTTTCCACTACATGATACTGTCGCATTGTTCTGAAATTATTCGGCGACAATTACGCAATGACATTTCAGATTCCTCATCGACTTTGTTATATTTTGATTGTACATTTCCATGCGAAACTATAAACTGATAACGCTGATATTACAAGATTGGCAGTCTGAGAACCTAATCGTGGTCATGTTAATCCCAGCCGGTCGAGAAAAGATGCGTCATTCTTACTGTTTCACAACAGAATTGGTTTTTGGGGAGATTTTGCAGACTGAAGTTAAAATTGATGATATTGGATTGTTCTTTGCAGATGACAACCGACCACAGTGTCAAAATCTTTACATAAAAATTCTTTCAAAGCCTATTGGAGTTCACTGTTGCAACTTAAAATTCTGCACAAGGTATATCTGATTGTCACTATTCATAACAACTTAGGAAGTCTATTTGTATTATTCAATTATAACGGTAAGATTCGGCCAACAAATTGGATAACAGCTTCCGAGACGCTACACATAAGCCCTTCAATGAACTCAAACATTGATTGTTCGAAATCTTCTGAGCGCGGCAATACTTGTCATGCGCACAGTCGCCATTTCCCTAGATATAAGTGTAAAGAAATGAGTTGACCCAGCGAACTTCTGCTAGATTGTTTGTCATCGACACCTCGTCATGGCGTTCCTTTACGAAGTTTTTCTGTTAACGTTTGTTGGCTCACTCGTGGGCGCTCAAGTCATCAACTGGGGACGCTGTCCCGACTTCAGCGTTGAGCAAAATTTTAATACAACGGCATACCTCGGTACATGGTATGAGATCGAGAAATTCCCGGCAAGATTTGAACGCGGACAGAAATGCATACAAGCGACGTACGAGCTGGAAGACACAGGACACATCCGAGTGACCAACGAGGGAATCGACATCGAAACTGGCGAGGCTACGTCGATCGTTGGCGATGCATATGCACCCGATCCAAATGAACCGGCCAAACTGAAAGTCCGATTTTTCTGGTGTAAGTAATAAGGCGTTCAACACTTTTACAATGGGAGAGCCTCAGGGCGGGAAGGGAATATAATGTCATGAAAAGTTGTTCTCATCGAGGTGTGTGTTTACGCTGACAAATCCAGACTACAGTAATTATACTGAATAGTGTGACGTCTATGTAACTTTTTGTCAATTTGGAAACATGATCTATTCTGTCAAGAGATATTCTATACTATGACTTTTAATATGATTTTTACATTGTAATTGTTCTACTCAACTGGCTGTGGTGAAGGTGAATGGCTTTTTCCTTAAATTGGGTCATGCCCTTAAGACGACCTGACTGAAAGAAGACATTGCCCACGCGTGTCCTTGAACAGCGGAAGCAATGTCCCAGTTAAGGTAGTATGTGCATCGGAAGTGAAAGACTTAAACTTTCACTCGAATTTTCCTTGAGGAATCTTTGAACTCTTCACTTTCAAAATCAAGAATAAAAATCGGGGGTTACCATGCAAATTTTGGTACTACAGAAATAAATTATCCAACTTTACCAATACTTCAAATTCAAAATGGCCGCCATCCCTTTGTTAAGTCTATGGAGAAAAATACAATTTTTGATTTTCTAAAAAAACTAAGACGGTGAAAGTTTATCTTTCTCAAAGAGCTTCAAAAGGAACCACCACAAGTGGTAGATCAGAAAAAGATTTGTAAAAGTTTGAGAGTCCACATAGCCTACCTGTCGCCGAGTGCATTCTACCTTAACACGATTCGGTCTCAGCGGTCTTCAGCGCCTAGTGCTCCAGCGGCTCAATTGTCCTTGCTATGATTCCTTCACAGTGAATTCACGAATCTATCACCGCCTATATGTCAATGTCAACAGTCACTCTTCTACTCCACTATTAAAAGAGCCTGATTGCTAAAATAGCTAAAATAATTGACGTTGAGACAACGCGGCGTTCAGACAACAGAGAGACAAGATTGTTTACACCTAGTTACAACACTCAGTCCATATGCAATGTATTTGGCAGATATTGTGTTGACATTTCCGTTGTAACTTTAGTCCTGCGACCTATAGCGAGCATCTTACAATCTGTTCGAGATGTGAGTGCAAAATTGACGCTCATTTTGTCTGCTGACTGATTACGCATGCCATAACATATGTTAGGTGGTTTTGTTCTTCCAAACTACACGGAAACAAAACTTTATCAGAAAAAAAATTAAAAAAATGTTCATTTGCATGTCAGTTACGAAATCATGGGACAAAAAAGTGAATTTATCACATCTTACTTAGCTAAGTGGTGAATAAACCGCGTTTTGAAGGTCAGCATTTAATAAGCATAGAATGAGAGGAAGAAAGGGAGCGACAGACAGACAGACAGACAGGCAGACAGGGTAATAGAGACAGAGAGAGCAGGCAGGAGAGAGCATAGGGATGGACGGCCGGGCACACATGGACAGATATATAACAAGTTAGAGGGTGAATGAGAGGGGAGGACAAAAAGAAATTACATTGTATACAATTAGCTTATAACATGATCTTTGTTTGTTTTCATCAGGGCAACCAGCTGGTGATTATTGGGTGCTTCGCACTGATTATCACACCTTCTCCGTCGTCTACTCTTGTCAAGATTTCTTCGGTATTGTGAGAGCCGAGCTGGCCTGGATATTGAGCAGAGAGCGTACACTTGATGCTATAGTCCTGGACTCGTTGTTGGTTAATTTGGAAGATATGGGGCTCAATATCAACTACTTTCAGTCTACTAACCAGACCGGTTGCGACGAAGGACAGGCAAAACCCTCCTGGGACCGTGAAGAGGAGCATTATCTGATCTTTTCCTAGGAGGCGTTGTAACAGTTACTGTTTTCTTCATGACGCCACAGTAATACACAGGAATAATATTTCGATCACATTTCTGATAGTAATACGCTGTAGTGGTCAGATAGATATTTTGCAGACACGTAAATCAAGAAAATATAATTGGCAACAAATATATACAGCCGTCTTTGTTTACTATCGGAAAACTGTAAAACATGATAGCTTGATATTGTTTAGTTTTGTCAGTTTATCATAATCCGAAAAATGTATGATATATTAAAATACTGTCACCATTATTTTTCGGAAACATAAATATCCTATTATTCACATTTAAGAAAACACAGTGTTGATCTTAGCGGATCTTTTCTGTGTGACAATTATTGCCTTAGAAAGTTGTTATTGATCTTTAAGGTCAGAGAAAAAAATCTTGTTCATCGGATTTTTTGGACCAAGGTTCAGGAGTGGTGAGCGATTTTTTTTATTTTGTTTTAGGCTCAAGGTAACCGCGGTTCCTCGGAATTTTTGCTGGGATGCCGCAAAATAATTTTTCCCCTTTTAGGCTAACCAGAAATATCTCAGACAAGATACACTGATACTGGTTATTGAATTCAACACTATATTCCTCAATAATAATATATAGGGAATTACATGATATACAGTCGGTGTTTGCACAACATATTCTGAGTATTTCAACATGCTCTCAGAATAAAACTGATATTCACAGCAAATCACTGAAATCCAACAATTCAGTATTGTCCTTCAATACCTCCTCCCAGACGCTAGCATCTCAATTTACTTGGCCCCATGTCTTAGCCTCTTTACCGCTGTCCCGAATTTTCAGCCAAAAATTGACCCAGTTTGTGTCGTGATTTGCAAAATTCAGAAGTCGAAACAACGTGCTGACATAGCTCAGTGCAGACACATCGGAAGTCTCATTCAGAGTACTGCCCCGCCCGCGAAAACCCAACAAAGTGTAGTGCGCCGCCAGCGGCTGTACTAAAGTATTTGTGCAGAAATGTGAATTTGCCGAAATAAAAAAATAATAAATTTCCAAATCGGGCAAAGTAGACGCGGCGATTCCGGTGAACAATTTACTTTTTCTTCTGGCCTAAACCATATATATATATATTTTTTTTAAAAAAGTAGCGACTGAATGCAAAGGGTATAGAAGAGACCGTATAAAGCCTAGAAGGGTTTCTTTCATTGTACTTTTTATGTCTGAATAAAGATCATGAAATTAAGGTCGTCCTTACCTATCCTGTTTATGAGATTTTCTTTCTTTAGCTGTGTCACAGTCTATCGAGCGCTGCGGCTATACAATCTCTCTTTTAAACTTTGTCCGCGCTTTGCATGCCAAGCTATGTGATCACACTACTAATACGGTATCGCATTATTGCTTATGCTATCAATCATTGGTGACGCTATGACCCTACTTCGAACAGAGGGGATCGACAGACACTGCATACAAAGTAGGATGGTATTTGATGAAAGTTTAACGATATTTTTCATAATGTAGGCCTACATCGTAAAATGTAAATGTTGCAGCTGTGGTGATGTGATGCATCTAGATATCCAACATGGAAAAGTCAGACAGGCGCAGTTCCAATCACGTAGGTACATCCACAAGAAAACCCTTTCGACACTACGTGTCGATCTTGTTTCTTTTGATGGTAAGTAGGTCAAAGTTTATACAGCTCTGTCGTCGGTATTAGCCTTGTCGTATAAATTTACGTGTCTTTTTATGACGACGAGTTTTTTCTCCAAATTCGGCGTCAAAATCTCAGTCAAGAGATGGACATTGGCCAAACCCAGCATTTATGCAAAGTTTTAGATCCAGAAATTCCGGAATGTATGTGAAGAAGGACTAAAATAGGTACAGACGACGGACATACAACAACAAAATATCTTCAAACTGACCAATGAGCGATCAACACTGTTGGGCGTATTAGAGATCAGTGACATGTCTGAGGTCTTAACAGATCCACATCATCGTTGAAGTGAACGTAACGTATAAAAGTAAACCTGCGACCGTAGAGAAGGTACGATTTTTCCGAAGTGACCTCATGCTGAGAAATTTTACTTGCGATGATCCCCAATGCGAGTTTTTGAAACCTATGCAGTAAATGCTTGTTGCTATCCACTGCATAGCGGCTGTAATAAGTGTAAGCTCAAAATATAAGATAAAATTTGATTTCGTTTCATGAAAATTTCATTACAGATCGATGAACTTATGCAAACATCATAAAGGTGGTATGCGCGTCGAGAGTGTAACACTTTTGAGAGCATGAGATAAGTGCAAAAAAAAGATTCCTGTGGAAGGGGGAGTGAAAAAAGTTACTAGCGTCCACACAATTGAAATAAAATAGTCCAAAATTAATATTCAAAGCCCCTCCCCCGAGGATATCAAATTGTCCACCCATTAGTTCGAAGTGCATTGTGACTCGATATAAGTGGATGCTCAAGTCCAACCTTTCACATATCAGGATTCATCGACTATTTTCTCAAACAAAACAACACCAACCAGCATGCATCAAAGATACAACTTAATTTCCACGGAGAATGAGACAACTTTCAACGTTCCGGCCAATGCGACATGTCGAAACACTAGCTAGACAGTATACACGACACAATAAAGCGATTGTATCAGTTGGCAGTGCATTAATTTATAAATCAGGAAACAACAAAATGTTACATGATCGAAAAGACAATTAATAACAAAATGCACGCGTGGTATAAGGCATTTGCATTTAAAGGTGAATTTTACCGAAAGTATGTTGGTGCAGCAAGAAATTTCAACCTTTTCTTGAAACAGCTGACATTACATTTGTAATGTACTTAATAAGTTTGTGCCTTGTGCTGATTTGGGTACGTGCATTTCTCACATATTTATGAATTGCTTGCGGAATTCAGCGAACCAAACCTATATTCTTCGGAGCACATTGACGCAGTGATGTCAAATTGACAAATTCTGTGCTATACAAATTCTTGCTAAAATCTGTTTTTCAGAACTTTAAAAATCACGCACGAACTTACCAACTTAATTTTTTGCTTTTATTTCCGGGATGGCGATTGAGAAATAAAACATTAGTAATTCCTTTCGAAGATGATGTCACCCGAAACCCACGTACATATTTTTAATTCTGATCTTACTCGGCAATAAGGTCTTTGCCCTGTTTTACCTTTATTATTCGTAAATGTTAACCTATCTATTACTTCAAAATCTGCCAACCATTGTTGTTTGTCGAGTGATTGATAAAAAAAAATCACTTCTCCCTCCTCTCCTTGGAAGGATAGACGATTCTTTAAAGGTCAACCTTGATGAAGGCAATCCCTGTTTCTTTCAGTACTTTAGGTTGACATGAAAAATGGTGTTAGTCTCTTGTTCTTCTTTCAAAGTTGTGCCAAGCTGAACACTTTTGTTGAAACATAAAGCTGATAAATTAGCTTTTTTTATACAACCAATTTAATCACTTTCTCAAGTCTGACTTGTTTGGGGAAAACTCAGGACTTTCCACTTATTGTAAAGACTATGTAAGGCGGTTGAGTGTGCTGCCTGATAACATTGTCTTTAGCTTGTTTTACGTAAAAGCCCTTCCGTCTATAAGAGCATATATAGTAAATGGAAGTTGCTTCATGCGTAATGATAGCTACGTTCACCGTTGAAAAGTATCCAAATTTATTCTTCACGTCATTACATCAGTCATATAAACCGGAGCTTATTGATGGTAGTTGTCTGAAGTACGGTTATCGAAGTCAGTGATAGACCTTTAAAAATCAGAATGGGGGATCTGACAGCGAATAATTGCACGAGTTCGACATTAGAATATTGAAGAGAGATGGGGAGTGTAGAAATAGAAAACGAACGGGCATCCAGGCAGGCAGGCAGACTGACAAAGAGACAGACAGAGAGACAGGCAGAGAGGCAGAGAGACAACGCTAAACAGTAGGATTGAGATGATAGAACAGAAACAGTAATCACCGGCTGGTTGCCCTGAAAATTGTTACTATTCGATTTTTCAAGAGGGGTTTTGTTTCCTCTCGTAGACTCGCCTTGGCCTGCTGAGAGGTACCTGGGGATCTTCAGTGTATTGACTACACGAGACGTTCAGAGTTCGTTGGTACTACGTAAATAGACTTTATTTCTCTGTAGACAAGCTTGACAGTTGCCATCGCCCAAGATACGCTCCTCCCATAGTCTAAATGTCTTGGGTCCGCTGTGTTCCTCTCTCTCTCTTAAGCAGCTATCTTCTAACAACTATCCTCGAACAACTATCCTTGAGCAACCCTCTATTCGTTGTAACTTTATGGGACTTTAAACGTTATCTTTAAGGCGTGGCTTTGATCATACGATAGACATGAATAAAGATAGAATGATACATCCAAACATAAACATCAGTGTCACAATTAATATTCAAACGTCACTGTGACACATGTTCTTGTTTTCGTCCTGACTTCCGTAAACACCCTCGTAAAATGTAATTGGCGTTATTGTTCGTTTGTCTAAAAATATGGTTTGTATGCATATCGACTTATAATTGAGATCTTGTTGTTGTAATCATCAATTTTACTGGTGTCGATGACAGACCGGTTGTAATGAAGAAAATGCAAAACTCTCCTCGGACGGCGAAAAAGAACATTATCAGATATTTTCCTGAGTGACTTTAAGCTTACATGATTTCCAGTGTAGCGGCCGTATCCCCCTCGCCTGCGGCTCGGAGGGATACGGCCGCTACACGGGGAATCACTCGTCCGCTACGCAGCCACACTCGTTCGGAATACAGGGATATAAATACACACACATACATACACAGACACAGACAGACACAGACAGACACAGACACACAATATATATATATATATATATATATATATATATATATATATATATATATATATATATATATATATATATATATATATATATAGGCTTAAAATGTTACCATCAATCTGGTACTAGAAGGGATGAACCATGTTAGGAAGTAGCATCAACAAGCTTACTTTGATTAGCAATTTGTTGTAACTCGATACTATTGAATGTTTTCCCACAATCACGAGTATCACCTAGGTTTCTGCATAGACGAGGGTCTGTGATTTCTGGTCATAATTATGAAGAATTTCAATTGTAATGAAATGTATGCAATTTGACATGTAGTACGTTATGACGTCAGAGACTATTAAAATGGCACCAGACTGTAATGTACGCACATATATCAATAAGATATTTTGTGGAAATTTGTTATATTCACAGATTAATATCATTATATAGATATAACAATGTAAGCGTTTTGTGTACTTTACTCGTTAATGCATGTCCTCAAAAAGATCAAAAAAACCTTTCTATACTAACATAGTCAATAAGTCCTTTAGCGCCTCGTGACATAGCCAAGAAATAATACCCGTTATCTGATATGAATTTCTGGCAGACGGCAGATGACATGATACCTTTTACCCCTTCCCTGGTGAAGATTTCTTCGTTTGCCCATGTCACCAAAATGCCCAAAGTAGATTATTTATGGTAGAATGCATCTCGGGGAGAGATATTCCGACTCCCAAACTTTTACAACTTTTTTTATTGATCTTACAGACTACCATTTGTGGGGTTCATTTTAAAGCCTTTGGTTTGAGAAAACTTTTCACCGTCTAGTTTTTCAAAAATTGGAATTTATTTTTTTTTCATGGAGTCAACACGAGATTTTATGAATTTCAGATATCGGTAAATCTTGGGTAATTTGTTTCTCTAGTACCAACATTTGCAAGGTGACCCCCAACTTTCATTTGTGATTTTGAAAAGAGGATAGTTGAAAGATCCTTTGAGTAAAGTTTGAGTAAAAGTTGAAGTCTTTCGTTTACGAGGAGCATGCTACCTTAATGATAGAATGTTTTGACAAAGGTTAGTCAAATAAATTGTACAGCTTACAATTTATCACTGCAAGTTGCAAAGTTACACATGTGATGGTACACAATTATTAATAGCAGTGGAAGAATTTCAACACAATGCATACTCTCTAAATACTCTTGCTATCTGATTCCTGACTGTATTGAATTTACATCATTTTTTACACTACACACACACTAAAAAAATTAAACAATTCACATGAATGTGAATATTGATTCCGTTTTCAGTCGTCATTAGTTGCTGTCATCATTTGCATAGTGGTTCGTTGTAAATGTTATGCATGCCAACGTACAGACACTTGCCCAAGGTGTATATTGTAACACCCACTGAACACAAACTCTCAGCAATGCTTTTTGGTGGGGAAATATGATGAAAACTGTACTAAATTAACACATAACACAATTCGAACTAATTTGGGATAATTGGATGCTGAAGTAATGCCAATTTAATCTACAAACGTAATGTCATCTGCTTTTCTTTTTACGTTACACACTTGTTTTATGAGTAATTTGTATTATTGCAACATTCAACTATCCTGCACCTAACACTTTTGAGAAATTTAAAAAATATAAAAATCCAATTATCCCAAATGACTTCCAATCGTGTTATATGTATAAAATGTTGACTTAATCGCACTAGACCAATATTTTGGGATATCAAGTTATGCATACATTGTGACGTACCGCAACATCCGAGAAACTTCACTGTGTGTTGTTATTTGCGACTACATGATACTATCGCATCGTTTTTAAATTATTAGGCTACAATAACGCAATGATATTTCCGATTCCTCGTCGACTTTGTCATTGTGATTGTACATTTTCCGTACGAATAAGTTTATAACGCTGACACTAAAAGATAGGCAGTCTTAGTACGTATTCGTGATCATGTTGACCCTAGCCGGTCGAGAAAAGATGCGTTATTTTTACAGTTTCAGAACAAAACATATTTTTGGGAGAGTTTACAGAAGTTAAATTGATGATATCGAATTGTGCTTCGTAGATGACAAGCACCACCACAGCCTCAAAATCTTCACATAAAAATTCTTTCATAACCTGTTGCAGGCCACTGTTGCAACATGAAATCCTGCACAAGATTATATCTAATGGGTTATTGTCGCTATTCACAGCAACTTAGCGAGTCTATTTGTATTATTCAATTATAACGGTAAGATTCAGCTATCCAATTAAATAACAGCTTCCGAGACGCTGCACATAGCCCTTACAATAATTTCAAACATCGATTGTCCGAAATCTTCTAAGCGCGACATTACTTGTCATGCGCACAGTCGCCATTTCCCCAGATAAGAGGAAAGAAATGAGTTGACCCAGCGAACTTCTGCTAGATTGTTTGTCATCGACACCTCGTCATGGCGTTCCTTTACGAAGTTTTTCTGTTAACGTTTGTTGGCTCACTCGTGGGCGTTCAAGTCATCAGTTTTGGACGCTGTCCCTACTACAGCGTTGAGCAAAATTTTAATATGACGGCATACATGGTATGAGATCGAGAAATTCCCAGAAAGTTTTTCACACGCACAGAAATGCGTACAAGCGACGTACGAGCTGGGAGATGCAGGACACATCCGAGTGACCAACGAAGAAATCGACATCGAAACTGGCGATGTTACAGCGATCGTTGGCGATGCATATGCACCCAATCCAAATGAACAGGCTAAACTTCTTGTCCAATTTTCCTGGGGTAAGTAATAAGGCGTTCAACACTTTTACGGTGGGAGAGCCTAAGGGCGAGGAGGGACGTTTACATCTAATGCCATGAAAATGTGTTCTCATCGAGGTGTGTGTTTATGTTCACTTGACAAATCCAGACTACAGTATTTATATATGCTGAATAGCGTGACGTCTCTTACTTTTTGGTCCACTTGGAAACAAGATATAGTCTGCAAAAAATAATTCTATACTATGACTTTTATATGATTTTTACATTGTAATTGTTTCACTCAACTGGCTGTAGTGAAGATGAATGGCGTTTTGCTTAAATGGGGGCATGTCCTTAAGACGACCTGACTAAGAGAAGACATTAACCCGCGTGTCCTTGAACAGCAGCAATCCCCAGTTAAGGTTGTATGCACCTCGAAAGTGAAAGAATTTCCCTTAAAGAATCTTTGAACCATTCACTCTCAAAATAAAGAATAAAAATCGGGGGTCACCGTGCAAATTTTGGTACTAGAGAAATATATTACCCCAGATTTACCAGTATTTGAAATTCAAAATAGCGGCCATCCCTGTGTTGACTCTATGGAGAAAACCAAACTTTTCGAATTTCAAAATAATAAGAAGGTTAAAGATTTTCTTTCTCAAAGATCCAACAAGTGGGAGTTCGGGAAAGAATTGAAAAAAGTTTGAGAGTCCAGATACCTGTCCCTGAGGCACATTCTATCCTAAAACGATTCGGTCTTCAGCGCCTAGAGCTCCAGCGGCTTATTTGGCTTTAGTCAAGCTCCTAATCCACGAATCCATCACCACTTACATACCAATGTCAACAGTCACAATTCTTATCCACGATTAAAAGAGCCTGATTGCCAAATAGCTGAATTAACTGACGTTGGGACAAAGCGGCTGTTCAGACAAGATTGTTTACAGCTACATGTAGCTACAATATTATTTGGCAGATATTGTGTTGACATTTTTGTTGTAGCTTTGGGCCAGTGATCCATGGCAAGCTTTTTACAATCTGTCCGAGATGTTTGTCCAAATTGACGCTCTTTTTGTCTGCTGACTGACTACGCATGCCATGACATATGTTAGGCGGTTTGTTCTTCCAAACACAAGAAAACGGAGTTTTATTAGAAAAAAAAAATTCGATGCATATCAGGTACGAAATCATGGCACAAAGTAAATTATCACATCTTACATAGCTAAGTGGCGAATAGACCACGTTTTGAATAAGTATAGAATGAGAGGGAGAGAGGGAGAGAGAGAGACAGGCAGGCAGGCAGATAGAGTAATAGAGACAGAGGGAGAGAGCAGAGGGATGGACGGCCGGGCACACACGAACAGACATATGACAAGATAGAGGGTGAATGAGAGGGGAGGACAAAAAGAAATTCTATTGTTTATAGTTAGCTTATATAATTACACGATTTCTGTTTATTTTCAGGGCTACTACCCGATTATTATTGGGTGCTTCGCACTGATTATAATACCTTCTCCGTCGTCTACTCTTGTCCATATTTCATGGGCATTTCGAGAGCAGAGCTGGCCTGGATATCAAGCGAGAGCGTACTCTTGATGCTGTAGTCCTGGACTCGTTGTTGGTTGATTTGCAAGATATGGGACTCAATATCAGCTACTTTCAATCTACTAACCAGACCGGTTGTGACGAAGGACAGGTCACGAAAGCCCTTCTGGGACCGTGAAGAGGAACATTATCTGATTTTTTAAGTGGAGGCGTCGTAACTCTTTTCTTCATCACGCCAAAGTAATACACGGGAGTAATATTTCGATCACATTTCAGGTGCCGCCAACTGGTAAATTTCATGAATTTCTCAAATCATCACAAAACATGTTTTGAAGACTGATATACCGATTTTTCTTATTTTTGACTCTGACCTAAAATTTGGAGGGGAAAGTGAGAGCTGTTCGTACCTGCCCTCCCACTGGTATACACTGAAAATGTGCCCTCCCACTGAATTTTGATGCCCACTGCCCTCCGGTATCTACGGTCTGCCCGCTCCCCACTCCCCACGACAATTCAAGCTCCCCGCTGCCCTCTCCCACTACTGAAATTCCCCATTGCCAAGTAGATGCCCACTAGGCAACCCAGATCAACACAAAACTGTGCCAGCAGTTAGCAGTATACGCACACGCTTTAGAACATTTCTGCGCAGATTTAACTCCAGCCTGCCGCAAATGGATTATTTTGTAGCGCATGTATTTAACATTACCTGTCATTGTTGAAATTGCGCTTTTACCTAATTTTTTGACCCAGTCTCTTAGAAATACATGTGACCTTTAACCTTGTCATATTTTGACCCCCTAGGAAGCTGGTTTTTATTCAATATGAGCGAAAAATTAACATTTCTCTCCCATTTACATGGCGCATATTGCCCATTCACCTGGAGATATTGTAAAAGGTAGCGTGGTGACACCCTTTTATTAAAAGTGTAAACTAAATGGTATTATGTCAGGATTTTATTCGCCAAGTTTGGTCAAAATGACACCAGTCAAAGCGACAGGAAGAAAGTTCGAAAATTATGTAGTGATATAATTTCGATATCGTCATTTTGTAATCGATACTTATGTAAAAATTTCTTTACAAACATCATGAAAACTATACATTCGATAGATATGGATCTTAAGTCTTGGGTATTATTAAAATTAACTCATTTGCTAAGCTTTTTATAATTGCTTTCTTTAGTTTAAGTGAATTATATCATTTTTATTTATTTCTAACGACGCCATTTTAACGTCCGTTTCCATGGAAACGAGCGTGGTGACCCCATTTTTTATTTTATTTTTGCACTTGCACAACTTCCAAGAATATTTGTGCAAAGTTTCAAGAAAATGAAACCACAACTTAATTTGACGTAATTCGTAGTACTTCACCTTAAGCACGCAGATTTCCCCTCCCTCCCTCTACGTATTTTCCGGTGCCCACTATCAAAAATTTTCTCCCCGCCCGCTGAAAAGTAATGAAATTTCTTCCCCGCCCACAGTAAATATCGATATTTTCTCCCCGCCCGCTGATTAGTTTTGAAATTTGCCCGCCCGCTGAAAAACTTCGCACGAACACCTTTTTGCACGAACAGCTTCGTTGGCGGCACCTGACATTTCTGAAGTAATACGATGTAGTGGTCGGATAGATGTTTTGCAGACACGAAAATCAAGAAAAACATACTTAGCAACAAACATATACAGCCGCCTTTGTTAACGATATGAAAACTGTAAAACATGATAGCTTGAGGCTGTTTACTTTTGTCAGCTTATTATAATCCGAAAAATGTATGAGATATTAAAATGCTGTCACCATTATTTTTCGGAAACATTTAATATTCACATTTAAGAAAAAGCACAGTGTTTATCTTTTCCTGTGTTACAATAATTTCCGCAGAAATTAGGTATTGATCTTTATACATGTTTTTTATAAAAAAAGGTAGCGACTGAATGCAAAGGGTAGAGACCGTACGAAGCCTAAAAAGGATTTCTTCCTCAAACTGTAGTTTTTATGTCTGAATAAAGATCATACAACTAAAAGATTGTCTTTACCTATCTTGTTTATGACATTTTCTTTCTTTAGCTATGTCACTGTCTATCGAGCACTGTGGCTATACAATCTCTCTTTTAAAATGTGTTCGCGCTTTGCATTCCAAGCTATGTGATTACAAACAGTCGCTTGTCTTCTCCATAAATTGTTAGAACATCTTGACAAAGCTGGTAACTATGCCAAAAGTTTATTCATTGATTTCAGTTTGCTTTTAACACTATTCAAATTAATGATAGATAGATTAATGAAGTTCAATGTTCCATCTTCAATCATTCACTGGGTTTATAATTTCTTTACTGACAGACCACAATGTGTAAGAGTTGGACTATAAAAATCCAATTATCCCAAATGACTTCCAATCGTGTTATATGTATAAAATGTTGACTTAATCGCACTAGACCAATATTTTGGGATATTTCCTTCAAGTTATGCATACATTGTGACGTACTGCAACATCCGAGAAACTTCACTGAGTGTTGTTATTTGCGACTACATGATACTATCGCATTGTTTTTAAATTATTAGGCTACAATAACGCAATGATATTTCCGATTCCTTGTCGACTTTGTCATTGTGATTGTACATTTTCCGTACGAATAAGTTTATAACGCTGACACTAAAAGATAGGCAGTCTTAGTACGTATTCGTGATCATGTTGATCCTAGCCGGTCGAGAAAAGATGCGTTATTTTCACAGTTTCAGAACAAAACGTATTTTTGGGAGAGTTTACAGAAGTTAAATTGATGATATCGAATTGTACTTCGTAGATGACAAGCACCACCACAGCCTCAAAATCTTCACATAAAAATTCTTTCATAACCTGTTGCAGGCCACTGTTGCAACATGAAATCCTGCACAAGATTATATCTAATGGGTTATTGTCGCTATTCACAGCAACTTAGCGAGTCTATTTGTATTATTCAATTATAACGGTAAGATTCAGCTATCCAATTAAATAACAGCTTCCGAGACGCTGCACATAGCCCTTACAATAATTTCAAAACATCGATTGTCCGAAATCCTCCAAGCGCGACATTACTTGTCATGCGCACAGTCGCCATTTCCCCAGATAAGTGGAAAGAAATGAGTTGACCCAGCGAACTTCTGCTAGATTGTTTGTCATCGACACCTCGTCATGGCGTTCCTTTACGAAGTTTTTGTGTTAACGTTTGTTGCCTCACTCATGGGCGTTCAAGGCATCAACTGGGGACGCTGTCCCTACAGCGTTGAGCAAAATTTTAATATGACGGCATACCTCGGTACATGGTATGAGATCGAGAAATTCCCAGAAAGTTCTACACACGCACAGAAATGCGTACAAGCGACGTACGAGCTGGGAGATGCAGGACACATCCGAGTGACCAACGTAGAAATCGACATCGAAACTGGCGATGCTACAGCGATCGTTGGCGATGCATATGCACCCATTCCACATGAACAGGCTAAACTTCTTGTCCAATTTTCCTGGGGTAAGTAATAAGGCGTTCAACACTTTTACGGTGGGAGAGCCTAAGGGCGAGGAGGGACGTTTACATCTAATGCCATGAAAATGTGTTCTCATCGAGGTGTGTGTTTATGTTCACTTGACAAATCCAGACTACAGTATTTATATATGCTGAATAGCGTGACGTCTCTTACTTTTTGGTCCACTTGGAAACAAGATATAGTCTGCAAAAAATAATTCTATACTATGACTTTTATATGATTTTTACATTGTAATTGTTTCACTCAACTGGCTGTAGTGAAGATGAATGGCGTTTTGCTTAAATGGGGGCATGTCCTTAAGACGACCTGACTAAGAGAAGACATTAACCCGCGTGTCCTTGAACAGCAGCAATCCCCAGTTAAGGTTGTATGCACCTCGAAAGTGAAAGATTTTCCCTTGAAGAATCTTTGAACCATTCACTCTCAAAATAAAGAATAAAAATCGGGGGTCACCGTGCAAATTTTGGTACTAGAGAAATATATTACCCCAGATTTACCAGTATTTGAAATTCAAAATAGCGGCCATCCCTGTGTTGACTCTATGGAGAAAACCAAACTTTTCGAATTTCAAAATAATAAGAAGGTTAAAGATTTTCTTTCTCAAAGATCCAACAAGTGGGAGTTCGGGAAAGAATTGAAAAAAGTTTGAGAGTCCAGATACCTGTCCCTGAGGCACATTCTATCCTAAAACGATTCGGTCTTCAGCGCCTAGAGCTCCAGCGGCTTATTTGGGTTTGGTCAAGCTCCTAATCCACGAATCCATCACCACTTACATACCAATGTCAACAGTCACAATTCTAATCCACGATTAAAAGAGCCTGATTGCCAAATAGCTGAATTAACTGACGTTGGGACAAAGCGGCTGTTCAGACAAGATTGTTTACAGCTACATGTAGCTACAATATTATTTGGCAGATATTGTGTTGACATTTTTGTTGTAGCTTTGGGCCAGTGATCCATGGCAAGCTTTTTACAATCTGTCCGAGATGTTTGTCCAAATTGACGCTCTTTTTGTCTGCTGACTGACTACGCATGCCATGACATATGTTAGGCGGTTTGTTCTTCCAAACACAAGAAAACGGAGTTTTATTAGAAAAAAAAAATTCGATGCATATCAGGTACGAAATCATGGCACAAAAGTAAATTTATCACATCTTACATAGCTAAGTGGCGAATAGACCACGTTTTGAATAAGTATAGAATGAGAGGGAGAGAGGGAGAGAGAGAGACAGGCAGGCAGGCAGATAGAGTAATAGAGACAGAGGGAGAGAGCAGAGGGATGGACGGCCGGGCACACACGAACAGACATATGACAAGATAGAGGGTGAATGAGAGGGGAGGACAAAAAGAAATTCTATTGTTTATAGTTAGCTTATATAATTACACGATTTCTGTTTATTTTCAGGGCTACTACCCGATTATTATTGGGTGCTTCGCACTGATTATAATACCTTCTCCGTCGTCTACTCTTGTCCATATTTCATGGGCATTTCGAGAGCAGAGCTGGCCTGGATATCAAGCAGAGAGCGTACTCTTGATGCTGTAGTCCTGGACTCGTTGGTTGATTTGCAAGATATGGGGCTCAATATCAGCTACTTTCAATCTACTAACCAGACCGGTTGTGACGAAGGACAGGTCACGAAAGCCCTTCTGGGACTGTGAAGAGGAACATTATCTGATTTTTTAAGTGGAGGCGTCGTAACTCTTTTCTTCATCACGCCAAAGTAATACACGGGAGTAATATTTCGATCACATTTCTGAAGTAATACGATGTAGTGGTCGGATAGATGTTTTGCAGACACGAAAATCAAGAAAAACATACTTAGCAACAAACATATACAGCCGCCTTTGTTAACGATATGAAAACTGTAAAACATGATAGCTTGAGGCTGTTTACTTTTGTCAGCTTATTATAATCCGAAAAATGTATGAGATATTAAAATGCTGTCACCATTATTTTTCGGAAACATTTAATATTCACATTTAAGAAAAAGCACAGTGTTTATCTTTTCCTGTGTTACAATAATTTCCGCAGAAATTAGGTATTGATCTTTATACATGTTTTTTATAAAAAAAGGTAGCGACTGAATGCAAAGGGTAGAGACCGTACGAAGCCTAAAAAGGATTTCTTCCTCAAACTGTAGTTTTTATGTCTGAATAAAGATCATACAACTAAAAGATTGTCTTTACCTATCTTGTTTATGACATTTTCTTTCTTTAGCTATGTCACTGTCTATCGAGCACTGTGGCTATACAATCTCTCTTTTAAAATGTGTTCGCGCTTTGCATTCCAAGCTATGTGATTACAAACAGTCGCTTGTCTTCTCCATAAATTGTTAGAACATCTTGACAAAGCTGGTAACTATGCCAAAAGTTTATTCATTGATTTCAGTTTGCTTTTAACACTATTCAAATTAATGATAGATAGATTAATGAAGTTCAATGTTCCATCTTCAATCATTCACTGGGTTTATAATTTCCTTACTGACAGACCACAATGTGTAACAGTTGGACAGTCCAAATCTACGATGATCTCCACGAATATTGGTGCCCCATAAGGATGTGTTTGAAGTCCATATTTGCTTATTTTGTATACAAATGATTGCCGAGTAGTTCTCCCACTAGCCAATATATCTAGCTCACGAGTTCACACACGTGAGCGAATGTCATAGCGATGTCTGTCTTACCTGAGGAGAAAGAAATAAGTCCCCTGGGGTGGGGAGGGAGAGTTTTTTGTGCAACGGTTTACCTTATTTGATTTTATTAATTTTGACTGTGATATTTTGAATAAAGAGTTCAACTCCAAACCGTCTGACTGCTTTCTTTATTTCTACAATGAATTTTATTAATTTGACTGTGGTATTTCAAATAAAGATTTCGACTCCACACCGTCTGACTGCTCTATATATTATCGACAATATCTCCTCTCCAACTTGCGTATACACCACTATAATTGCTCCGAAAACATTGCCAACTTGCTAATCCGCTGTCCATATCAGCGGATTAATTAATTAAGTCAACACCACAGCCGGCACACACGTAGTAAAATAAGGACTGCGTGTCGGACGGCTGTGGTGTTGACTCAATCAATTAATCCTCTGATACGGACAGCGGATTAGTATATATATATATATAGCAAGTTGGCAATGTTTTCGGAGCAATTAAAGTGGTGTATACACAAGTTGGAGTTACGGACATGTTGGTAATATATAAAGCAGTCAGACGGTGTGGAGTTGAACTCTTTATTTGAAATATCACAGTCAAAATTAATAAAATCAAATAAGGTAAACCGTTGCACAAAAAACCCTCCTTCCCCACCCCAGGGGACTGATTTCTTTCCCCTGTGGTCTTACTGTCCGTGTGTGCGTGAGTGTGTGTGTGTGTCTGTTTAAACGGTAACTCAAAATACTGAACAGATTTAAGTCAGATCTGGTAGACAGGTACCATATGCTAGTTGCAAGAACTGATTAGATTTTGGTTAGTGTGGCTTGCATATTAATGAAGTTATGCAAATCAGTTTTCCCGTGCAATGGTTTCCCTATTGGGACGGTAATGACAGTGTAGACATATATCAAGAAATACAGCAACAAAATTTCATGAAACTTTTCACAGATGACAAGCTCAGAACATCATTATGATACTGTGAGTGTCGTGTCAATTATCTGCTCATTTGCATATTTAATGAACTTTTGTTATTAGTGACATCACTCTGAAATTCCTGCACCAAACTTGATGATACGTGCAACAAATATTGATCTGATATATATCGAATTATACTTAGAAGCATTTGGCAGTGTCAAGTTAATAAGTAATAAGTTGCTAATTTGCATATTTTATGAAGTTTTGTAATTAGTCATATGACTCCGGTATAACTGTACCAAATGTGATGAAATCTGCTACCGATAGTGATTCGACAGAGATCTAATTGTGGTGTAAAGCATTTAGTTGTGTGGAGTTCATTAAGGGTTCATTTGCATATTTGATGAATTATGTAATTAGGTATATAACTCTGATATTTCCGCACCAAATTCGATGAAACCTGCCATAGATATTGATCTGATATATATCTAATTGTACTGAGAAGCATTAGGCAGTATTAAGTTAAATAATAGCTCATTTGCATATTTTATGAACTTTTGTAATTAGTCATATAACTCCGATATAACTTCACTTAATGTGATGAAATCTGCTACAGACACTGATTCGACAGATATCTAATTATGGTGTAAAGCATGTAGTTGTGAGGAGGTAATTAAGGGTTGATTTGCATATTTAATTTACTTTGTACTTAGTGATGTTACTCCAAAATTAGAGCATTAAATTTGATGAAACTTGCTACAGATGTTGATCTGATAGATATCTAATTGTACAGAGAAGCGTTGAGCAGTGTTAAGTTAATGAATAGCTCATTTGCATATTTTATGACTTTTTTATAATTAGTCATTTACTTTCGAAATAACTGTATCAAATGTGATGAAAACTGCTGCATATACTGCTCCGACAGATATCTGACTGTATTGTAAAGCATTAAATAGTGTAGAGTTGAGTAAGGGTTCATTTGCATATTTAATAAATTTTGTACTTAGTGATTTAACTCTGAAATTACGGCACTAAATTTGGTGAAACCTGCTACACATATTGATCTGATAAATAGTTAATTGTGCTATGAAACATTAAACAGTATCAAGTCAATTAAGGGCTCTTTGCATATTTAATGACCTTTGTAATTAGTGATATTACTCTAAAATTACAGCATTAAATTTAATAAAACGTGCTACAAATGTTGATCTGATGGATATCTAATCATCCAATGAAGCATTGAGCAGTGTCAAGTTAATTGACAGCTCGTTTGCATATAAATAAAGTTTTGTAATTAGTGATTAAACTATGAGAGTACTGTGAAAAGTTGATAAAACCTGCTACATATGTCATATAACAGATATCTGATTGTTCTGTGAAGCGTACTACTATTAATGAACCTGTTGTAAACATATGAGCACATTCAGTTCACATATGTTTTTTTTTGTATAATGGTTTCCATATGGAGACGGTAATGACAGAGTCGACATACATCAAGAAATACTGCACAAAATTTCATGAAACTTTTCACAGATGACAAGCTCAGAACATTATGATGATAGTCTGAGTGTCATTCAATTATCTCCTCATTTGCATATTTAATGAACTGTTGTAATTAGTGAAATAACTTTTATTTTGCTGCACTAAATTTGATAATACATGCAACAAATGTTTATATGATATATATCTAATTATACTTAGAAGCATTTGGCAGTGTCAAGGTGATAGGTAGCTTATTCGCATATTTTATGAAGTTTTGTAATTATTCATATAACTCAAAAAACACTGCACCAAATTTGATGAAATCTGCTGCAGATACTTATCCCACAGATATCTCACTGTGGTGTAAAGCATTTAGAAATGTGAAGTTAATTAAGGGTTCTTTTGCATATTTAGTGAACTTTGTATTTAGGTATATAACTCTGAAATTACGGCACGAATTCGACGAAACCTGCTACAGATATTGATCTGATAGATATCTAATTGTATTGCGAAGCATGGGGCAGTGTCAAATTAATTATAGCTCATTTGAATATTTTATGAAGTTTTGTAGCTAGTCATATAATAACTTCACCAAATTTGATGAAATCTGCTGCAGACACTGATCCGACAAATATCTAATTGTTGTGTAAAGCATTTAGTATTGCGAAGTTAATTAAGGGTTCATTTGCATATTTATGAATTTTTTAATTAGTGATATTACTCCAAAATTACATCATTAAATATATTCAATTAAGTGTTGTAATTAGTGATTTTACTTATAGAGTACTGTGCGAAAGTTAATGAAAACTGCTACATATAATGATATAACAGATATCTGATTGTTCTGTGAAATATACTATTATTAGTGAACCTGTTGTAAAACACGTGAGCACATTCAGTTCACATCTGGTTCAAATTTCAGATGATGCAGCCGTACTTGCTCTCCTAAGTGACTTAAACTCTAAAATTGATTACATAAATTCGGTTAAATATTTTTCTGACTAGTGTAGCTCGAATTTCCAAGAGCTAAATGTATCAAAGACGAAAGAGCTTACGATCGATATTCGTCAGGTTCCTGATCAAAATAACCCAATTGGTATTGATGGAGAACCTTTTGAACAGGTAACCTTCTTCAAGTTTCTGGCGTAATTCTCGACGATAAACTTTCATTTTGTCATCGTACAACAGCTCTTCAAAAGAAATGTCAGCAGAGGTTGCACGTGCTTAGGAGGCTGCCTTTGATGTAGATTCATATATGTTAATCGCACAATATCGGAGTATCATTGAAACACTTCTGACTTACTGCAATGTCTGCTACTTTTGGTTTCTCTCTACCGTACACCGCAATAAGTTGTTGAAAATCTCGCAGTATGGGATCTCGCAGTATGGGATTTCAACCTTCTCTGGAAATAGCTGACATTGCATTGCACGAGACACTGGTGAAAATAGTGCAGCAAAGCACTTAAACAAATATCACTATTACTGTGGCTGAGATTCAGAAACGATGTATTTCTTTCTACCTTTCTTTGGAACGCCACGCGAGGTCAATTAAATATCGAATGCATCCTACTTTCAACATCTCGTGTGAAAGCTACTCTCAAGAAATCACAGATTTAGACATAATTATCTATAAAGGTCATCGATACAACAATAAGAAGATTCTCGACATCAGAAGATCACAAAACAGACACATTCCAGACACATTCCAGTTCTTACACATAGACATGTAATAGGCCAGCCAATAGTAATACTCAAGTGCCTTACTAAAGGTGAAACGTTACGATAAATTAGAATATTCTGAAAAGAAGGAGCTTTTACACAGAAAGTCAAACAATGTAGTGAAAAACTGCAAGACCGACAATATAAAAAGAGTGATATAGAACACATCGTCAGAGAAACAGAAAATAAAACAACAAGCGATACCGAGGACAGTAGTTTTAACGTCATAATACTAGACGGCCAGCAATAAAGATAATCAAATAAGTAGTGACCAAAAACTTGTGTCAACTGAAAAGAAGAAAAGCTAAAAACATGTCGAAAGCAACCGATAATTGTTTAGAAAAGGACAAGAAATATAAGCGATACATTTGTAAACGCCAGACTAATCAATTTATAATTTCAAGCCATTTATGATCTAATGATAAATTGAAATTCTGCGCAAAAGGATTGCAGAGTCATAAGCTTAGAGTATTGTCATAATTAAAAAATAAGGGCAGGGGTGCAGCTACGTAGTAATACGGCGACAACAGGTGTACGATGTGGAACTTGACCAGGTTTATTGACTGTGGTGCCCTGCGGGAACGGCCTATCTCGGGCCGACCCTAGGCCTCCGTGAGAGATGGGGCTCAGTGTAAAACAGAATCTCCAGTGAATACCCCATAATCACGAAAGCAACCTCAATTTATACATTTACAGTTCTTTGTCGGCTCAATCGTCTTAGAAAGTACAATAAATATAACTTTGAGTTCTACCGACTTTTGAAAAGAAACAATGTACAAGTTATCAGTTTGCCCACATAACAATATTGTTTAAGATCCAAGCCGTGAAAGTATGAAAAGCACCCTACCAGCGTCTTTCTATTGTCCAACTTTGTACACAAGGGAATCTATGAATAATCATAAGAATTCATACTATACGGGTTCCTGAACGGCGGCGCCATTTAATTAGAACAAAGAATTGTGAAAATGCATCTTCGCGCCAATTTTGAGAGATATGTGGGACATAATCTCACGCCCGTGCGATTTTTAAGAAGGTAAAATTGCAGCAAATGAGAAAATTATAGAAATATGACATCGTTCATTCTTCCACAAAGGCTTGCCCTCAAGCCTTAAAAAGTGTCTCAAATATTCCTTAAGCGACTTTTCTATAAAGTGAATTTTCAGTAACTGAGAAAAATTATAGAAATATGGCAAATATCAAAATACACAAGAAAATAGCATGTAAAACTTTAAACAATCGTAAAAATAGTCAGTGAAAAGTAAAGACAAACTTTGTAATTGAAATGAAAACAGAACAATATCCTTGCATACAAAACGCTAGATCGGATATATACAAGAACGCTCTCGCATCGGTGTTTGATATCGCAAAAAAAGGGAAATAAGAAAAAAGGGAATCTATATGTGATATTGTGTCGGCGACTAGAGATTAAAAAAAAACGCGGCATGTTCTCAGTGTATGTTAGACAAACTACTTGCGTTTATCCATTTTTCGGACGCCTAAATAAGGGCAGGGGTGCAGCTACGTACTAATACGGCGACAACAGGTGTACGATGTGGAACTTGACAAGGTTTATTGACTGTGGTGCCCTGCGGGAACGGCCTATCTCGGGCCGACCCTAGGCCTCCGTGAAAGATGGGGCTCAGTGTAAAAAAGGATCTCCAGTGAATACCCCATAATCACGAAAGCAACCTCAATTTATACATTTACAGTTCTTTATCGGCTCAATCGTCTTAGAAAGTACAATAAATATAACTTTGAATTCTACCGACTTTTGAAAAGAAACAATGTACAAGTTATCAGTTTGCCCACATAACAATATTGTTTAAGATCCAAGCCGTGAAAGTATGAAAAGCACCCTACCAGCGTCTTTCTATTGTCCAACTTTGTACACAAGGGAATCTATGAATAATCATAAGAATTCATACTATACGGGTTCCTGAACGGCGGCGCCATTTAATTAGAACAAAGAATTGTGAAAATGCATCTTCGCGCCAATTTTGAGAGATATGTGGAACATAATCTCACGCCCGTGCGATTTTTAAGAAGGTAAAATTGCAGCAAATGAGAAAATTATAGAAATATGACAGTATCTTCGCCCGAGTGTGGGGGTCCCAGGCGCTTGGAGTTGACAAAATGGTATATGCGGAAAGAATGGCCTCCCTTTCGCGTTACTTTGATTGAACACTCCACGCGCCTTTGCGTGTCTGTGCGACGACACATATATTACGGTACCGCATCACAATATCCATGGGTACTCAGTTCTTTACATAAGAGCGCTAGCGTAACATAATATACTCTTACAATAAAAACACTATCACACGCAAAACACGAACCTAGATATGAACGATGTGTAGAATTTACCTTTATTGTCTTCATTGCAAATTGTACTGTAAGGTTTTATATAACTTTAACCATTAATCAAAACACTGTAAAGCCTTCACATTTTATAATATTCGCCAAATTGTCGACATATTGTTGTCCGTTTACGCCAACATGGTTACAGCAAGAAATTCTTAGACATTATATCATACCAGTATATTGATGCCGCAAATAGAGCGATCTGATTGGCCTAGACGCGAAAAGAACCTTGGTATATGGGCGATATACCACGGTTGGCATGCGCACTAGCTCTCAGCTTGAGGAAAAGTCCTTTTATGACATTCCATGCCAGAATTTCAATATACTGTTATGATATAATAGTAATAAATCACACCCAGCGACGGTATACCACTCAATTTTGACCACTTCACTTCATATATGCACTCGCTATCGCTCGTGCATATATGTCGTGAACTGGTCAAAATCTCGTGGTATACCATCGCTGGGCGTGCTTTATTGCTTAAATATCTCATGTTAGTTTTTGTTTCTTGCAATCTGAATTACGTCGACTATGCAGATCATTGGCCACGGTTAGGGCCTATTCAAGTACATGGTTTATGTTTTCTATATAAATTATAATTTGCACTTTTCATCTCCACTTGCAATTTTAAACACTTTGGTCTTACCTAACAAACATGCCATGGATAATAGACTGGAAATTACAAGAACTACTGGAAGACGAGTCTTTTGAGATATTCTGCCGATAAAGCATTAGGTACGAACAAATTTTACAATGGAGAAGAAAGTGCTGAAAGAATACGTTATGGTTTTTCAAGTTCGGGCGATTTAATCATTTGTCTCTCATCTGGTCCGGTGACTTCGGTGTTGTTTGCTGGATATGACACTAAAACTGAGTGACGTCATTTTCGGATTGCAGCTATAGAGGTCACTTGAATCACTGAGGGTGAAGATGAGACTAACAACGTGTACGCTCGTAATCTGAGAGCGAAGCTTACATTTGCAGAAGGGAATCACACTCTGAAATGGGATAGTGTTTGAGTTAAGAATTGTGACAAAGTGCATTTCTTTCAAAGTTCAAAAGTTAAATCTTCTTTTGCCGATACAACTTGAATAACATGTGTCTTCTATTTAGTTCTCCAAATAGCTATTTTATACTGTTTTCAGACACAAAGCAATGAATAAGATTTGAATCAGTCCTGTAGGCTACACACATCTATAGAGGATTCATTCACCACGCCGATCGCCGATTTGGACTGCACTCGATGTTTGTGTAGTTGATTCGTAATTCTCTCAGTTAATTTCATTTCCTCTTCTTCGATCACTTAGAGGTCGTGTTGACCAGTTTAACACCAGCCCTTGTGAAATTTTTCGATTTAGGATGTGACTAGAAACACAACTAACAAAAATGACTCCAAATGGAGCTTAATCTTCCTCTTCTTCAATCACGTTCAATTGTTCGTATTGCGATAGACATTTCTCCATGTCATCCATATCTCTATTCCTGATATACGTGATGATGTATTCAGGGTACGCCTGACTGCTCTCAAAGATGACGTAGGTGGATGGCTTGTCGACATTGTTCACGCACGAGTCGTACAGGTCACCGAAGGGGTCATTAGCATTCTTCGGTGGGGGCTTGACAAAGTCCGCCTGACCCTGCGCGAATTCACCGACCAGTACACGGGCCAAGAACATTTTCTGGTAGACGTCGTCAGCTTGAATGTAGCCATCGGAGAATCTAGCCGTCTTTGCGAAGTAGCTGCCTTTGCCGAATTTAGTGCCGACCCTGGACCCACACAGACGCCAGTCAAAATTCTGACGACAGATCACATCCACGTAATCTTCAGCGGTTCCGTGGAAAAGATGGCGAACATTTACGATACCGTTGCGTGCCTTTTGTTTCATATCTTCATATCTCCTGGTACGAATTTAAATGAGATAATAATTAGTGAGTATGAATGAAAATAAATAAATAAATAAATAAATAAATAAATAAATAAATAAATTTATTAATTAATTTTGTCCGTCGTCTGCGAGGATATTGTTTCTCTGCAGTCACATCAGCCATGATTTTGTCTGACACATTCGAAGTACAACATGGGTCCTAGGGGCATCGAGGAAAGACCTTCCCCATGTCTAAATCTGAGAAAAATCACTGCATGAAAACCCAATAATTCAGATAAATTCACATGAATTAGTTGCCTGTATTATAGTATAATACACGTGAATTCACATGAATCCACATGAATACAGGCTTGCTGAATACAAAAAATGGATTCATGAATGTATTCATCTGTATATGCACTCTTCAGCTAAAATACAGGCAATAATCCATGTTAATACAGTAAGTATTATAGGGTTTTTATGCAGTGAATGTTATATAATTATTCAGATAATATTATATGTGAATAATAGATCATAGTTACCTTCGAAGTTTGTTATCAATTATTTGATTTAAGTGTGCACAGTGATGGTGGGTGTTGTCATATAATTACTTGTGTAGATGATTAGACTTTGAACCATAAAATGGCTAAAACAATGAATTTTGAATACCAACATACCATTGTGGGACAATAGCTACAACCTTTTAAAATATCGTCATTTTACGCAACAATGTACAGTTTTTGCTTCTTGCAAAAGTATCCCGGAATACAAATTATTAAAAGTACTACAAAATACATTATTTTCATTGTTGACAAATTCTAATTAGACTCAACATAACTGGTCAAGAATAACCTTTTATATTACTTTTACACAGTGTCTTGACGATTTGAACACAAGTTATTTTGATATGATTTTGACAATAGAGTTTGAAACTGTAGTATATCTTGAACAGAAAAGAAAAATACTATAAAATACATCAAAAGTTAAACCTAATGAGGCTCAAAACAGGCGGAAGAAAATGTTAAAAGTATACCCACTTTACAAGAAATCCCCATAAGCTTTTATTCTGAACCCTCTCGATAGAGACGATGATGTCATGAGGCATGGTCCACCGGAAGCGCGAGGCAACTTCTCCATACTCGGCACTGGTATCACCATTTTCGCTCAGCAAGGCCAGACTGTACCCTCCTTTATCGGGCACCGTGTTATCCCAGTTCTTCATGGCCGAGAACATGGGGAGAAAGGCAAGTTTTTTCTTTGGGATTCCTTGTTGATTCTTCTTTGTTGTTATACTGCCAAATCAAATATACAAATAGAATGCACATTTAAGAATGTAACCGGGACTTTTGGCGTTTGTACTATGCGGCATTCTATCCCTCGCTCCTAATGTCACACGCTTGTTACTTAGTTTCAAATTGTAACAATATTGGAATCGGCTAAAGTAAGGGAGCTGGCAAAATATATGCGATAGTTAGCATCTGCTTGAAATTTCTACGGATTTTGTTCCGTACATCAACTGCAGATTCTTGTTTTACTTTTAACAGTCAGAGAAACTCTTCACCGTGTTTTGATTCTACATGTTTTAACGTTGAAAATAAACTGAGAGATTCGGTACGTATTGAAGTTTGTAGTGGCCTTATGGTGACGCATAATGACATATGTAGTAGTCGCACTGCGAACATAATTTGTGCAAATCACATAAACGGGAAAGAAAAGACATGATACGAGGATGATGTATGTTGTTACTAAGTGTGTGATCCGAATATCAAGAGTAAATGCGCGTCTTTTCTGATCCACCAGTTGTGGGGGCTCATTTTCAAGCTCTTGGAGTAAGGAATATTTTCACCATTTTACTTTTTCAAAATTTTTTAACTTATTTTCTCATGGAGTTAACACAGGGGAGGCGGACATTTTGAATTTTAAATATTCGTTTCTCTTGTACCAAAGTTTGCACTGTGGTCACTGAGTTTTATTCTTGATTGGTTGTACGAGTATTGTTGAAAGTTTCATTGAGGAAAGTTTGAGCAAAAGCTTAAAGTTTATCACTTTCGAGGCGCATACTGTCTTTAAAGAAAATCATATCATTCATTGTATTACCATGCCCTGTCCGTCGCAGTTTAATGTAAAGTTGAACCATATGACTGACCACAAATACACAGTAATAGTTTGTTTAGATGTCAATGAAAAAGAAATATTTAGTAACTCACAGTATCGTAAACATTGTTCACAGCGGTAACATAAATTGTGATTTGTAGAAAGTTCATAATCAACCACAAAATAAAATGGAGCACTTGTTGGCCAAGTTTAAACTCTTGTTTCCAAACAAATTTCCAGATTTGCAAAATTTTTACAGCAACGCCACTGTTCAGTGAATACTGGGACCCCGTTGTCTTTCTCGTGGTTTATTTTCGTAAATTCTGACCGTTTTCTCGGGTTCGTCGATAATATATTAATGGAAATAACAGACTCCGCCCGACCGTTAATGTTTATTTATGAGCGCGGGGGTGAGGAAAGCGAAAATTAACGGGTTCAGCAAGCCTCGCCCATTAATTTTTGGCTCGCGCCCTTGCCCATGAATAACAGTTAATAGTCAGGGTGTCGCCGTTTATTTCTACAATTCTATGTGCTTCAGGTGATGTGGAACACTTTGTACACTCAAATGTATTAGTCTGGAATCACTACTGTCATTACTTCGATTTGTTCCGGCTTATTCAGTTTAAAATGTATGCTGATCACTTCTCAGACTGAAAGATCCGTCGGTCGAAGACTCTCCCTGCGCTTGTAAGACTTGGGGAACCTAGAGAGCGCCCTCGAGCGACGGATCTTTCAGTCCAGATCACTTCCTGCATCAAAACAAAATATCTTGTTTGAACCTACTGTTTCTTGACGTTATCGATGAATTCGGGAGAAAGATAGTTTGGTCTCCGTCTGACATCTCGTTTCCTCATGGTCTTCTTGTTTATCTGGACCATTTGGCCGAAATTCAGGTCAAAGTTCGTCTCCAGTCCAACTGAGAATGACAGCTTAAGGGATTCATTTTTCTCTTTAAACGCTAAATATTTCTCTTCGATGTCCGCACTTCTAATCGTCGCCGAACCTTCGCCTCCCTGCTCATGAAAATAAACAGTGAAAGAAGTGCATGTGAATGTGGTCCACCACAAATTATTTACTTTCGTATGTATTACAAGTCATCTGTTTCTCTATTATATATAATGTTCCCGAGCAAAATTATAAGAGATCGTCAAACAAGTACAAAACTCATGTCCTCGAAGGTAGAAAATGAACGATAAGAAAATTAAAGCGGTACATGGCTTATAGTGCTTTGAAATTACGACACATACATCAATGCGTCAAATCTCACTTACCATCAACAATATTGCGTAACGACTCATTTGTAGTATTTCACAGAGGTTGCCATACAGGCGAATGAACAAGAAATATCGAGAAACAATCTTTTGATTTCACTTTGTTTGATCACAGAATCGAACAATGTTCACGCACCTTGGCTCCAAATAGAAATATTGCGTGTTTCCAGTTACATGCGTCCGAAAATTAGATTAGGTAGGCTGGATAATTTTTTTTCCTTTTTCTTTTTGTTGGCCGAGTCTCATCATAAAATACGGTAAAATTTTGAGGATTTACTCCAAAGTTATTGCAATTGGGAAAAATGTCTCGGGTCGGCGGGTTTTCTAAAGAAGGTCGGGTTACCGAAAACACACTTATTTTTTGTTTGGCTTTACGTCAATGGCGTCACGACAAAATTAATGTAACATGTGTCATGTTATTTGGGCAAAGACCCTGAAACAGTTGTTGTTGATCAATGTGTGTCTATATTTAGGCTGAATTGTGACAAAAACGTCAAATAATATAGCGTAATACAGTAACCGCACCTTCTCGCCATATTTGCGCCACTCAGTACCGTCTTTCCAATACCAAAACCAATCAACGGCCAGTTTGTTGTCTTCTGTCAGTGTAGAAGGAGTAGACAAACGACGAATTTCAGTGACATCCTTCTTTTCTAAATCGATAGCAATCATTTTGTTGTAATCGACCATCAACTTTGAAGAGTCGTAGCTATGGCAAAATAGAATCCGAGGGATATATTTGGCTGTGACAGAACTGTATGCGCAAGATCTCAGACGTCAATTAATACAAAATAAGGCAAATTTGAACACTTGTTCAGGGCGCATATATATATATATATATATATATATATATATATATATATATATATATATATATATGTGTGTGTGTGTGTGTGTGTCTGTGTGTCTGTGTGTCTGTGTCTTTGTCTCTGTGTGTCTGTGTCTGTGTGTGTGCCATTGTTGCGAACAAAGTTTTCACATGCTTACAAGGGAAACAAAGTTTTCACCAAATGGACAAAATGGCAACATTTATTTAATGTTTGTGCACTACCTCATAGGCCAAGGCCAAAGATGAATGAGAGACAATTGTACTTTAGTTCATTGTCAAGCAGTTTGCATGCTAGGGGCTGACATTTAGCAAAAGTAGGTCAAAGGTCTCAAGAATTTTATTTTATTCACCCTCATCCCCATTGACTAGCCCTTTGGCACTTTTAATGAACCTAAACTTAGATATTCACATAATTAATCACCTATACGAACGTTAAAACTATCTGAAACAAATGTATGTAGACGGTGCCTCATTTAATCAATACAAAGTCTAAATACGCTGTTAATGTCTAGTCTCGTGAAGTTGGTCAAGCATCATCAAAAAGTTAAGAACAAATTTTTGGTACTGTATACCTCCTAACATCCAGGCAAAAGCTTCTACTTTCACGCTCCAAATTACCAGTATGCTGAAAACAGGGCATGCTAACTGAAAATGAAGTGCTTGAACAACGAAAGGGACTGTGCTGGGTTCAATATTATGCCTCACAAATAGGTGTTTTTATGTTCTTTTATTCGAATATTGGAAAAGTTAGCGTAAATTCACGTGCAGCACTGTACGTAGTCAGAATCGCAGTTGGCATGCAACTTGTTTGCCATTTTCAATTAACACGATTGGAACTAATTTCCTATTGCCGAATGTTGCAATATTACAAATTAGTCATAAAACAAGTGTAAAACTGAAAAAGAAAAGCAGATGAGCTTACATTTGCAGATTAAACCGACATTACTTCACCATCCACTTATCCCAAATTAGTTCCGATCGTGTTTATTGTTGTTTTGAAATAACCAATTATTTAGAAACAGTTCCTTGTTGAATTCATTTATCTCACATGCAATATGAATGAGCTTTTGGAAAAGAAGCTTGAACTTCTGCAATTCACCATCACTTTAAGCGATAACCCCGCCACAGACGGATATATACGAGATTTGAGTACAATGTGCGACATATTGCGGCTCGTGTTATATGGAGCCACAGTCCCTCCACACTGTGATCGAGCGAATTGTACCCAAATCGAGTGTATACAAGCCTGCAAAGGGGTTATTGCTGTTAGATTATATTAACATTAGTGTAAATGGCGTTGAAAGCTGTTTCCTCGGTAGCTTGAGCACTAAAAAACAAAACAAAACAAAACAAAACAAAACAAAACAAAACAAAACGGAGAAAACAGAATCTAATGAGGCGATCGTCGTTCAACGGAAATTTTGCGCCCGGGACTGACCATTGTTGGCGAATAGGATACACATCATTTAAGCTTCTATGCTTGTTGAGCGGCCCGTTTTAGCAATGGTAAAACACTGAATTAATAACACGGCTAGTGTGAGCTCTCATCCCATCAGAACGACGAATTGGCGTGGCTGACACGTCAATATAACGAAATTCTTAAAATTGCTTTACAGCGAATAAGTCAACAGATCAGAGGTCAAACATACCTGACACGATTAGCCCGTATTGGAACTCCGCGTATTGCGTATACCCACTGACCGTGGCAAGTGTATGACAATGACGTTGTATAGCTGCACAGTCAGCTAATTTTTGTAACGTATTTCGATATTTAAGATTAATGTTTTTGATAACATAATATTTGGTTGAACCATGCCTTTATACAAGTATTACCATTGGCAACTTGTTCATGTCCTCTGTACCAATGACATATTTATCAGCTAAGTCAACAATTGCCTGTATTAATGTTCATTCTGTTTGTCCGACAGCTTAGAGTCCAAAACATGCATACTGTAATTTAACCCAAGCCATTTCTGCTTTTGGTGTATGTTTCATCAAACCAATTCTTATCTCAGTATCTGTAGCAAACATCGTTCCGTCTTTTACAATCTGCATATTAAGATTGCGAACAGATTTATAATGTATTAAAGGCGAGTATCGTGACACTCGCATATTAATTTATGACGTTATGTGAAATAGTTCACAAAAAATCCATTTCAATGTTAACATAACAAAACACCACAAAATATTTTTGATGCACATTGTTCACAGTAAACCGTGCCTTAAGGTAGTATGCACCTCAAAAGTAAAAGACTTAAACTTTTGCTCTAACTTCCTGAAGGAATCTTTCAACCATTCTCTTTCAAAATCAAGAATAAAAATAATGGGTCACCATGCAAATTTTGGTACTAGAGAAACAAATTACCCAAGATTTACCAATATTAGAAATTCAAAATGGCCGCCCCCCTGTGTAAACTCTATGGAGAAAAATAAAAATTTTGAATTTTGAAAAACTAAGCCGGTGAAAAGTTTTCTTACACCAAGAGCTTTAAAATGAACCCCCATATGTGGTATATCAAAACAGAATTGTAAACGTTTGAGAGTCCGAATGTCTTTTCCCGAGGTGCGTTCTACCTTAATTGGCTAAGCCTTGGTTGACAAACTGTCAGAAGAAACTGACAAAATGTCATCGTTCAGAATAATTCATAATATGAATAACACGATTGGAACTAATTTGGGATAATTTGATCTTCATATTTTTCAAATTTCTCAAAAATGTTAGCTGAATGTCTCTATATTACAAATTACTCATAAAAACAAGTGTGTAACGTAAAAAGAAAAGCAGATTAGCTTACATTTGCCGATTTTAAAGACATTACTTTACCGTCCAATTATCCCAAATTAGTTCCGATCGTGTTGAATACCAAAGAATATTGTTAACAACAACAAAACAATCTAAATTCGAATTGTATTTTCTTATATTTATTATGCTTTCATTACTTATAACTCGTTTGCATATTGATGTGAATATGCTTTTCATTTGACCCAAATCCCGACATGTCGTAATCACATGATGCATTCCTCTGCCAAATACACATTGTCAGATATAACACAAAGAGGCTTTCGTGTTTTCTGGTATACAGACACGTATACACTCATATATACACAACACTCACTCACACATACATATGTAGTATTACATACATACATACATACATACAGACAGACAGACAGACAGAGGCGTATGAAACTGGCGCAGAACTTGTAACTTTTGACAAATATGCGACAAATTTATGCTCTATACGATTACCTAATTTGTGTCTTTTCAGTGTTGACATCACAGAATCGCCGCTCGAGCTCAACATTTATTTCATCGGGGAATAGTTCCCAGTTTTCTGGAGATAAACGCTTTTGCCAGATGTACGGCATTCCGTAATGAGAAAATTGGCATTGGTCTTCCATACTATGTCTACACCGTCCCATGATATTGTTCAGACATATGTATTTCTTTCCCCGTTCCACATTTGTACCAGTTTTTGTTGTGGCAAGATCTGGTGATGAGTATGTCCTCTTTATTCCGGCGTTTGAATCTGGAGCTTGTGGCTTTGCCTTCGGGATGGCTCCAGTAGTTGCAGCAGGAGTGCTTGCTCTAGGCTGGAGTGGTCTACTATGTGATTGGACGTGGACATGTTTAATGACCACTACAGTTGGTTTGGCCGTTGCGACTCTGCCCTGGACATGAGTACTCCTAGGCTGACTTTTCCCAGCTGACTGATGGCCATGGTGTCTGTGTTGACCACGGCCGCCTCCATGTTGGTGAGTGCTCGGAGCGGACTTTGGGCGGCCTCCACTGCTGTTGCTGTTCCCACTTCGCTGGGTTCCATGTTGAGGATGATGACCTCGTCCGCTACCTCCTCGTTGTCCTTGTCCCCTTCCCCCACCGCTTTGTTGGTTGGGTTTACTTCGCTGTCCACCAGACGCAGATTGAGGGCGTCCCCCTCTGCCTCCACCGCTACTCCCAGGATTTCCACGGTGATTACTTTGTCCTCGACCTCGTCCACTACTTCCGCCGGCGCCACCACCTCCTTGCCCCCTCCCCCGTCCTCCTCCCCCTCCACCCCTTCCGCTGTTTTGTTGTTGACTCTTTTGGTTACCCCCAGTCTGCTTACCACTGCCTCGGCCTCCGCCACCTCTTCCCGATTTCCCACCACGCTGCTGTTGTTTACTCATGTCGCTCGATATTCACTCCAATAGTATGTAAAAATCTACTTTTTTTCTACAAATCTTAGTGTCCACAGTGTGTTGAAATGTTCATAGTCATATGACACTCAATGCGTTGCAGTTGAAAGTCCAGAAGTATGCAAATCTTATTCTCGAGTCATAGAATCGGCAACTTGGTTCAGCCTGGCTGTTCTTTATGGGCCTCAATTTGGACAACGGTGATTGGACAACGACAATAATCTGAAAAGAAAAAAAAACGAAACAACCAATAGAGTATGTATATGTCTGCATGTTCGTAGAATCTGAATAAGTGTGCGGCTCGGACAGCTTGAAAGGGAAAGGAATATAACATAAATGGGCGTCTTTTCCATCATTTATAGTAAGGACCTTCGAGGGTTGCCAGGTCGCCATATCAGCGCAGCGACGTCATTTTATACAGACGCCAGTAGCAAATATCATGTTATCTTAAAAATCGTTGACATACAAACTATGACGCCTTCTGACTTATTGTGTGGCTATCAGACAGATACACCGCTCAACCTTTGGTTCTGCTGATAAAAAGAAATGAGCACAGCCCTCCAAAACACGGCAAATTTAGTAAATGAATAACGTTTGTCACATTTACACAGATAAAGCAGTATGGCAGAGTACACAGGAATAATTACACGCATATACTGGTTTGTTGTCTTGTTGATTTTTGGTTCTGCGAGTCCCCATTAGTGCACAAGAGCATTGTTTTAAATTGGTGATGGCTCTTGTTGGCATGTATAGTACGAATATGAAAAGGCTGCTGTGATTACATTTGTTGCACTAGATATGTCTGTGTTCTTTTTGTAATATATTGACCAGAATATCGTCAAGTGAACATAAACATGTGGAGAGGGATCAAAAGGGATCCGACAATAATGAAAATCATTACACATCGTCCACTTACCTGGTTACATGTAGTTCCTTGTATTCCTGTAGTGGTCTCCTTTACGGCGTTGACGCCATGGCGAATTGAATAATCTGCATTGGATATGACAACCAAAGGAATTCGATGGGTGCCCAACAATTTTAGTGTAAGTACGTGTACTGCAAGTCCACAGCGTGGAAAGGCGTTACAGATAGCGTTGATAGCAATCTGAAATGAAACACTGGAGTAAACAAAATATACTGGTTTGAATCTGTTAATATTAACAATGCCTAGCATTTGTTTAATGTTTGATAACAAAATAAATGGGCATAAAGCAGTACTTTAAAGAGCAACAAAACATATTAACTTTTCAATCTTTCAGCATATGAAAATTGAAAATTGTAAAGTTTCGCCACTCACAAAAGAACAGGTCACCAGGACAACAGAATTCTTTGCCTAAATTAAATTGTAGTAATGTACTCACCTCCATATAAGGAATGAATAAAAAGGAACCACTAACACGACATGGTTCACACCATGAGGAGAATGTGGGCAGGTGTTCTCGGTGTGTGCTAGCATTTCATATCACTAAAAGCAACAAAGAACGTGCAAGAATGTGCAAGTCTGATGACAGCTGTCGTATTTATGATATATGCTGTCAAAGCGATTTGCAGTCTCTATGGAGAGCAAATAACAAGATGAGAGTAGATTTGTGTCATTAATTTCATAGTCACAGTTGTGCCGCTAAGAGTTAGATTGGAGCAACAACATGTGGAGCTGATGTTACTGGTACTCCTGTCTTATTTCTTCAGGGGCTATACTGGCACGAGGTAAATTAATGGACATTTTTGTCGGAAACTTATCAAAAATGAAGAAGTTACGAAGGGGAGGCAAAATATATTCTACAGAAAAAGTGGAAAAAAATACATATGTACATTTGCAAGATTATAAAATTATTTGTTTAGATTCCTTCGAATCTTGAAAATTACGGATTAGTAACAACGATCGTCTCTTACAGTCTGTGCTCTGGGTAGCAGCGCCAGCTAGTGTTCGTTACGGATGTTTTTCTTACTTGTCAAGTCAACGGTATGGCAGACATTTCATATCATTCCACCCGACTTTACTTTAAAATATCATTTTCATTTCAGCAGTAACCCCCGCCACAGACGGGTATACACGAGATTCGGGTACAAGATACGCGACATATAGCACGAGCCGGTAGGTCAGTGCTATGAGGAACGAAACATTCTGAATTCATCAGTAGTTATATTTATTTTAGAACCTACTTTATTTATTATATTTTAAACTTCTGTCTGGTGTACAAAAGTATTATCATTCTCTGAGACTTCTTATTGTACATATTTCTAAGATAGGAAATTCCGGCGCCATTCCACCCAATTTATTTTGGTCAAAGAAGTGGTTCCTGTAATATACGAATTAAAACAAAGAAACCAGTCCAGGCTGATGTAGTGTAAAACGATTGAAACCGTCCATCGATTATAAAATTTCAAATAGCATCACGTGGGCTAATCACATCGCAAGCATGCATCACTTTATCGGAAACCAGATTCTTTTGATCTCGCTATTTCAGATTGACCAGATGCCGTTGCAAGCTTTAAATTGTAAAAGCTATGTTTAGGCTACTTCACGAACTTAGTCAGGAGTAAGCAGTCTGTGCGTACAGAACATACATGTGTAAATGTGTTGGCCGACCCTACCTGTGACACAAAATTATTTCGAAAGTTACAGGAGTTCGACATGCATGCGTTGTGAACTACTTACTATGGCCGAAAGTGGCTACACCGTACCGTATCTGCAAAATTCATAATATATTTGACTATCAGAACTTAATCGTCAAGATCTTCGAAGATTGTAACGGCAACCGCCTTCCGGTGTTAAATCTATCAGTTGCGAGCGCGGGCAGGATAATATAGTATTACCAAGAAAGGAAGTTGAAAGTGCAATTACTACAATTGACAAACCTTAGTGTATAATAGTATATACGCTACAGGTCATGGTGCCAACACATTTCCTCTTCCCACGATCCAGTTCAGCAGTCAGAATCAGAGTATAGCGTTGAACCTCTGGTGACCTTAAAACCACATTTCAACTGTTTTCGCGGATACTATTCCAGCAAAAAGATACAGTCATTGCAGCTTGAAGGGAGGTATCATGCGGGGTAAGGTATATCAGCTACTACGGTAAAGAGTATGCCTTTTGTGCAAACCAACCAAAGTGACGAGAATATTTCAGTTAAGTTGATTCCGCTGTGATTAGTTTTTGCCTAAATGTACATTTACAAGTTTCACGTTCATTAACTTTTCAGTTGAACTTTATGTTGTCAGATCCAATTTCCCGAAAGAATTCAATAACTCAAATCAGTCGCATAATAGTATACTTTTAATTATATACTTGCGCAAATGTATCGAGGTTCAGTCTTAAACAATTGTACTGAAAAGTAAGGCGTGTTTGATGTGCCGGCCATCTTCCATAGCATTTTCCTTATCATTAGCTTATAAAAATTATCCTTATTATTGCTCTAAGTCTCTTACAAACTACCAAGTAAAGCCCTCGGAATGCTTAATTTACTGTAGGCTAAACTTTGAACAATACAATTGAAGATTTGGTTGTTTCGATTTTGGAGACATATGATTAACTTTCCCAGTCAAAGGCAAGTATTCCTTCTTCATAAATTGTACAACCAACATACAAAACTTTACTCTCTCTCTCTCTCTCTCTCTCTCTCTCTCTCTCTCTCTCTCTCATACCAGTGAGACTTGGTCGTTGCCTTTTGTATCTGTTGACTGTGCTGATTGTAGCTGTCGTCTGCATCCAGAAATTCATGCAACAGGTAAGCAAACATGCTCCACTCCACCGACTGATAACCAACATTCAATTTAGAAAATTATATTTGCTAGTACTTAATTATCATTGATTGATACAGAGAACATTCACACTGTGAACCCTATATTTCCTGGTACTGCGAAGAGGCCAAATCTAGGATCACACGGCAGAGTTCCCGCGTTATCGACTCTACTTAGCAGGGCAAAAAACTACTACCATTAGTAATTTTAACTTTGAAAAAAAAGTAAGAGTCAAACGAAAATAATAAATTGAGCACGATTGGAACTAATTTGGGATAATTTGATATGCATATTTTTCAAATTTCTAAAAGTGTTAGGTGCCATATAGCTGAATGTTGTAATATTACAAATTACTCATTAAAAAAACCAAGTGTATAACTCAAACAGAAAAAAACTGATGAGTTTACATTTGCAGATTAAAACGACCTTACTTCACCATCCAATTGTCCCAAATTAGTTCCAATCGTGATACAGCAACTACGACTGTCAGCATGATTTACTCAAATAGCTGATATGTGAAACTTTTTAACTTCAGAGACCGGCAACTACAACGAATGTCGTCAGTCCTTTGCAATATGGTAGCAATGGCGTTGATACATTGCAAACAAATAGTCAACCGATGGAACCGAGGGGTTTATCACACCGTCGCACCGTGACACAACTTACCACAAAAGGTAGCGAACAGCTACTTAGGGAACGCTATGGCGTGCAAAGACGACGACCATCAGATTCCGCGATTGGATATAACGGATATCTTGATTCCAGAGGACCTGAAGGGAACAAACAACGGACAAGTGCAAATACATCACAGGAATTGTCAATTGTCAAACATCTCCACGCTGTAAAACCTAGCGATTCAACTGTCAGATCTCAAAGAATGCAAATCTCTTACTCGACTGTCATAAACGACATTCGTTTCTCAGAACATAAAGTGGTTGAATCCGGCGCCAAGGATCGCCTGAGAAAGGGAGCAAAACCTGAAGTTAGCGGAGAAAGGGTCACTCATAATTTCAAGCAGAATCCTACGTTGAATCAAAATGTTTCGGTCAAAAATGAATCGATGATGGTGATACTTACTGACCCGAGAAAACGTAGAATCGAATGTCAGTGAACTGAAAGTCGCTAACTTGAAGTCTAGTCATCATGCTTTACAACAAAACCATGAACATACTGGCCTTGCTGGCCTGAATGTAACAAAGCCACAGTCTTCATCGTCGACTATGCCGAGTCGTCAGCACAGAGTGAAAGACTTGCGTATAAATGAGACAATGGAGAATTTAATGCCTGATCTCAATTACTCTCCCGGGGCTTTCAGTTGTTACCCAGCGTCCAGTTTGGCTGATTACAATATCGAACAGGTAAGGCTATAACTGTAAATTTTATATGCACGCGTAATTTTCGTGAATTAATTACTGTCAAAATGTGACGGCAAGTAATTTGTCGACGGGATGAGAAGTTTCTCTTTTCCTTAGATCATATTCGGGGTCACTTGCAATAAGCTTACTCTGTAAATTTAACCTCTGTTTTAAAACTTTCAAAATCATCTCGTCGGCCGACCCATACAAGATAGAATACTTTCAGCAGAATTACGTTTTTCTCTTTGAAGGGGATACTGACGTCATTATAAAAATATACCCTTTACCCAAGATATTATTGTTGCGGTATATTATATAAATAATATAATATTAATATCCTTGTGATTGACACGTTTCATCTTCAACAAATTGACATGGGTCCAGAGAAAAATAGTGACACTGCCAGCATACGCTGCCGGTCAACGTCCCCATTCTCTGACGTAGTTTTCGTCTATTACAGTGAAGATCACATAAGCCGTACATAAGAGTGTCATTAAGGTGACATCTGATAAAATTCCACAATGCAATACCAATGGAAGATTTCCAAAGAGCTAAGGAAATATAGATCAGGTGCAAGTACTCATTGTGGAGTAATATATATCGTGCTTAACGGTTCACTTGGCCATTTTAAAAATGGAAAAACCGAGGTAAACACGATTTCAACAGTAACTTCCAAGCAACACGTTGCGCTTTTATATGATTGATTGATTGATTGATTAACTTTATTACCTGAAAAATTAAAATCATGTTTAGAACAAAGAAGGTATACAAATCATTCATAAGCTTACAGGTAATAGGAGTCAGAAAATAGCAATAATGCTAATCAAAGTCTGACCCCTCGATTCAGCTTAATAGTACATTCATGGATGTTAAAGAAATTAAAATATACAAAAAATTCATCACATCTAAAACCCAGCTTCTATTGTTTAAAGTAAGTGGTGAGAAAAGTGTCTATATCATATATTCAGTCAGCAAATCCCTTTAAGTGACTGTGAAAAACTATGTCTTGTCAGTTCCTTTCTTGTATTAAGTGTAATATTGTTCCATGTAATTGCACCTGTGTATGTTATTGATTGTTTTCCTATTGATGTCTTAACAGGTGGGATACATAAATTCCCTGCTCTTTTTGTCGTGTATTGTATTTGTAATCTGACAACATGCAGTAATCTGTAATCGAATGTGGTAAATTATTGTGTAATAAATCATAAACAAAGATACCAATCAAAAGTCTGTGTAACTTAAATACATCAAGGAGTTCCAAACTATTAAAGAGTGGAGACGAACTGTCCCTGAAATGAGCATATGAGATTGCCCGCACAACCATTTTCTGGGACAAAAAATACAATTCATATAGGAAGTAAATGTATTTCCACATACTTCTAATCCATATGATATGTGGGGTTGAATAAACGTCTTGTACAATAAAATAAGTACTGGTTTGGAATAAAGCCTCTAAGTTTAAAAATAGCACCTATTTTTTTTTCTAATAATGCTATTTACATGACAAATATGTTCTTTCCAGAGCAAATGTCTATCAATAACAATACCAACAAAAGACGCATGGTTGACTTGCTCAATGACCTTTCCATTTACATTAAGTGTGCCACAAGTATTTAGTAAACATTTACGACCTCTAATGAGCATGAATTTAGTTTTGTTTTCATTTATCGTGAGCTTATTCGCTATACACCACGCTGTTACATCACTAAGTTCATTGTAAACAATGGAAAGGTCAATATTTCTCTGTGTATGTGGGAATGTGTGGAAAAGGTTTGAATCGTCAGCAAATAGTCTGAAATCAAAATATGAAGATGAAAGTGGAAAGTCATTGATGTATAGTAAAAACAGCGTTGGTCCTAAAACGGAACCTTGTGGAACTCCGCAGGTTATTGATGAATATGTGGAGTTTACACCTTCAGAGCACACAAATTGCTGACGATTTCGCAAGTAATCCTGAAACCACAACAAAGGTAAACCCCGTATTCCATGATGAGACAATTTGGACAATAAAATGTTATGATTGATGGTATCGAAGGCCTTTGAGAAATCAACAAAAATACCTAAGGTGACTCTGCCTTCGTCCATCTGTTTAACGAGATAATTTACTAAATTTATGACAGACAACTTTGTACTGTGCTTTTCTCGGAAGCCATACTGATGTTCATATAGTATGTGGTTGTGATTTAAGAATGATCGCAAGCGTCTATCTACAAGTTTTTCAAAGAGCTTACTTAGCACAGGAAGAATGGAAATTGGTCGATAATTATCAGGAGAGTGTTCTGACCCCTTTTTAAAAACTGGTTTCACCTTGGCAATTTTCAGGGCATTTGGAAACTGCCCACAGGAAAAGGAAAGATTAATGATATACTGTAATGGCTCAGAAATTACATCAGCAGCATCGATTAAAAGTCGAGCTGGAAGATTGTCGTAACCACAGGATTTGTTAACATCAAGATTACGTAGGAAGCTTCAACCTCATCACCAGTAGTTGGATACAAGTAAAATGAGTTGGAATTTGGTTCCCCGAGGTATTCTCTGAAACTATTGTTGTTGCTCTGTGCAATTTTTTCAGCCAGCTTTGGACCAATATGAACAAAAAAATCATTAAAAGCCGACACAATTTCCTGTGGTGAAGTACAATCACTGTCAGTATTATCTGGTGAAATAATGAGTCTATCTGGCAGACCTCCTTGACATCATTGCTCCTACCAAGTATATCATTGATTATACTCCAAGTTTTTTGGTGTTACCCTTATTCTCTGAAAACAGATTGCTATAATGAAACCTTTTTGCATTTCTGAGCACAGAAGTCAATATATTTCTATAATGTTTATACTTACTAACAGCATTTGGCTCATATCCTGATTTGATAACATTACAATACAATTTATGTTTTCTATGAATTGATTTCTTAATTGCTCTAGTTATCCAAGGCTTATCAGATCTAGACCTTTTAACATTGCTTGTAACAATAGGAGCATAACTGTCACAAATCTCAGTAAAAATTGAGCAAAATCTATCATAAGCTAAATTAACATCAGTACATTCATTAATATTATTCCAAGGTACATTTTCAAGACTACTTACAAATAATTCCTTACCATAATTCTTATAATTTCTATAAACTATCCGTACATACTTTGATTGAAGATTACATAAATCAAAAATCGCAAATACAGGTAAGTGATCACTGACATCTGTTAAGATTGTACCAGTGTTGATTGAGTTGGAACACAAATTAGTATAAATATGATCAATTAATGTGCGTGATATGTTTGTAATTCTAGTTGGAGAAGCAATCAATTGATGTAACCCCATGCAATTCATACTAGAAAGGAACATCTCTGAATTGATGTTTGGATCATTGAGATCGATATTAAAATCCCGATCAGAATACACCCCAACCTATTGATCTTAAATTTGTCAAGCACTTCAAGTAGATTACTCTGGAACTCTTTCAAATTTGTATTCGGACGTCTATAGACGATTCCCACAATAACCTTGTGGTTCCCAATAACTGTCTCTATCCAAAGTGACTCTGCATGGACCACGTTGGCTTGCAGCACTTTGTATTTTAATGAAGAAGCAATATATGCTCCAACACCCCCACCTCTGATATCATCACGACAATTAAATTCAAAAGAATACCCATTTATGGAAAAATGTTTTGGGTATGGTATGCTCCAGACCTCTGAAACCCGATGATTGTAAAATCAGAATGTATTAGATCTTCATATAGAAGACGAAAATCATCAAAGTTTTGTTTAAAGACCTAATATTAATGTGAGATACAGAAAATGAACGAGGCGCTCTTTTTTTTTGTTTCATGAATTTGGGATTCTCTGTTCGGCCATGTTTGATATCTGGCAGAGAAATTTGTCGATATCAGTAATAAATATAGTTATTTTATTTTGCGATTTATTTGATTCACTTGATATATGAACCAAACCGTCACAAATACGTACAGTATACTCCATACCGTACAATGGCATCACAGCCTTGGCCTTGCGGAATCCATACAGCTGTTCAAATATAAATCTAACCAACCACAACAAGCTGTGTCATTTGTAATCACATGATTACAAAGTGGAAAGCAAACTCTTGATCCTCCAAATTCCACCACCTTGACTTAAACATTGTTAACTAATTTGTGACGAAAACCTGGACTTTTTAACCCACAAGAACAGCGTGAGTATAGTTTTTGACACGCAATATCTGCCTTTTGTAGGTTTTTATCGCCGTGTGATCTAATGTGATAAGCCACTGGCCATTCACCTTTAATTTCTAACACAGAGAAGGCATAGATTTTATCATTTTATGCGCCGGTTCCATTTATAAGTCGAACTATCAACATAAATTGAAAGGTTTTGGCTTGTTTATTTCTTGCTATGGTAATTACTGTAACTTCATACTCTACCCATTCGCTGCCGGATGAAGTATGACCTTATCTGAGAGAAACATTATGTTTCCTTTTTCCTGACGCGTATTGGTTTCAGTGATGCGAAGAGTAGCGGCACATGGATAGGTACGCCCCTGTATGTGCGACGAAGGAGTCAACAGTGGCTGCATACAACTTCGCTTTACCCGACTTAGCTCGCAGGAGGGCGCACTCACATTTTCTAATGGAAACGAAGCAACGAGGCTGCAGCGTGCATTTCTGTCACCCAAAATTTCAGCTTTTGTTGTGCGTAGTGCACCTTCTCATAGCATGCTCGATGCAAATATAAACTATTTTCTCTAAAAAATATAGAATGAGACCGTCACGGTATATATTGCCCCGTCTTTACTGTCCAAAATTCAAATGAGAACGCCATCGTCCATGTTCTGAAAAAATAGCATTTCGGCTGTCATAAAAACAAATTAGTAATTAATGAAATCAGGCTCTTCTAAATCTGAAAATTTCAGAAATTTTCAAGCCAAAACAATAGAAATTAGTCCACGCAGCTTTTATACAAATATTAAAAATTGTTCTATTTTTAGATTTCAGTAACCTGTGCGTATCCTGACTTAGTACGACAGATATTTTCCGCTGTCTGATATTATTTTTGCCAATTGAATACATTTTGGTAGATTAGAACTATGAAATTGCTAAAAATATTTACATTCTAAAACCAAACAGTAAATTTCAATACCTAGACAATGACACTGCTTTCTATTTTTCTTTTCTTATAATTATCAGACTGCGCTGCCAAGTTTTACCTTGGACATGTCGCTGTACATTGTGAGCACGGTTATCAGTGTCAAGTAAGTTTAAGGCAGGAATTCACTTTTACCCCGTCTGTAATTCTTCACAGATTTTTGATGATACAAGCACGACTCTTTATGTTTCCATCGTCCCTCCCTTGGGAACTTAAAACATGTGGTTTTAGTGTTTCTTTAAACTAATTTCTCTTTGTACTGTTGTTTTCGCATTTCCGAATTAATGGTTTGTTCATAGGGGAAAGCATAAAAGTCCGTCCCCAGGGGTTGGGGATGGGGTGTCAGCACAGGGTTTTTCTTGCTACGGTTGATTTTATTTTAATACGTTTGACTGCGATATGTATTGCCAATAAAGATTTATTGCCTTGTCTGTCTTCACATACCGGTCGCTGCCTCCGCCCCGATCATGACTTTCTGTCTGCTAGTCCTTGGTCACTTTGTAGCTTCTCAGCGTTGCCGCCACTTGTCACATACTCCATGACTTTGTCTAACTCACACTATTGGAACTAATTTGGGATAATTGCATGATGAAGCAATACTGGCTTAATTTGAAAACGTGAGCATTCAGCTATAGGGCACCTAACACTTTTAAGAAATTTGAAAAATGTGTAGATAAAATTCGCCCAAATTAGTTCAAATCTTGTTAACTCTGCAATTAGTGGTTTCTTCTCTGCTTTGTTTCTTACAAACCTTTCTTCAAAGCAAGTGCTTTCCTTTCAAGCCGCTTTTTAGTCAACAAGAACGCCTTTCATTGGTTTTACTTTTTACCTAAAATTCTGTCCTCTGCTTAAGCAATATACGAGGCATGAAAGTCATAATGGCATGCTTTTCGGTACACCTTATATGGTTTTCTTTTTTTCGAGCTGCTATGAATGGATTAAAAACCTATTCATATCACCTTAGCCCTTTAGCTTTTTGAAGTGACTTTCAACTTCTTTTTTTATCAAGACTCGCAGGGTTCTTTGTTGCTGTAAATGACAAACTGTGAACAGTTTGTCATTTACATTACGCCGTAGTCCTACTAAGTTCTTTCAAATTCATACGTCTTTTCTTTCAGGGACTCAAACGTATACTTCATCACCATTGACAAAAACAGCAAAGGACTTTACGTTGATAAAAACGTAAGATCGAGAATGGACTCGTCAAGTAAGACAAGTGGCTCGTACTCTCTTGGCGCTGTTCGTTGTCAAACTCGTCAACCCTTAAAGAGGCACTCCCATTTGGTAACATTTTTAAAACACATTTTTTAATGCCAACGGTCGATATTTGACGTGGCGACTGCTCGCAGATCGCGAGATATCGATAAAAACATGTCATTTCCTGAGCGTATTTTTCACAAAGAACGCCCCTTTGACCATATTTTTAACCAATACCACATAAACATAAGTTTTTACGTGTTAAATATTAGCCGCCTCCGATGACTACATTTTGTCGTCTGCCACACAGTACCTGTGGTTGGCCGCGCGTTGTATGCATATATGCATACCACGCGATGGCCGCTATGTATCAACCGCACGTAACTGGGCTAGTCACCTATGCGAATTCTGGTGGAATCAGCAAAAATTGTTTTTAGTTTTATCACAAAGTCAGTAAGACTCAGCTTTCTCCCACGGGGCATGACCGATCACCGAGGCAAGTGGTACTGTGGCGTACAGCAGCGTCAGTGTAGACTCGTACTCCATAGCTTAGTTGACAGTGGCCCCAGTGCCGAACGTTCGATGTTCGGAAGCTGAATTCAGGTGGGCCACCGGAATTCAAACTTTTACTTTTTTGAAGACATGTTTTTATCGATATCTCGCGATCCGCGCGCAGTCGCCACGTCAAATATCGACCGTTGGCACTAAAAAAATGTGTTTTAAAAATGTTACCAAATGGGAGTGCCACTTTAAAGGTATACTGTCACCTGTTCCAAATTTGCCACAGTTACCATGGAAAGAGAAAATCTAACCAATCACAGATTTTAAGCGGGTGGCCATTTTTTTAAAAAAACAGCGCCGTCACATGGGCAATTTGAATACTAAAGAACGCCCCTTTGACCATTTATGGGCATATTTAGATTATAGTTGACTGTATACCTTTAAGCGCTATTAAAAGTAAAATGTGATATATTTCACATCATTTCGTTTTATATGAAGAATAACAACTGAATTGCAATCTGGACTTACATTTCAGTAGTCAACAATAACAAAGTAGGTTGCACGCAGTGCATTGTGTTGGCAAGGCTAGTTCCTGTATTTCAAAATACTTTCTGAAAAAATACTTGTTTTCTAGACGGAAAAATAATATGGTTACAGATAAAGTCCCTTTATCTACACTTTGTAGACAGTGAGAGCAAACTTCGGTAATTAGATGTTCTTTTACAGAAATACTATACATAATTTATTTTCAGATTTCAGATTGAGTGCATTTTAAGCATTCATTCACCCACCTTCATTTGATCATTGAATGTTACTTTTCAGTCGATCATATCATATTTCCTAAATGACAGCTTATCATTTTCATTAGAAGTGTCTTCTAAACCTCATTTCCAGCATCAGGGCTTGCATGTTTGTATTCTGATGGCAGACAGTGGAAAGTTTCATCAACCTCCGACATGGACGGGTGAGGATATCAATTCAATGTTCTTTGAATTTATATTATTAATTGGAGTAGGTACTATTTCTAAAGAATTGAAAGGGGCGATAATTGCAGCTTTGATTGTATTAAACTATATTCTACTCTAAAAAGCAAGATATATTTCAATGTAGAAAAATGTCTACAATTTTATTTCTGCGCATATGAATGCGACACTGACGAAAAACTTTTTCCAACGCTGCAAGTGTGCAAGCCTAAAACGTGTGCACTACCAAACCATTCAACCAAACTTTTTAGCAATGTCTGAATTCATAACAAGACTTTGTCTGTTCGGATCCGGAATTACTTTCTGTGTGTGTGTGTGTGTGTGTGTGTGTGTGTGTGTGTGTGTTGTGTGTGTGTGTGTGAGAGAGAGAGAGAGAGAGAGAGAGAGAGAGAGAGAGAGAGAGAGAGAGAGCGTAATCATTTTCTTACAAAAATACGATAGTTTGTTAAATATCCTAGTTTTTGAATTCTTATTTTTAAAATTTACTTTAGAACAAAAATCCCTGACACGTCACGTTTTTGGATATTTACTGTCTTTTTTATATTCATTTCAATCCTATTACCTTAGCGGAGATGTCCGAGTACTGAGTTGTCACCTTCCACGGTATATGCACGATTGTTTTATTACTGAATATGGTAAGTCATTGTCTATGTCCTTTAGTTCACGAATTTTGAACCTTGTGGAGACTTGAAGTTGAAATCAGGTCGTGCTTGTATGTTTGACCCTTTCACAATCATTGTTTGATCGAAGCAAATTGTTTTCAACGTGAGTAACAGTGTGAATATGGACACTTCGTCATATTAGTAAAGCGTCTACGTCACAATCCATGTCATGCGGAGTTTTCAACCTAAACAATGCCAAAATATGTTGATAAATGGCGAGACTTTGACCAGATCATCCGATAAAAAACAAAATTCTGTGACGAGCTTACCATCTTCAAGTTGGCAAACGCGAGTTGAGAATCCTAAAACAACGACGGCTTTATGGACTTCAGTCTATGTTGTTATATTTATTGTTTACCGTTTTACACGTATTACATTTTGTGGTTGAGCTTATTACTGTCATTACACTGTGTGTCCTGACGGAGGGTGCGATAGCACCAGACAAGCTTTTCGTTCATTCGGTTTAATGTAATACTGTTGACTTTATAATTTCTCGGCATACACGCGCTATTAAAATTTTGTTTGACAGCGGAAAGCAGCATGACTATTCCACTATGTGTCAATGTATGGCTTGTGAGGTATAAAAGAGCGACAAAAAAGACAATTAAACGGTGAGTAAAAAATTTGATTTTCAGCAACTTTAATCTTTTAACATCGATTTCAATATAGCACCAGTTTCTTAGATTCATTAATAATGTGAGTGTGATAACATATGTAAGTGCCATCAACAAGAAGCTTCATGTCTGCCAAAATATAAATGAGCAAAATAAGAAAGAAGCAAAAATGTACAAATGTCCAAAGCCACGGATTCCGTGAGAAGAGCGCCCCCTAGAGAACATAATTATGTTGGAAGCGTACCATGACTTGAAAAGTGAGAGGATGCGTTTTATTTGAAAGTCCAGTTACTAAATGATGACATATACACGCAGTTATATTACGCGATTGGTGCACCTTTCTGAAATCTCAATTTCCCGTCAACCGCGTAAGCGGTAGTTTGGCCAAATGTTTGCGGTGTATACGATATGTATGTACCACAAACTGTTCGTGTATTACGTTCATTAGGCGGTCTATTACGGTGTAAGAATCAAAAGAGATGTAACAAGTAGGTGATAAAATGATTTACGAAGAACAAAATACTAATTCTACTTCTTGCTGAATGGAAATGACTAATACTTGACCAACTGCAGTGCCAAATAACAACTGTCTTCGGAATGGAAGTGTTCCAACGGCGCTTTATAGTTTTACGTCAAAGGGTTGGCGATGCGTACTAAATATAATGACGAGCGAAGTATAGTTGTTATTAAGGACCATATTTGAATGACAGGCTTGCACCTGGCCGTCTGGCGCAGGTTTTCCTCAATTGCACTCCTATGGCCATACATAGCTTGTGACAACAGTTATCAAAAAACCTAAAAAACATAGGCAATATCTCATCTCACTCACAAAAGACTTCCAAATGTACGTCCCTGGGTGGGCTTGAACCACCAACCTTTCGGTTAACAGCCGAACGCGCTAACCGATTGCGCCACAGAGACGACCGTGTTCATGACGGGTTTAACATATTTTCATAACAGTACTTATGCCTAGTACCCATGTGCTGCAATTAAAATTTATAATCTTCTTGTTTTACCTTATTTTTTCCTTTTTTGTCAATCTTCAGCGAATTTAGGATCATCGCTTCTCTTAAAGGGTGTGTTCCAGCGAAGAGACAACACGATCAGTTGGCAATATGCGCCCCGCCAGTGACAGAAGAGGTAAAGGTTATTGTATTTGTAGTATTTCCATACTGTCAAAGGCAATATTTCAACCAATAAAGTATGGAAACAAAAATGTCAATCAATATGACAGATATCGTGTTGGCGAAATAGTATGTAGACGTTGAAACCATACGTCGTTCAGTTTTACTGGTAGCTTACTTCGTTAAAATTCAAGTTCATTCCTCACAGTCATTGTTTTGTGAAATGTTGACTGTGTGCAATGTAGAGAGAGAGGGGGGAGGGGATAGGGAGAGAGAGAAGGGAGCAAAACACCGAGACAGACATGCAAAGTTTCTTTGGCTACCTACCGCGTCATCAATAAGCAACTTGGAAGAAGCGAAATTGGTGGACTTTCAAAGTAGAAAAACCTCAGACTGTTGAATTTCCAAGATCAAAGCCTACCGGCGTAATTTATATCCATTTAGTAACACTTATAGTACAAGGTATTGTGTGGAATTTATTGTCCGACACTATTATGGAAGCGGCATATCTTTTGTCACTTTTCCAATCTCAATGAGACTTTGGTCAAGTCGGCGAATTTTTAAAATATTTAATCATTTTCAACAGTTTCTCTTGTAAATTGTTATCTCCTTACGAACCTATTTGAAATTTGACAGCCCATGTCTGGTTTCTCGTGATCGAACGTGTTACCTTTGAGTCTGCGCAGTAGCGAGCTACTTTCTGCCTGAATATGATTCCGTATGCAACTCCCCTGTATCGCATACACCCAATCCATTGCGCTAATTGCACCCCACTCACAAGTTCATATGAAAACAGAACACAAATCATTGCCTCCAACCCACTCCAATATTCACAAATCCCAGACTTGAACAAAGTCTAATCCTTCATAAAAAGATCAGAAATTGCTATATTGTTGAATGTTATTCGTTTAATCATAAATATACAGCGTATTCATATTTTTTTAATACCGTTCCCAATACACACTACAGGAATGGTTGATTTTACCAGAATGGCTAGAATATCATTTGTTGGTTGGCTTCCAACATTTTTACCTATACACAACCAACGGCAGGAGGGACCAGTTATCGAGCAAATTGAAGTAAGTTATACCTCTTGGTGTTTCTCTCGACGGTTCACACCCGTTCAAAAGGGTTCCGTTCTCGGTTTGTTTCCCTTTGACTCGTTACAAATGTACTCAGATTGGAGGTCAGGTCATTTGTATACTTACACAGTTAGGAGATAATCAACTTTCAAGTTGATGGCGCTTTGATCGTTCGGAACTTCAGCATCAAACCATACCCTACGACGTTAAACCATGATACTTTGTATTTCGAAATGCTTATGTGAGACAAAGGTAATATAAAAGTTTAAAGAAAAGACAATAGATGAAAATACTCTTAGCATCGACTGTTCATTCAAACTTTCAGGAGATAAAACGATGGCCTTTATTAGATTTTTCGTGTCTTTGTAACCTCATTCATTTTTATCTGTTTTCGCCACTGTGAAGAATATTGCAATCGTGAAAGTACACCGGCGAGCTAAAGGAAATACGGTCTTCTTTGGTGTCTATGTAATATTTACAGGAACTACATATCACAAGGTATTGTTAGTGTCCGCTCATGGATGTCACAACCCTGGACACGTCTGGCGAGGAATTTGCAGTCCCTGTCAGCGAGAAACGACTGCCTTTACAGAAGCAAGGTATATATATGAAAGTGAAAGGCTCTTGTTATTTGTTATTGCGGTAGAGGAGTTATTTTCTTCGCATATTGCATTGAAGGAATACTTGGTCTAGACGCAGAGTTTATAGACCGATGGCTTGATATCATCTATGTGTGAGATGTAAAGAGCAGTTGATAGCGTTGCCGAAGAGTTACACGTACATGTACGCACAAACAACACGGTGTGTTTGAGGAGAGAGAGAGAGAGAGAGAGAGAGAGAGAGAGAGGGACATAGAAGGACAGATAAACTTGAAGAGATAATCAGAGATACACACCGACACACATACGCACTCCATGACAGGAGACGATCAAAGAGAGCAACCATTCTTTATTGTCTCTGTACAAGAATGATAATGCTATACAGTACTACTGATCTTACTGAATGAAATCCGACATCCCCTTGTTCATTATCGGTTTGTCTATCTGACAATTGTGTAATATTACCATAAAGTATTTAGTGCTTATGTATTAAAATCGACTGGAATTTAGTGAAATGAATACATTTAGGCGAGGATTAGCAAAATAATACACTGCATTTGGTCTCTTCCCGCAAATGAAATACTGATTTTTTATGTGCTGTAAATATACTCTTTCATCAAATAGTGCCTACGGTAGTCGTCTAACACGGCAAATCCTACATACTGCTGTAAATTATCTATCTAATACTGATGAATGGTTCTCTTACTTTAAAATTTTTCATGGCACTACTATGTATCTCATGATACTTTGACAGTCAAGGTATAACGAACTGAACGTCCTTTTGATATGTTGTTTCCAGGACCGAGCTAAATGGCTAGCGTTTGCAGATGTCGATGAATATTTTTATCCCGTGAATTCTGATGATGTGAGGGAGATTGTGGAAAGCTATCACAATAAGACGAAACATGACGTCATCAAAATGAAGAAGGGCTATTTTCGCAGGCCAGCAGGTATGTCATTAACAGGCCCGGGAATTTCTCAGTTCACGGCTAGAAATAACACTTTTCCGCCATCGAAAGAGGCTTCAACATGATTTTACACACTGAGGTACCGCCATATATTTAAGCATATTGCGACAATTTATGTTTTCAGACACCAAGGTAGGAAAGAGGCTGCTTATCGAGAGTTATCGACGTGCAGATCTCCACAGATACAGTGGGAGGGAAAGTTTTGTCATCAAGCCTAGTAACGTCAGGTAGGCATAATTTTTCTTAGCATCTTTGCTGTATAGTACTTACTGTTTTAATGATCGGTTCAATGGTGGCGTAGTCGTGACACTCATGTCAATAGTAGCGAGTACCTGGTGCCGCCATGTTACACTGGGTTTGCGGTCGGGGCGAAGAAAACACTGCTATCTACAGGTACCTCTGGCAGGGGGATTTCCTCAGAAGAAACAACTTCTTGGAGAAGATTCATATCAATGTGGTAACATACTTGTCTTGTTGCACATTGATGAAACTTTCACTACGCAGTTTCTGCGTATCCGGTAGGACATCTGGCACCCACGTTCAAACTGAATGGTCATTCGACGCTGCAAAGCACACTTATAATTAGACCATTACAAGCTTTCTGCAGGAGCAACGATTATTGAAAGCCAAAGCGGCCCCGTTCGCATTTTAAATGACAATACAACCTCGATACTGAATATTTCAAAAAATGAAGTAAACTGACAGTTTGTTTATTTCCTTTGGTACATCCATGATGGTCAGTGTCTTTTTTCAGTAGATCTGAACGCCGACACATCGTGTGTTTAGGGGATAGTGCCGGCTTAAATCGTGAAGACTTAGAGCTTCTTGTTGATGCGATGTAATCACGTGTCAACCCTAAAACAAGTGCACAGTCAATTCCAATAATTGACAAACTGCATTTTCTGCCTGACACTTTGCGATATCTCATAATCTTTCCGTCAGTGCTTTGTAGGAAAAAGACACTCTTGGCGCAACAAATCATTCTGTGAGGCGAGTACAGTTTATAAATTTGTCATTTCATTATGATCTCTTCCAGTTTAATTAACATGCAATCTGACGACATCACCCCGGCTACTGTGAATGGTCACGTGTCAGTAAACGCGACAACTATTCGTGTCAATCATTATAGGTAAGGAGAACTCTCATTTAGAAATGATATTTCAGGCACTGTTGTATCAACACTCATTTAGCATTTTTGGGTAAAAGTGAAAGTGTCAACCCCCCTGCACTCTTTATATTTTTACAGGTCTGATTATTCAAACGGCTCTCAATTGGACTCGGGAATGAAAAGGTTTATACCGAGAGTGAAAATACATATTCGTCGAAGGTCTGATCAGTGCAGGCAACAGTAGATATTTTGGATTTACTTGTCAGAGTCCATTCCAGGGGTTTACAGTAAAGATTATATTCACTTTATGTAACGTATTAACATTGCGCCGAACTCGCACACACTCGGACACAAGTGAACATAAATGCATACACGCACATGAACACATAAAGATATGTACATACTCAGGTGAGTGTCGAGAGAATGATATCTTTATTGTCATGTAGCATAAAAGCAAACGATGTTGCAATATGCATGGTATAAGCCTCACAATCGAATATAGAATGTGCATTTATCTTCAAGTATGTAGTTACTCTCTATTATTGACTCTTGGTGAAATAAATATCATTACAACATCCATATCTATCATAACGATTTTAATTCATTTAAAGTGTTACAGAACGACCGTTTAATACTGGCGTTTAATGGCGAATAGTTGTGACAAGGAAATTTTCACTTTTTCCAACAATACTCAAACGCATGCATGTTACTTAAAAATGGTTCAAGCAAACCGATATGCTTTGAGGAAAAAATAAGCCCGGTTTAGATCAATGACTTTGCAAATCTTCCACGGAATATGCAAAAACAAGCTTACGTTTGATTTGTGGCTGTGCATTCCAAGACGGTTGCAACTTGCATCATGACCCGTGTATATGTGGTGGCGAATAGCTATCGTTGAGGTACATAACCAGTTCTTGCTTGCGAAGTCATTCTTCATCGGTGACGGAAGCCATTACTGTCGACTTGTGCCGAAGTACGGAATCGTAAGCGCTGATACGTTCAACAATAGCGCCTCGGCTACGGTGCGAAGGCCAGTGTAATTCGGAATTTTGGCGCGCAGTATCTGTGCCACACAGGAATTAATACGCAACTGCCTAAAGTGAAGGGATGGGGATTCCACTCGCCAGCGGTCCCTTTAAGATTACGATCACTCAACAAGTACTATAATTCTTACATATGTCACGGAGATATAATATCTATAACGAAGTTTAAACATTGGCTTGGTGAATCATTGTGTAAAATTGAACTATTTTAAAGTGTAATGTTACAAAGGGTGAAACAACGGTCAAAGGTTAAGGACTTCCTCCTTGTACGCTGTTTTGGTAATTTGAACGACCGTCTCAATATCAGTTGCGTTTGCTATGGCTTGTGTATATTTTTGGCACATTCAGGGGCATAGAACATCCATTTCAAACATGTCCTTATTAATAAAATGCGTCGGACTTGTCCCAGGATCAAGGCTGTGGCCTGGCAAAAATTCAGGATATGCCTACAGAGAATCGCGATTTCAGGTTTACTGCACGCACGCATTCGGCCAAAGTTTGTTGTTGCATGCGTGACTCACGGTTGTGGTAGCTTTAGTCTGAGCCATGAATTATTGTGGCTTTTACTTTCGTCGTTGTCTCGGAAAATGTTGACAATCCGGCGTATAGGCCCTAAATCTATTTTTTCATGTTAATGAAAGAAAAATGACGTCATTTGAGATCAACGCTTTTTATTGTCAATTAAATCCTTCAATTTGTTTTGATATTTATGTGCCCACAGACTTGAAGCAAGTCCATGTCTTCTGTTCAATTGAAAACTTCACTAAATTGTATCGCCCAAAATTAAAGCTAATCAATCTGTTGCACTGAATGCGCATGATCCTCCATGGTCCTCCCTATCCTGCGATAGGTCTGTCAAGTCGTGACGTGATGTAGAATTCTGGTTTAAAAATTAACCAGTGACTGATGATGTCGATGGCTTTGAAACAGGCCAATTGATTTCATAAACTTGAATGGTTTAAACTCAAACCATGCCCACAAAGTTGCCACTTGTGGTTGGCTTAAAGATGAGCCAATGAATTTGTCGGTATATAAACAAACCAACGATGCCAGTAGCTCAAATTTAAACCGATAAATTATATGATCACGGGCTTAAAAAGAAGCCATTCGGCTTAAATTTATACCATGACGGGTTGATAATAAGCCACCAATGTATTGGTATGAATACACGCCATCCATATTCTGTGTGGTGGCGTGACTTCAAACAATAAAAACCTTAGTGGATTTCGGGCAAACCGAAATATTTCAAACATATACACACTGGTTCACCCGCAAGCCACCTACAAACCAAGTGGTTATATTTCAAGCCAGAAGAATCGACGGAATTTCTGATTGCGTTTGTAAATTTCAAAGACTGTTCGTCTATTTTCAAATATTATTACACATCGTATTGACAATATCACACTTTTTTTGATTCTGTTATCTATGAAGCAATAAAATCGACATTTAAACTTCCCATTATGTGTTAAAATCATAATGAAATCACTGAGAACGGTTCTTTTTGAGGCACTTCGCGTTTTTGTACTTATCACTTCAGTTTTTCAGCTATATTTCATGATCAATGTAGACATATCAACTCAGTTGTTCGTTCTTTACCTTGCATGTTCTGACCTTTTAAAAAGTAAAGAAATCCACGCACTACTGAACGAGTGTCCAGATTTCCATCGCTTTCATATTAGAATGAGGTCATTACAAGTTACGATTCTTACAGAATAATTGTACTTTTGTATTTGTGTCAAATTTTAATACCACAATAGTATTCCATAAAACAGACCTTTGATTAACTTTGTTTATTTCTATACCAGTATCACTTGTATCGAAAATTGTGTCTGCAACAACTTTTAGAAAAAGTTAGGGACCGTCTCAGATTGTCGCAGAAGTTCAAAAAGCGAAATTTATTCGTTTAGGGGGGAGGGGTTTGACCTCCATTCAATTAGCGAACTTCACTTTCGCACTTTTATTTTGTGATCACAAGTTTTCGTGTGTTTATTTTAAATTAAAGAAAAACTGCACACTCGTGCCAACAAACTTGTCACTGTTTCCATCTCGTCTGTGCCCCAAACACAATTTACCGATAGGAACATTGTATCCTAAACATTTCATTCATCAAATTATACAAAGACAAAAAGTATCATTTTTCTTTTAAATGTGCTATTTATAAGCGTCTGCTCTAACCACTAGATGTCTTTATTCTCACTTGTTATGCACCTGGTCATAGTCGTTTTGAATATGATTGAACATGCCTGGGCCCCCTTGTCAAAGTTTCTCGCTTATTTACCGCCCCTACCAAGTACAAATTGCGTGTTCACAAAGACAAAGAACAGCACAAGAGATGCAAAAAGGGAAAGTAAAATAAAATGAAATTTTTATACGGTAAAATGCCCTGTTAGTACTCAAATCTGATCGATTACTTTAATTGTAATGTGGCAAGGGATATACGTCTTTAGTAGCTATAGCAAAATGCAACATTGTACTCTCAGGCAGACATGAACATTTCGCACTTTTGAAGTTTCGTTTAGGGGGAGGGGGGAGGGGGTTTTGATCTAAACGAAGAAATTTCGTTTCTTGAACTTCTGCGACAATCTGAGACGGTGCCTTACATTTGTGAGAGGCGGCAAGATTGATAATATGTGTGTGGGTGACGGTGAACCGACTTGGAATTGTTAAATTAGTCACCAGCTTTTGTTTTTTCTCCTGACTTACTTTGTGCCGCTGCGATAAATATGAATAATTGCCCTAGTTCGAATGGCGGAAAGCGAACTCATAGCTTGAATATGAAGCGGAAATTTTACAGAATTTGTGTCACTTAAATCACACCTACCTTTTACGGGCAGCCACTAAATAAGGTTTGTCGCCTAATACTGAGCACGACCCTATCACCATTATAGTCTAACATTCCCCCGCATCTAAATTGTTCCAGATAAACCGAAGCTTACCCAAATTACAAAGTCTTTAGTAAAGACTTATAGTGTCTCTAATTTTATTTCCCTATCCTTGAAAAGGATTTTTAGGTCACAAAAATTCTGTGAGACTTCTGCCAATCGCAGATTGATCCGTCATATATGTCTTTACCTCGGGCCGCGTTGCTAAGGAGTCAATTAAGCCTTTTACTTTATCGGTATACAGCATGTCGGTTGTTAACAACATTTAGCAATTGCAATGTATTTTACGAAGTGATCAACAAACATTAAGCCTGCCCATCATCACACCTACTCTAATTACTACTAAATACGAACGCAAATTAAATGAAACTGCGAAAGTGACATCTTAATAATAACTCTGTATTACCTTGAATGAAAATAATTATTAGACAAGTTTAACGTCATATTTATTGAAAGAATATGCAAGGAAAGTGTAACCAGAATTATTTGAAAGCCACAACATGGCAATCATTGTAAAGCATTGATGAAAATCCCTTACATTCAAGCTTATATCGATCTTCAACATCACATAATACTAATAATACAGCTTTTCCTTTCCTTCATTTAAAATGTCATTGAGCTGTCATTACAATAAAATCTTACTGTTAATTATAAACTTGAAATTGATCACGGTAAGCCATTTAAAAGTACATGTAGCTACGCTTTAGACCACATATTCATCTCTGTCTCTGTCCCTGTGTCTATCCCTGAGTTATGATATCAATCTGACGTTGGATAAGGGCTGTGGGTATTTCAAAATTCAAGCTAAATTCTAACTTCCACATACATAAGATTCCCCATGACGGTGATAAACGATGCTGACGCCACAGCCCACACAAATTAAGTTTTCATAACATGACTGGCGCAAACGTGCGGGTGTAAACAATAGGTTGAAATAAGATGTTATGTAGGTCATTTCCCCACACTCATCATGACCTGAGTTCAATTAGTCTAGAACATTCTCAAGGTCACTGCCCTTGATGACCTCACAACCTTGAATTCAATTAGTCATGTTTGGAATGTTCTGGAAAGTTGATTAGTTGTGTAAGGGAGATAATTTTAGAACAGTAATTAGCATGTCAATAAAAGTTCTAGATTGTTCTTATATGCCTTTATAAAAGGGACGTGCACAGCTTCCAGTCAGACTTTTGGGATCGTGTCTCTTGTGTGTTACTAAACTCCAGCAGTAGTCATTCTCAAGACTTTTCAAGACCTTCACTGTCAACGCTGGATGTATACTGTGGACTTTGTGCAGCTTCAAGCCTGCAAGCCAAAGGACTGTTCATTCATCCGACTGACTGTTACAACTCTGAGACTGGAGCTTTGCCGTCCCAGCTGAGATAAGTAGTCTGTACACTTTTAAAGCTTGTACTCTATCCCTGACTTAGCAATTAGTTTTATTTTTGTAATAAATTTTGTTTAAACGTTAACTGCTGAGTTCACCCTTTTGTTCGTTTTCTCTGCACGTAACAAATTGGGGGCTCGTCCGGGATACGAATATTTGAGCCGTTTGACAACATTTTGACAGCCTTTTCAAAACTACTGTATACTGTGAACTCAGCGAAATTCAATCATGGCGGAATTCAAGCCAGACGAATTTATGGATGACCTTGATCAGGACACATTTAATTCCCTCAGAAAAGACAACCTCATAGCACTGGCAAATTTCCTTAAAGTAGATGTCAAAAGATCTATGCGCAAGCGAGAAATACAGTTCAAGATTGCAAAACATTTAGTTAATTCTGGCCATTTTGAGGAGTCTGCCTTAAAAGATTATGAGCCTGAGTCTTCCTCTGAACTCAGAAAATTAGAATTAGAATTGCAGACAAATTTGGAGATTAAGAAACTAGAATTACAAATGGAAGAAAGACAGAAAGAAAAAGAATTACAAATGGAAAAAGAGAGACAGGCATTAGAAAAAGAAAAAATACGAATGCAGTTAGAAATGGAAGAAAGACAGAAAGAAAAAGAAAGGCAGGAAAGATTAGAAATGGAAGAAAGACAGAGAGAAAAAGAATTGCGATTAGAAGAACAGCGATTACAGGTAGAAATAAAACGTTTAGAGCTTGGACAGTCAGGAAAATTCTTCCCTTCAGACAAGTTTGACATCACTAAGCATTTCAGGTTAGTTCCCCCTTTCCAAGAAAAGGATGTTGATAAATATTTCCTTCATTTTGAGAAAATTGCTCAGAGTCTGAATTGGCCTAAGGAGTCCTGGTCTATGCTTTTGCAGAGTGCTTTGGTGGGTAAAGCCAGAGAAATTACATTCAGTTGTCAGTAGAGCAGGCTTCAAATTATGATTCTGTGAAGGAATTAATTCTCAAGGGCTATGAGTTGGTGCCTGAAGCTTACCGTCAGAAATTTAGGGATTGTGAGAAGGTGAAGGATCAAACTTATGTTGAATTTGCTCGAACAAAAGAACAACTGTTTGATCGTTGGTGTTCTTCGGAAAAGGTCAGTCAGAATTATGACAAATTACGACAACTTGTTTTGATTGAAGAATTTAAGAGGTGCATTCGGAGTGACATCAAGACGTTTATCAATGAACAAAAGGCAGATACATTGGAGGTTGCTGCACGTTTGGCCGATGATTATTCATTGACCCACAAATCTTCATTTCTCAGCAAACCATCCCAGTCCTTTTCATACAGAAACAATGCAGGTAAATTTAACTCCTCCTTTTCATCCAAGAATTTCTCAAAGGAGAGTAGGAAATCAAATGACAGCAGTTCACACAATTCAAGTAACACTTCCACATCATCAGATCCCAAGTCTCAATCTCCTTCTGACAAACAGTTTGGTACACTTTCTTGTAATTATTGTAAGAAAGACGGCCATTTAATGTCAGAGTGTTTCAAATTGAAAAGAAAACGTGGAGGTCAAAGTGGTCAAAGTGGATCTAAGCCCACCGGCTTTATTTCTTCATCAACTCAATTAGAGTCTAATAATGTGTGCAACACATTTTCTGAGGTTAAACCCCTCTTATCCCCAATTAATGAGGTCAAGGTCAATTCTTCTCAAGATAGCATTATGGGTATTTCGAACCATTATTCATAATGGTTTTATATCACTTTCTAGTGATTTCTCTTCCGCTACCCCTGTCAAAATTTTAAGAGATACCGGGGCTTCCCAGTCCTTTTGTTGGCAGATACCCTGCCGTTTTCTGAAAAGTCATTTTCAGGTTCTAAAGTTCTTATTAAGGGGGTAGATTGTAATGACTACATTCCTGTTCCTCTCCATAATGTCTATTTGTCTTCGGACTTTGTTTCTGGACCTGTGACTTTAGGTATTAGGCCTTTTTTGCCTTTTGAAGGGATTCACCTTCTTCTTGGAAACGACCTTGCTGGGGACAAGGTCATTACTAATCCACTTGTGACTGATAATCCTACTTTAGATCAGGATCCAGAGCCAATTGAACAAGAGATACCCGATTTATTCCTTCGTGTGCAATTACTCGGGCCATGTCAAAGAAAACTTCCGAGAATCAAAATTCTCTCAAAAATAATGTCACAGATGTTGACTTAAATGACACCTTTCTCAGTCAGGTGTTTGACACGGATCATTCCGTTATCCCTCGTGGATTGAAACTTCCAGTAAAACTTCTGCTGACCAAAGTCAGACATTTTCTAGATCAAATCTCATTGCAGAACAACACAAAGACCCAGATATTTTGTCTTTGTTTGACAGGGTAGATGATGAAGGTAAAACTTCAGATAGCTCTGTTTCCTATTATACAAAGTCTGGTATTCTCATGCGTAAAGGAGACCTCCAGATGTTTTGGTTGATGACGATTGGGCTATAAAACATCAAATTGTGGTTCCAAAGCCCTACCATGCTGAAATATTGCGCCTGGCCCATGAAACGCCCTGGGCTGGTCATTTGGGAGTAAGGAAAACTTATCACAAAATTCTCAGTCACTTTTATTGGCCTAATCTCAGGCAGGATGTAGCACATTTCTGTAAAACTTGTCACACATGTCAAATGGTAGGAAAGCCAAATCAGACCATTCCAAAGGCCCCTTTACAACCAATTCCTGCATTTCAAGAACCATTTAGTAGGATTCTAATAGACTGTGTTGGGCCCCTACCAAAACAAGATCAGGAAATGAGTACATGTTGACAATTATGTGTACATCAACTCGGTTCCCCGAAGCCATACCACTGAGAAATATAAAGACAAAGACTATAGTGAGAGCTTTAGTCAAATTTTTCACTTTATTTGGCCTCCCTAAATGTGTCCAGTCCGATCAAGGCTCCAACTTTATGTCTGGTATTTTTCAACAAGTAATGGATCAGCTAGGCATTAAACAGTATAGGTCCTCCGCCTATCATCCAGAAAGTCAGGGTGCTCTTGAGCGATTTCATCAAACTTTGAAAAACATGGTTAGGACCTACTGTTTTGACACTGAGAAGCAGTGGGATGAAGGAATTCATTTTCTGCTCTTTGCTGTTAGAGAGTCAATTCAAGAGTCTCTTGGTTTAGCCCATTTGAGCTTGTATTTGGACATACAGTCCGTGGCCCACTTAAGCTCGTTAAAGAGAAATTCCTATCAGACGATGATGATTGTCTGAATATTTTGCAATATGTGTCAGATTTTCGTACAAAACTCTCTAAAGCATGTGAATTAGCCAGAGAAAATCTTGAGTCATCTCAGCAGTCAATGAAACCAAATACGATAAAAACACCTCAAAACGGAAGTTTGAACCAGGTCAAAAAGTTCTTGTTCTACTTCCAATTCCTGGCAAACCACTCCATGCTCGTTACTTTGGGCCATACCTAATTGATAAGAAATTGAGTGATTTAAATTACATCATAATAACACCTGACAGGCGAAAACAAAAACAGCTATGTCACATAAATATGCTTAAGCCATATTTGGATAGGGATAATCCTACTATAACTCAGCCTGTCAGTACCGTCAGTTCTGGCCATTATGAAGATAGTGATACTGAAACTGACTTGAGTGAAAATACTCTAAACTCAAAGCTGGGCTCGGTCAAGCTTCAGAACTCAGAAATCCTGGAGAAGCTGGAGTCTACAAAGTTGGCACACCTCCAGCCAGAACAACAACAACAGGTGAAAGAACTGCTCCACGAATATAAACACCTGTTTCAAGATGTTCCAACGAGGACGAACGTCATCTATCACGACGTTGATGTTGGGGACAGTAAGCCTGTAAAACAACATCCATACAGACTGAATCCAACAAAAGCGAAATATCTCCAGGAAGAAGTCAAATACCTGCTGGACAATGACTTTATTGAACCCAGTAAAAGTAACTGGAGTTCGCCGTGCATACTTGTTCCCAAATCAGATCACAGTTATCGTATGTGCACGGACTTTAGGAAGGTCAACACTTTAACAAAGACAGACACTTTCCAATCCCGAGGATTGATGACTGCGTCGACCGAGTGGGAAAAGCCAAGTACGTGACGAAATTTGACCTACTGAAGGGATTTTGGCAAGTCCCTCTGACGGATCGTGCTCGTGAAATATCCGCCTTTGTTACACCAGACGGATTGTTCCAGTACAAGGTGATGCCATTCGGAATGAAGAACTCTCCGGCAACGTTCCAACGGATGATCAACGACGTCATATCCGGGCTAGACGGATGTGCAGCTTACGTTGACGACGTCGTCCTGTATAGTGACACCTGGGAGGAACACATCAAGCTCATGCGGAAGTTCTTTGAGAGACTGAGTAAAGCAATGTTGACTGTCAACCTTGCCAAATCTGAGTTTGGTTGGGCGAGGGTAACTTACCTCGGACATACTGTAGGACAGGGTGAGGTAAAACCTGTTGATGCCAAAATCAGTGCCATTTCAAGTTTTCCCATACCAAACTGCAAACGACAACTGATGCGCTTTCTCGGTATGGCTGGTTACTACAGAAAATTCTGTCCAAATTTCTCCACAATTACTGAGCCTTTGACTAACTTACTTAAAAAGAAAGTAAAGTTTGTTTGGTCAGAGCAATGCCAACAGGCATTTGATACACTTAAAGCCATACTTCAAGGTGCTCCAGTGTTGTCTGCACCAGATTTTACTTTGCCATTCAAATTAGCTGTAGATGCTAGTGATACGGCTGCTGGTGCTGTTTTATTGCAAGAGGATAGTCATGGTATAGATCATCCTGTTTGCTATTTTTCACGCAAATTTAACAAATCCCAGAGAAACTACTCTACAATTGAAAAAGAGTGTTTTCTTTGATATTAGCTTTACAGCATTTTGAAGTTTATGTTACTTCTTCAAATCAGCCAATAGTGGTTTATATTGATCACAACCCTCTTGTTTTTCTGCAGAAATTCAAAGGCAAAAATCAGAGATTGCTAAGATGGAGTTTAATGTTACAGGAGTTTAATCTTGACATTAGACATATCAAAGGCAGAGACAATTTAATTGCAGACTGTCTCTCTCGTATTTAGAACTTATTGTTGTTCACACTTTTAAGATTACATTTGTAAAAGAAAGATTTTTCATTGAAAAATTTCTTTTTTGAAGAGGGGGTGTGTTATGTAGGTCATTTCCCCCACACTCATCATGACCTGAGTTCAATTAGTCTAGAACATTCTCAAGGTCACTGCCCTTGATGACCTCACAACCTTGAATTCAATTAGTCATGTTTGGAATGTTCTGGAAAGTTGATTAGTTGTGTAAGGGAGATAATTTTAGAACAGTAATTAGCATGTCAATAAAAGTTCTAGATTGTTCTTATATGCCTTATAAAAGGGACGTGCACAGCTTCCAGTCAGACTTTTGGGGATCGTGTCTCTTGTGTGTTACTAAACTCCAGCAGTAGTCATTCTCAAGACTTTTCAAGACCCTTCACTGTCAACGCTGGATGTATACTGTGGACTTTGTGCAGCTTCAAGCCTGCAAGCCAAAGGACTGTTCATTCATCCGACTGACTGTTACAACTCTGAGACTGGAGCTTTGCCGTCCCAGCTGAGATAAGTAGTCTGTACACTTTTAAAGCTTGTACTCTATCCCTGACTTAGCAATTAGTTTTATTTTTGTAATAAATTTTGTTTTTTAAACGTTAACTGCTGAGTTCACCCTTTTGTTCGTTTTCTCTGCACGTAACAAAGAATAAAAGGGACTGAAAATCTACGTTTTGGGAGATCGACGGAGGAGCATCGACGTAGGAGGAGAATCCTGACGACCTGAAGACCACGCGGAACAAGACAACTGATCGATGCTCCTCTCCATGATTTAGACATCTTGCTTTCCGCTACCCCCGCACTATTTTGTTAACTAGGCAATTTTAGGCAGTAGTTTGCGTAAGTGCTCGAGTTGGCTTATTTTATTAAATTTTAAACATTTCATTTTGCATCATAAATTCCCAGTGTTCGTGTCCGTCTATTCGGATGTCTGCACGATTCTGTAAAGATACCTCTCAGCCCAGTCTTAGCCAAGCGAGTTAGCCCTACCAAGTGAGTGAAATTCCCCCATTATACTCCCCCGGTCATACCATCCCCGCGTGACATGTCATAATCTTTCAAATTGGCGCACAGAATAGTAATATTTCACGCTCACAATACATTAGCGTTCTGGGACGCAAGTGATCAAGCTGACGTTTTTTGTTTGGATTCTAACAATGCTGGCGCCACGAAATACCAGCACAGTATCGACAACATGCTCTCGCTCATTTACACATTTGAAAGAATTACCCAGTAACTTATGTTTCTCATTGAGGTATTCTGCGTACTACCCCCATGTTCTATCGTGTTTCACCACTCGTAATGTTGAGCCGTTTTTATCATTTTAATGTATTCATGGCGTGGGTTGAAAGAAAAGAATTGTAGCAAGCCACGTAAGGGCATGTGATAATTTCTACTTTTGTAATCTTTTCTAATGTCGGTAAATCAAAGTATTGTCTTATTATATTCTTTATGGCGTCGGCATCCGACATAGCCAAGATACTGTATAAATGGACACTAACTCAGAGACAAAAAAGGACCGACAACCACGGTCACTCTCTTGTGGAGTGACCGAGACAGGACATTCACTCAGAAACTAGAACTTTGACCGAAACTAGGAACTCGGACTCAGACAGATTCATGTATCAGCGGCTGGGCCGAGAGGCCTAGTCATGGTTCCGTATTCAAAAATAAGTTCCAGTTATACATCAACACTCGTCGTCAGTTCCAGCTTCTTTCCTTTACGGTATGACACCTGTGTCTCTCTCTCTCTCTTCGTCTCTCTGGTCGTCTCTCTGTCCCTCCCTTCTCTCTGTGTCTGTCTTTCTGTCTCTGTCTTTCTCTGAAGTAGCCGGTGGGAATTACGATAAAAGCTTATTGTTAATTATAAACTTGAAATTGATCACGGTAAGCCATTTAAAAGTACATGTAGCTACGCTTTAGACCACATATTCATCTCTGTCTCTGTCCCTGTGTGTTTCTCTCTCTGTTCATCTCACTGGTCGTCTCTCTGTCCCTCCGTTCTCTCTCTGTCTGTCTTTCTGTCTCTGTCTTTCTCTGAAGTAGCCGGTGGGAATTACAGTCTCTCTCTCTCTCTCTCTCTCTCTCTCTCTCTCTCTCTCTCTCTCTCTCTCTCTCTCTCTCTCTCTCTCTCTCTCTCCATACTCACAAAAACTTCTATAAGGTCATATCATGTTTAAGCATTGTGCTCTTTTGACCGCGGCTAGTAACGTTCTGCAAGTGGTGAAAGTGATGATTTTTACTTGCTTAAGGTAGCGGTAAAGGCTATTTTGCACCAATTCTTTTCTCAGAGTTAATGTCAAGTTTCAAGTGTTAGATATTTAGTTCAAATTTTCAGGATAACTCCCTTAGTTAATACTTTCTCCAAAGAATATAAAAATTGTATATTTGTAGCCATGATTTGAAATATGACACCAATCAATATTAAAATTTATTTTTTCATATTTTTTTTACATATTTGAATTTAATAATAATTGGATAGTATTAATATTACCAAATTAGTTATAAATATATTGACACTATTCATTGTAAGATTTTTACGGCATGATTTGTAAATATAATTTGTTTTATGCTTTTACATGGGTTACATATCAAAAAATTATTAAAAATTCTTTCATATTTCAAAATGTGATTTTTCAAAAAGTACTTCAAATACAGGAAAATTGTGCCATACAAATCTTATCTGTAGCCTGTTAATAGGCTGTAAAAATTCCATGTCCATATCTCATTTTAAAGGTTGGATTAAATTGGTATAAAATTATGTAGGAAAACTGTTATTCTGTCAAAAATGTTGTAAACAAGCCATATTTCCACCCCTCTTTTGAAGTCACAGAGCAGTCTATTTGGTTAATCTCACTTTGTGACACATCTTTGACACTCAAAGAATCTAAAAATGCATTTACAATAGCAGTCACGCATTCTGGATGCAAGCACAGCCTTGTCAAACTTTCCTGAAAAACAGTTAAAAATGACTTTCCCTTTTCAAACATTTTTTTAAAAGCTAGGGGACCTCTACCATAGTTAATACACTAAGGACTCCCCAACTTCCTCTTATTTGGTCAGTTTTTCAGAAGTTTCAACGGGCTATAACTCTGCAATGCCTATGACCCCAAATGTCTAGTTTTTTTTATTCCACAGAGAATGTTGACTACTTTTATGTTTTAATAGTTTTATTGAAGTTTATAACTGACGCTCTAGCCTTTACCGCCACTTGCTTAAGTTGATTACAGAAGCTTCAATAGTAACCAATTAATGAAAAAAAACCCATTACAACTATTATGATTGGGAACCTTTTGAATAAATCACAAGTCTTAAATATACTGATTTTGTATTTAAATGAAGACATGTACAGTTCTTTGTATCTTTCATTTTCTTAGTGAAAAATTGAGTGCCACATCTACAAAGCTAGATTGCATTTGTCTTGCTAAGCAGCTCCCTTTTTAGGCATGTTTCAATAGAAACGAACATGGTTCCCCTATTTATTTCATTTTTACAGTTCATAACTTCAAAGTATTTCCTTGCAAACTTTCATAAAATTCACCTTTTTTGTGGCGATACTTGATAACACCGACTCAGAACTCTAGGTCAACAGCTACAAGTATTCGGATCTATTACACAATTCTGAATGGATGGCGTCCATGATGAGAATCGACAATGGCATGCCGAACACTTTTTGATTGTTGGGAACCTTCACCATAAGATTAGGCACAGTGTACATCACCAGAAGTATATCCAGACAGTCGGCTTATATTTTACTAATCAAAGTGTAATAGCGCTATTTATCAAGGCACTGTCGGGCCTGCATTTGTTGTACTGAGACCAATTTCTAATTCTAAATCTTACAGTTCTATGGTACTTATAAAAATAGCCATTAAACATACTGCGGATCAAACGCTAATTAAAATGCATAGGGTGTCAGCTACATCGGAGTCATTCTAAGCCAAAGGATACTAGGGTCGTGTAAAACATGCGGATTGCTATATATTATTCGCAACATTGCTAATGGTGTTCGGTACGAGGTTGAGACTCAAAGAACGGGTCAATCAGGCATGACTAATGAACACTTAACTGCACTCTCCTCTCTTTGTTCTTGAGGAAGCCAGTCTCCTTGTCACGAGTACGCATATCATTATCACAATTGATTATCTAAGTCGAGTACTCTCACATCGATATAATTCCCGGCACAATTCTGTTTTTTATTACAAAGTGCTGAACGATGAAAACATCTCTGAGAATACGACTGATCATGTGAAGTACAACTACAGTGACAAACAAATTACACATTTTCTATCAATCTCCTGAAGAGAGACTGTTCAACTTGTTGCATTACATTTTCAGAAACTGCTTAGATAGTATCCGACAAGTTGGTGAATTTTTCTAGCTTCGCTTTGCAATTCCGCTGCCAAGATACGAATGCTGCAAATGCTTTTGTTTGCAAGTACAGAAAGACTCTTGCTGGTTGATGTTATACTCAAGAATGGAGGTTTTGGAAAGGTAAAAAGCAAACAAGTGTTTGATAAATATCTCGTGGTATAGATTCAAATTGCGATTAGACAAATTAAAGGGAACAGAAGGAAAACACAAAAAGTAGGTTAAAATGTAATCAATGTTAGGATATCGATTAAACGATTAAGAAATGCAATACATATATCTCATAATCATCGATGTTCATGACGTCGAATTAAAGGTATACTGTCAACTGTTCTAATTTTGCCACGGTTACCATGGAAAGAGAAAAACTAACCAATCACAGATTTTAAGCGGGTGGCCGCTTTTTAAAAACAGTGCCTCCACATGAGCATTTTGAATACCAAGGAAGGCCCCTTTGACCATATATGGTCATATGTAGATTACAGGTGACTGTATACCTTTAAGATTAATGATGTCGTCCCCTCGATCTTACTCTCCCTATTTGTTGTATTACTTCATTGTTAGCCCACAAGATACTTATAACATAGACGCTGTGTTGACGAAGTGACACATTTAAATCATACACTGAGTACGATTAACAGCAGCCCCATGAGTTTCGACAACAGAAACATGAAATTAATTTGTCGGTTTCAGCCTACATCATAATAAACTGAAAACTGAAAGCATGACGCAATTTCCTAATGCAAAACGGGAGGTGGACGAGAGAGTGAGGAACAAAGTGATTTTCAATGCTTTTTTTTCATAATTTTCGTCACACACTTGCTGAAAACCAAGCACTTCCATGTATTAAGGGAAGGAAATGTGAAAACGAAATAACGAAAATGAATTCATTTAATTCAATTAAACAGGCGGGTCCTAGATTTTAAAGCAAAGAAAAAACTCGGACCAAGCAATATTAATGAACTTTTTAACGAATACCGTCCTTCGAGAAACTTACGATCTGCAAATAAGCATCTTTTAGACATTCCAAGAGCCAGAACAGAGTTTTTCAGAAAGTCATTTCAAGTAACAGGTGCAATTGAATTTGATAATTTACCTTTTTATCTTAGGGAGCTGGAAGATGTTAATGATTTTAAAAAGGCTTGTCATAATTATTTATTAACCAAGTAATTCGAAACTTGTTAATGCTGTTTTCTCACGCACTGTATCACTTCTTGCGTGATTTGTACTGTGTCTCTTTTAATGTTTGATTGTATTTGTATTTTATGTCCGTTTGTGTCTCGACCTCCATGAAAAGAGGTTTTCGTAACCTATGGAGTTATCGAGATTAATAAACAAACTTTAAATAAATAAATTTAAATAAACTGAAAACAAACGTTGGGAAAAATGTATAAATTAATAAAATGGAACAATCATTAACGGTTTAGACGATATCATTTCGTCATGAACAATAATTTGAATTTTTTACAATTTTGCTTTTAATGGCGGGCCACAAACGACTTTATTACATGCCTCCTATATCGAACGTCACGCACTCCATAGGATTCAATGGTAACTCGTCGATGACGTCGCGGGCCACAGGGTCGCCACTTGGCTGAAAGTGAACTGGAACTTTTTCAAATTGACAACTTACTGTATTAAGGTAGCGGTAAAGGCTAGAGCGTCAGTTATAAACTTCAATAAAACTATTAAAACATGAAAGTAGTCAACATTCTCTGTGGAATAAAAAAAAACTAGACATTTGGGGTCATAAGCATTGCAGAGTTATCGCCCATTGAAACTTCTGAAAAACTGACCAAATAAGAGGAAGCTGGGGAGTCCTTAGTGTATTAACTATGGTAGAGGTCCCCTAGCTTTTAAAAAACTGTTTGAAAAGGGAAAGTCATTTTTTACTGTTTTTAGGAAAGTTTGACTAGGCAGTGCTTGCATTCAGAATGCGTGACTGCTATTATAAATGCATTTTTAGATTCTTTGAGTGTCAAAGAGGTGTCAAAAATGAGATTAACCAAAAAGACTGCTCTTTGACTTCAAAAGAGGGGTGCAAATATGGCTTGTTTTCAACAATTTTGACAGAATAACAGTTTTCCTACATAATTTTATACCAATTAAATCCAACCTTTGAAAGGAGATATGAAAATGGAAATTTTACAGCCTATTAACAAGGTTACAAATAAGATTTGTACGGCACAATTTTCCTGTATTTGAAGTACTTTTTGAAAAATCGTATTTTGAAATTTGAAAGAATTTTTAATAATTTTTTGATATGTAAACCCATGTAAAATCATAAAAACAAATTTTATTTACAAATCCTGCCGTACAAATCTTACAATTAATAGTGTCAACATATTTATAACTAATTTGGTAATATTAATTTATTATTAAATTCAAAGATGTAAAAAATATGAAAAATTAAATTTTAATATTGATTGGTGTCATATTTCAAAATCATGGCTACAAATATACAATTTTTATATTCTTTGGAGAAAGTATTAACTAAGGGATTTATCCTGAAAATTTGAACTAAATATCTTGATTTTAACACTTGAAACTTGACATTAACTCTGAGAAAAGAATTGGTGCAAAAATAGCCTTTACCGCTACCTTAATGTAAAATGTTGAAATTAAATTTTTTGCACGGAAATATTGTTTTTAGAAATTTTGGTATGGACAATATATTTTTGCGCCATTTGATCAGCCGGTCACTTGCAATCAGCTTACTTTTTAAATTTGGCCTCTCTTTTCAAAATCAAAAATCGTCAAAATCATCTGGTCGGCCAATCCGTGCAATTTATAATGCTTTCAGCACAACCACGTTTTCCTCTTGAAGGGGGGCCACCGATATCATTATGAAAAAAAATATACCCTTCACCCAATATATTATTTTTGTGGGATATAATATTAATACATAATATTGATATGCTTGAATAGTGATTAGCACTTTTATTTTTCATCAAATCGACATGGAAAAAACTTTAGTTGACACTGCTAGCGTACGCGGCCGGTCAACATCCCCCTTCTCCGTAAAGTAAGAAGTCGTCTAGTATAGTAAAGATCCAATAGGCCTCCATAATCATCTGAGAAAATGGAAGATTTCCCGAGAGCTAAGGAAATATTGAACAGTTACCAGTACTCATATTGAAGAAATGTATATCGTGATTAACGGTTCACGTGGGCGTTTTAAAAATCGGAAAACCAATACAAACAGGCATGATTTCAACAGTGGCTTCGAAGCAACACGTCGCGCGTTCAGAAGGGGCTGTTATTTTTTGATTAATTTGGGTTTCTCTGTTAGGCCATGTTTGATTTCTGGCAGAGAGATTAGTCTATATCTATAATAAGTATACGTATTTGATTTTGTAAATTTATTCAGTTTATATATAAACCAAAACGTCTCATAATTACGTATGGTATACTTCATAACATGTGCCAAACGTGGCGCATACTGAACTTGGAAAGCACCTCAAAACTGTGTATACCATGCTTTCCAAATAAATGAATTTCCGCTGAAGATGTTTAACTCAATTTCAAATTAAACGTCAGTTTTGTCGTTAAAATGATTATCATACAATGACATCAAAGCCTTAGCCTTACGGAATTCATACGGATGTTCAAATATAACACAATAAATCTATTCGACCACAACAAGCTGTGTCATTAGTTATCACATGCTTAAAAAGTCGGAGGCAAACCCTTGGTCCTCCAAATTCCACCACTCTGACTTAAATAGAACATTGTCAACTAATAGTTTTTGACACGCGATATCTGCCTTTGTAGGTTTTTATCCCGGTGTGATCTCATGGGATAAGCCACTTACCATTCACCTTTGATTTCTGACGCAGAGAACGCATAGATTGTATCATTTCATTCGGTTCCATTTGTAAGTCGAACTGTGAACATAAATTGTAAGGTTTTGACTAATATTTATTGCTGTGGTTAATTACAGTAACTACTTACTCAACCCATTCACTGCCAGATGAAATATACTTATCTGACAGAAAAATCATGTTTCCTTTTCCTTGACGCGCATTGGTTACACTGATGCGAAGAGTAGCGGCACAAGGATAGGTACGCCCCCGTGCGATGAAGGATTCAACAGTGGCTGCAAACAACTTCGCTTTACCCGACTTTCACAGGATGGCACACTTACATTTACAAATTATCGAAGTAGTGTGGTCCTGCACCATGAAGCTGCAGGCATCCATTTCTGTGACTCGAAATTTCAGCTTTTTTTACTGGCGGCCCAGATGTATTGAGTTTTTCTCACCGTTTTCTCTATCAGTTCCTCTCCTTTTCTTTATGCCCTGACTGATCGAAGTAAAAATAAATGACTATATAACCTAACCTAGCCTCTTAACTCTTTATTTACTTTACACCCCATTACAAGGACGTTTATCTCTCATCTACATATCTTGTAATTAATTAGCCAACACAATTATGCTAATCCATGGACTTATTAGGGATTTTATGGGTAGGTCAACATTGCGAAAGATAGAATGTAAAACCCCTTTTAGTAACTAATCCTATATTTCGCAATTCCTGGCTACATTAGATGCTACTTATAAGTTTTACAAAATTTATTATACTGGAAGGTTAAAATATTCTATCAAATAAACGTCTGAAATTTTGGCGAAATAATGGTAAATCTGAATTAGAGTCTTTACTGCATAAAGTTTTACTGTTGTGTTATTTTACGATGAAAATGTGAAGATTTAGAAAATTAAGCATGGTCACCCCATCTTTTTTCTTTAATATTTAACACGATTGGAACTAATTTGGGATAATTGGATTTTCATATTTTTCAACTTTCTCAAAAGTGTTAGGTGCCACGTAGCTGAATGTTGCAATATTGCAAATTACTCATAAAAACAAGTGTGTAACGTTAAGAGAAAAGCAGCTGAGATTACATTTGTAGATTCAATCGACATTACTTCGCTATCAAATTATCCAAAATTAGTTCCAATCGTGTTATTTGATTATTCTCATATGCCAGCATTCAAAAATCCCCGATAACTTTCAAGTCTCCTGGTCTTGCATGTGTTGCTCCCTGGCCTGATCTTCTGTACAAGTATGTTTCACTATTATGAGTGTCACAATACACGAACTCTGAACTACTTCATAGTCAGAGCTATCTCTATCATTGCCGGTATGCAGTGGCAGTGACACTGCCCATGGGCAGTAGTAGCAGGGCTGTAATTGTATTAACTTTGATAATTTTGACAATAATTTTTTTGAGTTTATCAAACTGCATTCTTGTTCTACTTCCTACAGCGTGTTGAACTGTCCAGCATTCGCCTTGCGAACACAGTCTGTGAATATGTGCTCAGCATTTGTATAATTGACAAATGACTTTGAATCTGGACACTTATTCAATTATCACCAAATATTCATATATGTAAGCTTTTGTTAACGAACTGATATTATGTGTTTCAGCATGCTGCAGGGAGACAGCAAGAAAAGTGTATTAGATATACTGAATAGAAATATAGAAAAAATTATCAACAGGTGCAGCTTCTGCCCCGATACTAGGCCTACTTGTTTTTTTTTATTACAATAATTCATACAGTTTTAGATTTTTTCGAGACAAAAAGTAATGGAATGGGACAAAATTGTTCTAGAGTTTGTTTTATTATAACTAAAATTGCAACAATTGGCTGACATTAAAATGTTATCAAATTTTCATTGAATTACCCACTTCATTGAATTACCCACTTCATTGAATTACCCACTTCGAATCGTATAAAAAAGAGAACCAAAAAATTTTCAGATGTAGCCTGTAGAACGCAGCCTAAATAGTTCTTGAAATACAGAAAATTGACTGTAAAGGGGCCTTTAAAATGATCTGATTTGGTATTTCCTACCATTTGACATGTGTGACAAGTTTTACAGAAATGTACTACATGCTGCCTAGGTGCCTGAGATTAGGCCAATAAAAATGACTGAGAATTGTATGGGAGGTCTTTCTGACTCCAAATGACCAGCCCAGGGGTTTCATGGGCTAGGCGCAATATTTCAACACGATAGGACTTTGGAACCACTATTTAATGTTTTATTGCCCAATCGCTTCAACCAAGACATCTGGAGGTCTCCATTTTCACATGAAAATACCTTTACTAAGTGTGATTCTCAGCTTTGCATCCTGAATGAAAACAAAATAAGTAAAGGACTGCTGATATTTATGACACCAAAAATTATTTTTCCTGACTTATTGTTAGAAAATATGGTAACTATAAGACTGGTTTTAGTTATATTTTTGTCTTTAATGCAAATTTCACTTTAAGATTGATTGGTTGCTATGGTAACACCATATTATTTAAATTACATAACACTGAACGTAAACTACGATGACAGCAAAATGTTGATATGGTACAATACTTAATTGGCGCTACCACAATTAAGAGAGCATATCAAGGCAAGGAAGTCCTGTGCTCCAGAAAAGAACAATTTTACCCGCAAGTCACATATAAAAACATCCTGATAAAGTGAAATTTCATTCCAGTTTTCTTCATTTCTTCAAAGTAGTAGGTCATTAAGCATAAGTAACTGAGTACAAATCAAATAAATAGTTATTATACTTGATTTACTTTACGTTTTTATTCATTTTCACAACAAATCCCATATGAAAGGCCAGTTTCTATGGTAACAATTTATGATTTAATAGGCACAAAGTTAAAAAATGACATGATAACAAAATGTTCCCCTCATACTATTTCAAAGTTGGCATTATTACTGAAAAAAACACAATACTTGACGAAAAAAAAACCTGCACTGCTCATGGCAAAACTTCTCCTTTTTACTCATAAATTTCATAATAAATAACAAGAAAAGTCAAATTCTGTATCTCTAATTTTTTCTCTCTGGGCAGTATCCCTCGAGAACAAAACCGCATGAATGATTTGTGTTGCATTTTGTTTGAGGTTTGGCTACTTTTTTCGTTATTTTGACTGGACTAGATATGGATATTTCAGATTCTATCGGAATCTGACAGCAAGTTCAGATAGTCATATCCCGACAAGAAATCTGGAAAAAGTATTCCAGCTAACAATCTACTGAGATTCATGCAGATGCAACTGCTGTTTCTTCAGAGCAAACTGTATATACATTAAGCACCCTCGTAACTAATTTGGGATCATTGGATCTTCATATTTTCAAATTTCCTAAAAGTGTTAGGTGCCGTATAGCTGAAGAATATTGCAATATTACAAATTAATCATACAAAGAAGTGTATAACTTAAAAAAGCAGATGAGCTTACATTTGCAGATTGACATTACTGCACTATTCAATTATCCCAATTTAATTCAAATAGTGAACCGATTGTGTATTTAAGTCATTTAAAAACTTTTAGGGAATTTCCTCAACCAAATATAAGTTAAAAGAGATAAAAATTGTATTTTTTGTTATATTTCATTATGCTGTACTAAACAAATTTCAAAGTCTTCCTCTTCTTCTGATTCTTCCTTAAATAAGAAGGAAAGATGCATTACGTTTACGATTGCCAAACATTACACATCACGTATCTCTATAATTGTACCAATGGCAACGAAAACATGACCGCATGAACTACGACAAGAATTTAAGTCGTACGCATTCATCATTCCATGCCATGCAATATTGTTTTGAAAGTTTTAGTTTTCAATTTCAGAATACACTATTAAGTATCCTCCTTGAGTGTTTAAATATAAGATCGGTCATTCCTATCAAATAAAACAGTCGATAAAACTTTGATTTTAAATGATGTTTAGTATCAATATATATACCCAGTACCTCATCTGAAATATATTGACGTCGTGTTGATCAAGGCAATACATACGGACAAACGTTATCTATACACTTTCAGAGCAAAATTAAGTACAGTTCAATATGTCAGGCTTGCAGAAGTAAAGTATTATCACAGATGTTTTTGCCTGGAAGTTTACAACCGATTGAAAGGTAAAATTGTTATTATAAAGAGTTCTTTTCAATCCTGATGAAGGCGTTAGCTACTCCGTGCATTAGTAGTCCGAAATCTTCTGCAGACGTGTTGTTATGCTGATACAAAGCTCGCTGCTACTTGTTATGCGCACACGATATCTCACTAGCCTGGTAAGGAGAAAGTTATTGACCTTACGAACTTCATTCAGTTAGACTCTTGTCATCGACACCAAACTCGACATGGCGTCCACTGCTTTCACTTACGTGTTCTTTGTGGCGACGATTATAAGCTCACCCGTCGGCGCTCAAGTCGTCAACTGAGGACGCTGCTTTGATATCGCTGTTCAGCGAAATTTCAACACGACAGCGTATCTCGGTACGTGGTATTAGATTGAGAAATTCCCAGCAAGTTTTGAACGCGGCCAGAAATGCATACAAGCGATGTACGAACTGGAAGACACTGGATACATCAGGTGACCAACGAAGGAATCAACATCGAAAGTGGCGAGGCTACGTCGACCGTTGGCGATGCATATGCACCCGCTCCTAATGAACCGGCCAAACTGAAAGTTATGTTTTTCTGGTGTAAGTATAATAGGGCCTTCATTAATGTTCTATGGGAAGGGCGAGAAGGGACGGGTATATATAATGCCATGAAAATGTGTCCCTTTTGTGCATACACTGGCAAATCCAAACGGCAATGTTTTTCTCCAAGTCAACGGCGTGAAGTCTAAAATCTAATCTAAACATGATTTTTCTTACCCTAGATAATCATAGACTACGACATTTCTTCTCAGTGTTTAAACGTCGCTATTATTGTTAAGAGTACGCTGCTTGCTGACGTGAAGGTGAACGGCCTTTTCTTGAAGTGGGGTGATGACCTCCAGATTGTAAGAAAAAGGCACTACCCCAGCATAACAATGACCAGCGGTGTCGCAGCCCCTGAAACTCTAACATCTCACTCCAGATTGTATTGTTAACGTTGAGTTTCTGTAAAAAATCACAGTGGGACACAATGTCGACTGGTTCTTGTTTCGGGATTGGTCATAAATATTAGAATAAATGAATGTTATCGTCATGCATTCTTTCGTAATATTTTAACTATTACTCTCTTTCTTTGGCGAAAAAAGGACCGACATTCATATAAGTCAATCTTTTTTAGTACTTGTAATACACAAGCTTCGCTAGCCAAGGGTGTCTACTTGGGCAGGGACCCTGCGGCTGGTTCGGGAGGCTTTGCTACGCCTATCGAACCAAGCAAGCTATGCGGACCGGACGATGCTAATAGACACGGTCAGTAGGGCCGGGCTATGTGCTTCCGACGATGTGTCCAAGAGGGATGTGCGAAATTGTCGCTCTTGTCGTATTTTCATTGACTATAAGCATAACATTTCAAAACAAAATCATATTACGCAGTTCTTTAAAACCACGCTGTAAGACATATTTATCGGTGAAAGAAAGCGAAATGTTCGCCTTCTCCCTCCTTTTCCTTGGAAGAATAGATGACGCTTTAAAGATCAATCCTTGTTCTTGCAGTACTTTTGGTTGACATTGATAAATGATCTTATTCTCTTGTTCTTCTTTCAAAGTTGTACCAAGCTGAAAAAATTTGTTGGAGACATAAAGCTTAATTCTCAACTCTGACTTTTTTTTGAGAACACTCAGGACTTTCGACTCAGATATTATATAAGTGAATGAGTGTGCTGCCTGATAACTGATGGTAGTTGTCTGAGGCAGAAGCCCAGGGGTTGAAGTCAGTGGCCAACCTTTGAACAGCGTTTTAACCTTCTGACAGCTAAAAATTGCACGAGTTCCATACAGCAAAATAAAGCACTTTAGAATATCGGAGAGATATCGGTTAGTGTAGAAGTAGGAAACGAACGGGCATCCAGACAGGCAGGCAGACTGACAGATAAACAAACAGGCAGACAGGTAGATAGACAGGCAGACAGACAGACAGACAGATAACGAGATACAGGAGGTTGAAGGGTAGAACAGAAAATAAATATGTCCTCCAATGGTTGATTTCATGATCTTATATTTACAGCCGAGGGCAACCAGCTGGTGATTACTGGGTGCTTCACACTAATTATGACACCTATTCCTTTGTCTACTCTTGTCAAGATTTCTTGGATATTGTGAGAGTGGAGTTTGCCTGGATATTAAATAAAAGCGTACTCTTGATGATCGAATCCTGGCCAGGCTGTTGAGTGACCTGAAAAACATGGGACTGGACATAGGCTACTTTCAGCCTACTGACCAGACTGATTGTGAAGAAGAAAATACAAAACTCGCCTCTGACGGCGAAAAAGAACATTATTTGATCTTTTCGTGAGTGATTTTAAGCTTACATGATGTCATTCCATTCTAGTAGAACGAAAACATGACCGCATGAACTACGACAAGAATTTAAGTCGTACGCATTCATCATTCCATGCCATGCAATATTGTTTTGAAAGTTTTAGTTTTCAATTTCAGAATACACTATTAAGTATCCTCCTTGAGTGTTAAATATAAGATCGGTCATTCCTATCAAATAAACAGTCGATAAAACTTTGATTTTAAATGATGTTTAGTATCAATATATATACCCAGTACCTCATCTGAAATATATTGACGTCGTGTTGATCAAGGCAATACATACGGACAAACGTTATCTATACACTTTCAGAGCAAAATTAAGTACAGTTCAATATGTCAGGCTTGCAGAAGTAAAGTATTATCACAGATGTTTTTGCCTGGAAGCTTACAACCGATTGAAAGGTAAAATTGTTACTATAAAGAGTTCTTTTCAATCCTGATGAAGGCGTTAGCTACTCCGTGCATTAGTAGTCCGAAATCTTCTGCAGACGTGTTGTTATGCTGATACAAAGCTCGCTGCTACTTGTTATGCGCACACGATATCTCACTAGCCTGGTAAGGAGAAAGTTATTGACCTTACAAACTTCATTCAGTTAGACTCTTTGTCATCAACACCAAACTCGACATGGCGTCCACTGCTTTCACTTACGTGTTCTTTGTGGCGACGATTATAAGCTCACCCGTCGGCGCTCAAGTCGTCAACTGAGGACGTTGCTTTGATATCGCTGTTCAGCGAAATTTCAACACGAGAGGGTATCTCGGTACGTGGTATTAGATTGAGAAATTCCCAGCAAGTTTTGAACGCGGCCAGAAACGCATACAAGCGATGTACGAACTGGAAGACACTGGATACATCAGGTGACCAACGAAGGAATCAACATCTAAAGTGGCGAGGCTACGTCGACCGTTGGCGATGCATATGCACCCGATCCTAATGAACCGGCCAAACTGAAAGTTATGTTTTTCTGGTATAAGTATAATAGGGCGCTCATTAATGTTCTATGGGAAGGGCGAGAAGGTACGGGTATATATAATGCCATGAAAGTGTGTCCCTTTTGTGCATACACTGGCAAATCCAAACGGCAATGTTTTTCTCCAAGTCAACGGCGTGAAGTCTAAAATCTAATCTAAACATGATTTTTCTTACCCTAGATAATCATAGACTACGACATTTCTTCTCAGTGTTTAAACGTCGCTATTATTGTTAAGAGTACGCTGCTTGCTGACGTGAAGGTGAACGGCCTTTTCTTGAAGTGGGGTGATGACCTCCAGATTGTAAGAAAAAGGCACTACCCCAGCATAACAATGACCAGCGGTGTCGCAGCCCCTGAAACTCTAACATCTCACTCCAGATTGTATTGTTAACGTTGAGTTTCTGTAAAAAATCACAGTGGGACACAATGTCGACTGGTTCTTGTTTCGGGATTGGTCATAAATATTAGAATAAATGAATGTTATCGTCATGCATTCTTTCGTAATATTTTAACTATTACTCTCTTTCTTTGGCGAAAAAAGGACCGACATTCATATAAGTCAATCTTTTTTAGTACTTGTAATACACAAGCTTCGCTAGCCAAGGGTGTCTACTTGGGCAGGGACCCTGCGGCTGGTTCGGGAGGCTTTGCTACGCCTATCGAACCAAGCAAGCTATGCGGACCGGACGATGCTAATAGACACGGTCAGTAGGGCCGGGCTATGTGCTTCCGACGATGTGTCCAAGAGGGATGTGCGAAATTGTCGCTCTTGTCGTATTTTCATTGACTATAAGCATAACATTTCAAAACAAAATCATATTACGCAGTTCTTTAAAACCACGCTGTAAGACATATTTATCGGTGAAAGAAAGCGAAATGTTCGCCTTCTCCCTCCTTTTCCTTGGAAGAATAGATGACGCTTTAAAGATCAACCTTGAAGAACGCAATCCCTTGTTCTTGCAGTACTTTTGGTTGACATTGATAAATGATCTTATTCTCTTGTTCTTCTTTCAAAGTTGTACCAAGCTGAAAAATTCGTTGAGACATAAAGCTTAATTCTCAACTCTGACTTTTTTGGAGAAAACTCAGGACTTTCGACTCAGATATTATATAAGTGAATGAGTGTGCTGCCTGATAACTGATGGTAGTTGTCTGAGGCAGAAGCCCAGGGGTCGAAGTCAGTGGCCAACCTTTGAACAGCGTTTTAACCTTCTGACAGCTAAAAATTGCACGAGTTCCATACAGCAAAATAAAGCACTTTAGAATATCGGAGAGATATCGGTTAGTGTAGAAGTAGGAAACGAACGGGCATCCAGACAGGCAGGCAGACTGACAGATAAACAAACAGGCAGACAGGTAGATAGACAGGCAGACAGACAGACAGACAGACAGATAACGAGATACAGGAGGTGAAGGGTAGAACAGAAAATAAATATGTCCTCCAATGGTTGATTTCATGATCTTATATTTACAGCCGAGGGCAACCAGCTGGTGATTACTGGGTGCTTCACACTAATTATGACACCTATTCCTTTGTCTACTCTTGTCAAGATTTCTTGGATATTGTGAGAGTGGAGTTTGCCTGGATATTAAATAAAAGCGTACTCTTGATGATCGAATCCTGGCCAGGCTGTTGAGTGACCTGCAAAACATGGGACTGGACATAGGCTACTTTCAGGCTACTGACCAGACTGATTGTGAAGAAGAAAATACAAAACTCGCCTCGGACGGCGAAAAAGAACATTATTTGATCTTTTCGTGAGTGACTTTAAGCTTACATGATGTCATTCCATTCTAGTACCATATATATATATATATATATATATATATATATATATATATATATATATATATATATATATATATATATATATATATATATATATATATGAGTCGTCAACCATCTTAAGAAGTGGCATCAAAACCTTACTTTGATTAGTCATGTCTCTATTGTAACTCGGTATTATTCAATATTTTAACACAATATCATGCATCACATAGGTTTCCGGTCAAAATTATGAAGAATTTCTATTGTTATGAAATGTATGCAATTTAACAGTTTGTACGTTATGACGTCTTAGGCTATATAATTGCACCTGACAGTAATATATGCACATATATCAATAGGATAATTTGTAAAATTTTATATATTCATAGATTAATATCATTAATAAGAAGTTTTTGTGTATGTGTTCATAAATTGCGTCTTAAGATGGAGCTGCAAGTTGCCAACACAGTACTTTCAAAGGAATATTTCTCGTCTAAGATGACAAGGAAGCCCCTCATACTATATATTTTCAAAAAGAAGGGAATCTAAAGTTTAGTATGGTAGCACAAGTTTACTTGAAGTATGATGGGATGTATATTTGAGATAAGAAACCTCAATTTCTGTATTAATGATAAAAATTAGTTTAAGTCAAAAGTTTACACTATTTTCTGAAATGTAATATGTCACTTGAAAAAAGCGTAAAACGACTATTTAATTGTGCACTATCTATCGTGCTGCCATGGCATGGGTTGAAAGACCGACACTCAAAAAAGTGGATAAAAACATGATTAACAAAATGAAAATGCCTCTTTTTCATAATGTAAGAATTTTATTTCAAATTAAAACAGTCATTTTGGTTTATAGCAATTAAAAAACACAATGTGAAAATTTCAGAAAATTTGACCGAGCCAGAGTGGAGTTATGCTTTGGAAATCTTGAAATTAGGAGAAAGGAGAAGCCAGGAAATCGGTTGATTTGCATACGGTTGCAAAAATTAACACTTCTATCCTATATCAAGCAACTTACGACTGCTTGACAAACTAAAAGGTGAACCCAACAAATATTTTAATCTTTGGTTAACAAATTAATTAAAATTGAATCAATATTTGCAAAAAAGTGATTTTTGAGCAAAATATGCTGTGTTGGGTGCAGAGCCCCGTAAGAGTTTTGTGTACTTGACTTGAAGCTGTTAATGCATGTCCTCAAAAAGATCAACCAAAATATTTTGATACTAACACAGTCAATAAGTCCTCTGGCACCACGTGACATAGGCAAGAAGTAATAGCCGTGATCTGATCAGGCACTTGACATGACACCTTTACTCGTTGCCTGTTGAAGTCTTCTCTGTCTGTCTATGTCACCAAATGCCCAAAATAGACTATTTAAGGTAGAATGCACCTCGGGGACAGATATTCGGACTCTCAAACGTTTACAACTCTTTCATTGATATACCACTTGTAGGGTTCATTTTAAAGCTCTTGGTGTTAGAAAACTTTTCACCGTTTTAGCTTTCCAAAAATCAAAAATTTAATATATTTTTCCATAGAGTCAACACGAGAGTGGCGGCCCTTTTGGATTTCGGATGTCGGGTATGTTTGTTGCTTTAGTAACAAATTTACACGGTAACCCCAATTTTTATTCCTGATTTTGAAAGAGGATAGCTGAAAGATTATTTGAGTAAAGTTTGATCAAAAGTTTAAGTCTTTCATTTTCGAGGCGCATTTTACCTTAATGATAAAAATATTTTGACAAAGGTCACTCAAATAAGTTTTACAACTTACTAATTATCACTGCAAGATGGAATTTCACACATGTGATGGTACTCAATAGCATGAAGCACATTGCATACTTTCTAAATACTCTTCACAAATGATTAATGACTGCTTTGAATTTACATAAAAAATAACTTTAACAAGAAACTAAAGAAATTAAATCTTCCTAATGAATATTAATATTGATTCAAGTAATTTGTTGCTCTTACATTTATCATTTGCATAGTGATTCATTGTAAATGTTATGCATGCCCTCGCAGAGATACTTGCCCACCTACCAAACACAAATTCTCAGCGATTCATTTTGGTAGGTAAATATGATAAAAACTATATGAAATGAAATCTGCATAAGCTGACTTGATCGCACTGACACCAATTCAAATAAACACTTTACTACAAGGAATAACGCAGTTTTGGGACATTTCTTTCAAATTATGCATACGTTGCATACAGCGACATTGGGAACTTTATTGTGTTATTTTTATATGCTACCACGTGATACTATTGATTGTTCTGAAGTTAATAGGCGACAATTCGATGAAATTTCGGATTCCTCGTTTACTTTGTTATATAGTGATTTTACATTCCAAACGAAACTATAAGTTGATAACGCTGATACTAAAAGACGGGCAGTCTTAATACCTAGTAGTACCTAATCGTGGTCATGTTGATCCTAGCTGGACGAGAAAAGATGCTTAATTCTTAGTTTCACAACAATATAGTTTTTTTTTGGAGATTTTGCAGAAGTTAACATTGATGATGTTGGATTGTCCTTCATAGATGCCAAACGACCACACCGTCAAAATCTTTACATAAAAAGTCTTTCCAAATCTGTTGTAGGCCACTGTTGCAATGAATTCAAACGTCGATAGTCCGAAACTTCCTGAGCGCGACAATACATGTCGTGCGCTCAGTCGCCATTTCAAAAAACAGTATAAAGAAATGAGTTGACCAAACGAACTTCTGCTAGATTTTTTGTCATCGACATCTCGTCATTTTGTTCCTTTACGTTTGTTTGCTTACTCGTGGGCGCTCGTGTCATCAACTGGGGACGCTGTCGCGACTTAAGCGTTCAGCAAAATTTAAAATAATGGCATATCTTGGTACATGGTATGAGGTTGGGAAATTCCCAGCAAGTTTTGAACTCGGGCAGAAATGCATACAAACGACGTATAGACGTACGAGCTGGAAGACAAGGACACATCCGAGTGACCAACGAGGCTCGGAATCAACATCGAAACTGGCGAGGCTACGTCGATCGTTGGCGATGCATATGCACCCGATCCTAATGAACCGGCCAAAATGAACGTTAGGTTTTTCTTGTGTAAGTCCATGGCAGGCCTTTAACAGTGCTAGTTTTACAATGAGAATGGGCAGGAGGGACATGTAAATATAATGCCGTGAAAATGTGTTTTCATCGAGTTGTGTGCTTAGGCTAACAAATCAAGACTGCAGTAGTTATCTAGTTATGTGACGTCACCAATCGTTTCGTCCACTTGGAAACATGATCTACTCTGCCATAAGTAGTTCTATACTATGATTTTTAATGTAATTCTAACGTGGTAATTGTTTTTCTCAACTGGCCGTGGTGAATTAAGGTGAATGGCCTTTCCTTTAAGTGGGATCATGCCCTTACGACGACCTGAAAAAAGACATTACCCCGCGAGTCTTTGAACAGCACCAATCGATTCGGTCTTCAATGCCTAGAATTTAAGCGGCTTAATGGGGATTTAGTCAAGCTCCTTGCAATGATTTCTGCACAGTGAGTTCACGATTCCATCACCGTCTTCACTTCGTTATTAAAACTCACTATAATCAACGAGTAAAAGAGCATGATTGCCCAATATCAGCTGAAATAACTGACATTGAGACAATGCGGCTGTTCAGACAAGATTGCTTACACGTAGCTAACACTCTGGATGCAATGTATTTGGCAGTCATTGTGTTGACATTTTTGTTGCAGCTTTTCTAGCGATCCATAGTTTACTTCTAACAATCTCTCAGAGATGTCACCATACAATATTGAGGCTCTTTCCGTCTGCTGACTGATTACATGTGCTATAACATGTGTTAGGCGGTTAGCTCTTCCTCTACCACACTGAATCGAAGTTTTATCAGAAAACAAAATGTTCATGCATGCCAGGTGCAAGATCATGGCGTAACGTTATCACATCTTACATAGCTGAATGGCGAATAGATCACTTTCTGAAGATCAACCTTGAATAAGTATAGAATGAGAGGAAGAGAGGCAGAGACATACAGACAGACAAACAGACAGACAGATAGACAGGTAGGCAGGCAGGCAGACAGGCAGGCAGGCAGGCAGGCAGGCAGACAGACAAACAGACAGAGAAAAATAAAGAGAGAGGAGGCAGGAGAGAGCAGCGTGATGGACGGTCAAGCAGACACGAACAGACAGGCAACAAGAGGGTAAATGAGAGAGAGGACAACAATTCTTTTGTATTCAATAAGCTTATTACATTATATTTTTTATATGTTTAGGGCAACTACTTCGTTGGGTGCTTCGCACTGATTTTCATACCTTCTCCGTTGTCTACTCTTGTCAAGCTTTCTTTGGTATTGCGAGAGCAGAGATGGCCTTGATACTAAGAAGAGAGCGTGCACTTAAGGCTATAATCCTGGACTCGTTGTTAGTTACCTTTGCAAGATACGGGGCTCAATATCAACTACTTTCTGTCTACTAACCAAACAGGCTGTGACGAAGGACAGGCAAAGTCCTCCTGGGACCGTATTTTGCAGACACGTAAATTAAGAAAATATAATTGGCAACAAATATATACAGCCGTCTTTATTTACCCTAGGAAAACTGTAAAACGTGAGAGCTTGAAGTGGTTTAGTTTTGTCAGCCTATCATAATCCGAAAAATATATTTAAACACTGTCACCATTATTTTTTGGAAACTTAGATATCCTAACATTCACATTTAAAAAACACTGAGTTCATCTTAGCCGATAATAATAATTTCCTTAGACATTAGATATTGATCATTAAACCATATACTTTTTTTTTACAAAGGTAGCCCCTGAATGCAAAGGGTAGAAGAGGCCGTACAAAGCATACACAGAATTTCTTCCTTTGTACATTCTTATGTTTCAGTAAAAACCATAAAATTAACAGGTCGTCCTCACCTATCCTGTTTATGAGATTTTTTTCCTTTTGCTATGTCACAGTCATCGAGCACTGCGGCTATACAACCTCTCGTGCACACTGTGTTCAAACTTTGCATGCCAAGCTTTGTGATCACACTTCGCATACTTATACGGTATCGCATTACTGACAATGCTATCAATCATTGTTGAAGTGGTCACTCTACTTTTAAGAGAGGAGATCGACAGAGGCTGTATCCAAGCTACGATGGCACTTGATGAAAAGTAATAAAATATAACTTAAATGGTGCAGCAGCTGTGTTGACGTGATGCATCTCGATATCCTGCGTGAAATACTCCGTTTGTAAACGAGAAAATCGAACAGGCGCAGTTCCGACAACCCTCCCTTCAAAAAAAATGTTCCTCGAACAACATACTTCGGTACGTCTACAAGGAATCTGTCATCATGAAAATCATTCCGGTAATACTTGTCGATGTAAAGTCTTTTCTTGCAATGGTTAGTAAGCCTATAAATGAAAACGATTGACCTCAAATAAGAATAAAAGCTCACACAGTCCTGTTTTCAACATTATGCGTGTCGTTCACTTACGTGTCGCCAGCGGCGATCTGTCTCAACGTCGGCGTCAAAATCTTCAGCGATGGATACTGGCCAAAAATCAGCGTTGCGCATAATTTTAGATCATTCCAATAGCTTAGTGGATAGTATTCGATTCAGAATTTCCCGAGCATAGATGAAGAAGGACTGAAATGCGTAAAAAAACTATGTACAGACCCACAACAAAACAAAATATCTCCAGACTGAGCAATGAAGGGATAAACATTGAAACTAGAGTTGTCCTTGAACTGAACGTAATCGATCAAAGTGAACTTGCGGCCGGAATGGAAGATCGATTTTCCGGAATAATTTATGCTTACGGCGATTACACGAGATGAGTACACAATCCCTCACTTCGAGTGTCTGAATACTTGAAACTTTCATACACTTGGCCGTTTCGTAAAGATAGTTGTTGCCTGGATGATTTGATGTGCCTTTCAAATACCGTGTACACTCCAATCTTCTAGCTGCGATGAACAATTGCAATTTTGAGCAGTGGTGAAAAACATCGAATATCTGCAGAGTGAAAAAGTTTGCTGCTGTAATAAACATGTATCCGGATTCATAATTATAAAATTTGAATTCTTTAAACAGTGTAGATGCTCTTCAGCTCTAAAAATGTCAAACCTTCCAGTTCTAAGAAATTTGTTATTATTATGGCAATCCCTCCTTATATCTCATGGTTCCACTCCTGACAGGGTTTACTCACAGCTACTTAAACTTCAGGAGCAGAAGTATGGGACTAAAACTTATATGATGAAGTCTTTTCAAGTCATTTGACACATTTGATGAACAAGCGGACCCTATATAATGGTCTACAGTGGTAGTAGTAAACAAAGTTGTTCTGGATGAAATGAGTTTCAATGCGCTTTCTTTGCAGTTGGGCACACTTGTTCTGTCAAAAAATATGGCAGGCGGTCAATTTTCAGATAGAGACGATAGAATCGATGCATTGTGCTAGATAGTCCACAATTATGGCATCGCTTCTCATTCTTTGGTCGATACTAACTTCACAAAACAATTACAAACCGACACCTAAGGTAGGCTGCAGACGTGAAAGATAAACTTGTAATTTAAACAAATACATTGACCGAGATCATTGTACATTTTAGTTCATTCAAATTGCTTTACAAAGATACCATTGTGTCTGAGCTTAAAGTGGCACTCAAACTTGGTAACATTTTTAAAACACATATTTTTAATGCAAACGGTCGATATTGACGTAACGACTGCGCGGATCGCGAGATATCGATAAGAACATGTCATTTCCCGAGCGTATTTTTCGCATCCCGAAGTTTTACGATCGTTTCTGATTATGACTCGAAATCCCCCGAAGGTTGGTGCTGATTGACGATATTCTAGGGAATCCATAATAAGTTCGAGCAACGCAATTGATTTACCTCCGACTACGAAGACTTTAATATACAGCATTCTGCCTTCACCTAAGGTAAGTTTTTTTAAAATTTCGAAGTTTTTGTCGTTATCGTTATTCTCAATCAGTTGTATTTAACCAACACCACATGGATATCTGTTTTTTACGTGTAAAATATTAGCCGCCTCTGCATGATGACTACATTTTGTCGTCTGCCAGTGCTGAGACAGCCTGTCGGCAGAAACTAAGTTCCGTTTCGTAAAAAAAAATGTTTCCAATTTGAATATGCAAGAAAATGTACAGTTCAGATTTATATCAATAATATCATCCCCTACCGCGTAAAGGTAGTTTTTGTCATATTCATTTTCAAAATGTCGAATTCCTGTCAATGACTTTTGCCACTGTATTGTATTGCATTGTCGACTCGAGTCGGCTATCGATGCAGTGTGCTCTTAGCAAGGCCATGGCGTGTTATACTTAGGTGTGCCGACGGCGATTATCCATGGTGTTTCCGTGATGAAATGTTGTTTTTTTTTCAATTCAAATGTACTCTAAATATTAGACAGTTTTCCTGTACAAAGGATTGAGTCACAGACCATCGATGCATCCATTATCAATGGGTCAGAATGCCGAAGCGCTCCCTATAGTTTCCCAGCGGCTATACTAGTCACCTAAGCGAATTGGTGTGGAATCAGCAAACTTTCTTTTTCGTTTTTTTTGCCGAGTCAGTAACACTCGGCTTTTTCTCACGGAGCATGATCGATCACTACGCGAGTGGTACTATGGCGTACAGCAAGCGTCAGCGTAGATTCATACTCCCTAGCACAGGGCAAAATTCTTGATATACAACAATGTGCACAAATATACTGATCCTGTACATTTGTCAAATGCGTTAAGTATACGCGTACGTATATTAATAAAATGAAATACTCCAGTGTACAATTGGTGTGCAAAGATCTGCACTACGTATACTCATGATTTGCATAGATATACGCTACACATATCAATGTATTGGAATGTTCCATATACAAAGATATACGTTACGTTTGCAATTAATATTGTTTTCCATTTGCGTAAATATACATAAATTTACGGAACGCCTATCCAGCATTTTGTCCAGTGTAGCTTAGTCGACAATGGCCCAGTTCCGAACGTTCGATGTTCGGCAGTTGAATTTAGGTCAAGCACTTTTCGAAAACCCACCCACGGAACAGTTTGAAATCTGAAGACTATGAAAGGGACGTTTTATTTAATAGTCAAATTTTGGACTTGGTGTTTTTATTATACATTTACTGAAAATTCTTGTGGCATTGTAACCTTTTTATCTCTTTTTGTGCAATAAATTTAATAAAACAACGATTCTGAAAAACAGCTCCGGTGTTTATGTCAGAAAAAAAGGGGGCAGCTCTTTGTATGGCAACCAAAGAATCATGTATACGGGCGGGTCGACATGTTGAGTGGAGGCTCTAAGCAGGGTCCTCGAACCAGAGTAAAACACATGTCCTATGATAAAAATGCAACAAAGTGGTGAGATGGAATTTTACCAATTATGAAACGGTCTGGTTTAGTCAGGTTTACACTTTGAACGATTTTTACCTTAAATTGCCATATTTGCCTTGCAATTGCACTTTAAAGATCCATAAGCTGTAACTTTGGTCATTTTTTTTATTTTGTTTGTTTCTGTGTATCATCTGCAGTTTCTGGTTTGAATCCCTAAACCATGGAAAATTTCTAATATTTAGCTAATAAATATACCTTATATGAGTATAATCTGCATTATTATTGTTTAAATTATGTATTCAGGTCCGGACTAGAATACATTTATCAACTATAACAATGGTCATTTCACATATACAGGCTGTGCTGGCAAGCAAAACACCGGGCATTAGTCATGATGATCAGATTATAGTAAAATTCTGTAGTTGATACATTGAAACAGAGTAGTGAAATATTAGTCAACAGTTACAGCTAATGTTTCTTAAATAACCTCTATTAAGCTTTGCACATTTCTCAGATCAGAAGGTCATGGCATGATATGGAGAAAAGTCATCGCCATATAAAATCCTTGAACGTTTTGGTTTCTGAAGGATTCGAAATAAACAAGTAAGTTCGTTTGTAAAAAATATTAACTGGTATGAAGGAACTCATCACTGAACACAGAGTCATAAGCTTGCTGTGCCAACATACGCGCCGGAACAATCATGCCAAACCCATCATCGAATATCGGATAGGCTGTTTATACACAATATAAATAGCCGGGAAAGTGGATGCGCGGGTGGAGACACTGCGGTCGGTTGCTCCCCTTCATGACTTTCTTTGGAATTCTTTACACTAACTTTGGCGTACTTTATGGTACTAGTACTGTTTACTCAAGTATAATCATGTCTCCTCGTGACTTTCAGACGATCAATAACGCCAATTCGGCAGTACGGTCATATCTCCGGATCCGTTCGACGTGCAAAAAGCTTTCCGGAATCTGTGCTGCCGATCACAGCGATAAGAAGTGCTTCAAGTTCTATAACATTTATTTAATCCATTCTATTTATTTACACCATTGGAGGGCCACCGATTTACGCATGTGAGCAATATTCATCAGGAATCACATACAGAAAGAAAAAATCACTAAGCTGACCGGAGTCAATCGAAATCTGGTCTGGTTAATGGAACCCGCTGAAAAGCACTCAAAATGATGATCATGAAGGAGTATGCAAATTGTATATTCCTTGGTGACTTACAGAGGAAAATATCTTATATACCGTACACTGTCAGACAGATATGACCTAGAAGCTACTTATAAAAACGTTAAAAACTTGACAATACTGGCAGGTTGAAACATTTAATAAAATTTTAAATCTTTGAAATCATCGGCATAATAATGGCAAATGTGGTAAAAAATAACAAAAATTCAGTTTATTCACTAATTTTTAAAATTTAAATTAGAATCTTTACTGTTCAAAATTTTACCTAATTTTTTGTTATTGTAATGTGACAGCATCTTTTTCTTTAAAATTTGATTACTCTAATATAACAGAATTCAAAAATCGCTGAATAAAAGTATTGCAAAATTATAATTTTGTCGTGTCATACACCCTCAAGCAAAAAATATTACAAACATAAAATGTTATTAATTTTCAGTATTTTTAGCTTATGTATTAAGTCCAATGTTGAAGTATTTAGTATTCAGCCTATCACCAGAATCTAAGTGTTTTTTACACTTGTATTGCTGTTATTTGCATTTCATATACATCGAAATGTCAATATACCATAAGACTGCTGTATATTAATACTCCCAGGCTGTGTGAATAAATTTTAAACTAAAATTTTTTCAACAAGATTTAATAAAGATAAAAACTGAACAGATGTTGTGTACTATACAATGTCGAAAAATAACCAAGGCTGATATACAGTCTTATTATGTATTCATTGTAAAATGAAAAATCCAGGTAGCCATATAGGAATAGAAGTAACTGTATAATTACATTCAAGAAAATGCAGTCTTTTTGTGTACTATAGTAAAATTTTTGTGAACAGTGATACTCCTATTGTCGACGTCCCTTTTGGCCATTCTCTATTGACAACTGTAAAGTCTTCTGGTCTTTAATTTGTTGCTCTCCGGCCTGATCTTGTGGACAAGTATGTTTCACTGTCATGAATGTCATATGAACCAAACTTTTCTCAAACTATATCAGAGTCTGAGCTATCTCTATCACTGCTGGTATCAAGTGACAGAAACACTGCCAGTTGGTAGTAGTAGGGCAGTAGCTGTATTTACTTTGATAATTGTGACAATATTTGACAATATATGTTCTGCTCTCTCTCTTTAGCATGTTGAACTGTCCAGTGTTAAGCTTAGCAATATAGCCTGTGTTTTGGTATCATTGACAAATGACTTTAGTCTGGACTCCAATTTAAGTAACACTTAATAGTGTTTACATACACAGGCTTGTTGAAAAACTGAATATTGTGTTTTTCAGCATTCTCTAGGGAGACAACAACAAACATTATTTGATACATTGCAGAAAAATCCTGAAATAGATTATTCAATAATTGCCCCGCTATACAAGGCCTACTTGTATTTCTTGTGAAAATTCAATGACATTCATCCATTTTTTTATTTTTCGTAATAGAAGTCATGAAATGCGGCAAAATAACTCTAGATTTGGTTTAATAATTACTTACATAAGAACCATTTGATGACAGAAAAAATATTCATTTTTCATAGACTAACCTACTAAACTATGGAATCTGAAAATTAAAAAAATAGAGAACCGAAATATTTTAAGCCCCCTCATATTAACGATATTTTGTTAGCGACAAGGTTGATAATAACACTTACTGGCTAATAAAAGATAGATATTTTATAAATGGCATGTTACAAAATAATAATTTGCACGTTTCGTATTTGTTTATTTTCGAGTAAACAAAAAACCTGGCGGCGCCCATGAAAGTATTGTATACTTCTGGTTACTGGCATAGTATATTATGAATCTGCGCATCCGTAGTCAGTAAGCCGCGAGAGAGAGAGAGAGAGAGAGAGAGAGAGAGAGAGACAGACAGACAGACAGACAGAGACAGACACACAGACAGACAGACAGACAGAAAGACAGAGACAGAGCGTCAGACAGACAGAGACAGAGAGACAGAGCGCAAAGATAATTTCTGTCGTCTGTTACGGTTTAAGCATAAGAATAAGAAGAAAGTCTGACTTCATTAAAAATATAAGGTTTCTTAATTCATTTGTCGTTTTTTTCTTGACATTTGTTTATAGGGCTAAGAAAGAAGGATGGCTCTGGCCCTCGTCAATATTTTTTTTCCAACTTCGTTTATAAACGTAAGCGGAATCTATGGCGCTGTAGAGTACCTGCTCCGGTATCATTCTTGATAAAAAGCAGAGTTCCATGCGACGCTATAGGGTAGAACGCTAAACATTCACAGGATCAAGGGACCTCCGTTTAATTGGTTAACATATCATGGACGAATGCTCCATTTTCATAGCATATGTCACAATTCAAGTGCTATTGAAGGGGAAATTTACACTGATCTATGCACAACTGCAAGGAAAGTTGACAATTTGACTGACTCAAGTAAAGAAAAAGAAACAAGAATATGAAATTCGCGTGGAAACAATATCGACCAAAAACATTTTTCTATATTTAAGGCCTAATTCTCTTTGCTTTCAGTACATTTACGAGATCCCCTGCGTAGTTTGACTTCCGTAGCATCCACTGTCTAATTGTAACGTTACATAAATACTTTTCCTAATTTTGTTTGCCATCGAGGTCAAAATACCCGAGTTTCCATCGGTTTGTGCTGACGATTTCACACTTTGCCAGGTCACATAGAATCTTGCAATCTCCAAACTCACCTCTAACGTGGAAGCCCAAGTGGAGATGGTTCACTCCGTGAAGATTCCATCGACCAATACAACCGTAATCGCAACTAGTAAGGTCGATAATTCAGACTCTGTGTCTACCTTCGAGACGAGAATGGCTGATGCCGCTAATGACGAACAACATGAGCCGAAGAAGTCCGAAAGCCACAGTGATAATGATGATGATGTTGACGATGATGACAACCAATAATAACAAGGCTTAGATTCAGGGAAGTCTGAAAATTTCAAAATAGAGAAGATATATACAGTCGTCTGAATATACCGAAGGATACCAATAATGCATTCTTTGTCAGCTTAGATGGAACAAAGTTGCTCTTCTGTGCAGCTTAATACCACTAACGATGAACTATATCTATTAAAAAAATCAGCCATTAAATATGCAGTACATTACAAGGCACTGCACGATACCAATGTCAACTATAACTTCGCTGTACGTAACGGTTTGATTTTTGGAAATGCATTGTCATGCTAGAGAATGAAGGCGGCAAAAAATAAAAATATCAATTTTCTAGTAAAAAGAGGAAGGCATGACAATACTGTTCAGTTTAATGTGAAAATCGTACAGCAAAAAGACGTAAATGAGCGGCGGAATCAGAGTTGTAAAGAAATCAATAAACGTTTTAAAGACCATAGATTGCATCAAGTAGTTGAGTAGTGTCAAGCAGTGTGCTGTCCTGTTACCACGATGGACTGATCAATAATCATCGCACAAAAGATCCGAGATACTCTATACCTTATGAGCTTATTCGGATCCACGCCTTGTTCTGGTACGAAATACGTCCCTTCACACGTCTTAAGTTACCTTTCAAATTTGGTCTTATTTAGGTAATTTTAAGGAAACACTTTGAAATATAAACATGTATTGTTAATCTATATGTTGAACTTTCCAGCTTTGAACTTCAATCCTTGCGATAAGAACACGCTAAATGTACGGATAACTCCGACATTTTCAGCTCTCGTGTTCACACAAGTGAGACATGTAATGTCGAAGCAATTTCTCCCAGTCTGTGTCTGTTCATAGACAAGGTGGAAAAGGTCTGTCTGTGATTGTCTGTTTGAGTAGTAAAGGGGGCTGTATAGCACTTTTGGGTATGTTAGGGGGGTCTTTTTGAGAAGATATAGAACATTTGGGTAAGTTAGGGGGATCTTTTTTTGGAAAGATATAGACCACTGTCATGGCCGACTTGTACAAACGTACGTCTCCTTGGTGATGGAAAGACCCACGTCTCCTATATGATGGAAAGACCCCTTAGCCTAGTGAAAATATATAAAGACCACTTTGGAAAGATATAGACCAGTTTGGAATGATATAGACCACTTTTTTGCCTGGGGTTATAGATCACTTTTAAAAAGATATAGATCACTTTATAAAGATATAGATCACTTTTAAAAAGATATAGATCATTTTTAAAGAAGATATAGATCACTGTCATGGCCGCCTGGTACAAACGTACGTCTCCTAGGTGATGAAAAGACGTCTCCTAGGTGATGAAAAGACCCCCTAGCCTAGTGAAAATAGATGGGATCGATCACTCTGTGCAGGAGCCTGCTGTATACGAGTGTTTTTTTCGCGGAGCAGCACAGCTTCGAGCCGAACAAGAAATGTAGGAATGTGGCACATGGGTTATTTGCTTCAGAAGTTGAAAAACTTGGGACGGTAGCACACTACCTGTCCCTGACTTGATGAACATAAATCCTATGGCTGATTTTGGAGCTTATATTCACAGCAGGGTAGTGATGTACACCGTACGTACGGCAGTCACATTGGATATGAGTGAGTCTTCCCGACTTTGCTGCAAATAACGGGTAACAATTGACATTCTTTGCAGTCAGCATGGACGATAAGAGTCAAGGGATAATATGGTAAGTTAATTTGCTATATACTTCATTACTTTTCATTTTCTCTGATCTAATTCATGTATTTTTTGTCCTATGTTGATATTCAGTATCGATCAGATTGGCTTCGTCTATCAAACAAGTGGCCATGGGGAGCGGGCACCGGGGCATGTAAATACACGATTTCAACACTTGTATTGATATATTATCATTCTGCAATATTCGATAAAGGAGTAGGTAGTATGAGAAATGTGAAATTTTGCCTTTAAAATGTAAACTAAAGGAGCGATGCCGTACTGTACCGCACCGTCCAGTATACGCAGCGCTAGTGCAGGCCACTGGGGGCATACAGTGCATGTTGTCCGTCAACACGTAACATTTAGCAACGAATACGAGTTTGAAGGAAGAGGTTGAAAACAGTGTTTAATTTTACAATTTTTGAAGTTTATTGGATCAAATCCATCGTCGGTGCCCTTCACTGATGATGTACCTTGTTTCCTAATTTCAAGTTGTATACCTTCTTTTGTGTTCATTAATCTTAAACCATTTTCATGAAATTCAATATCTTTAACACTACGCAGATCGAAAAATAGACAGAATTTGTTCTTCAAATACTCAACTTCATCCATATCAATTTCACACCAATCTTTATCTTCAGCAAAATACCGTCGTGCTTCTGTCCAAAAATGTCTTGGTAACATCTTTTGGGCGTATATCTTATTCACAATACTCTCAATCGTTACAGACACAGATTCAATAGATGGATTAAGGAAAAATTTGCTATCCCGTGTTACTAACTGATCTTTAGTGAAGAGTATTAATATACCTATCATGCTACGACGCGGTACATTAATATTTTCATTGATAATCGTGTCCGATTCTTAAAACGGGATTGTTCTAAAATAAAGTACATCTTCGTAGAGAAAACTCCTCCCATTGTTATAATACCTTTCTGTATCTCGAGCAAGGGTTTCCTCCTTAATCGTTATATAGTCCATCTGAATGTTTTGCAAAGAATACCCATGTACATCAGATGATTTAATTAATTGGTAAGAGGACGCAAGTGTAATTTCTCATTCTCTATGGCTACCTTATGCCACTGGATAGAATACCCCATGGCCTGTGATGAAGGGATGGGTCAATCAAATAGCATATTCTGTTTTATATAATTTAACAAGTAAATTATCATCAGTAACAGCGGCATCGGCATCCTTTGTGCCACTTCTTAATTTTCTGGAATTCTCGTTCTGAATTCCATAAAGCGTCATGTTTGTTCTCTTTTTCTTATGTTTGAGGAGATCACGATAACATTCAATGAGGTGGTAATTACTCAGATTGAAAAGTTTCTGCCCCTCAAATTTGAGGACCATGCACTCCACCATTTTTTTTGCAACATTTTGTACTACTCGATTATTTTCATTGCCCATTACTAGGAGATCTTAAAACCAAATCTAAAGTATCCGGGACCAAAACTACTCCACTTTCTTACTTAGGACATCTTACGTAAAGCCTCTGGCCTTGCTTTGCATGACTTGTGTTACGTGCAGAGAAACGAACAAAAGGGTGAACTCAGCAGTTAACGTTTAAACAAAATTTATTACGAAAATAAAACTAATTGCTAAGTCAGGGATAGAGTACAAGCTTTAAAAGTGTACAGACTACTTATCTCAGCTGGGACGGCAAAGCTCCAGTCTCAGAGTTGTAACAGTCAGTCGGATGAATGAACAGTCCTTTGGCTTGCAGGCTTGAAGCTGTACAAAGTCCACAGTATAAATCCAGCGTTGGCAGTGAGGTCTTGAAAAGTCTTGAGAATGACTACTGCTGGAGTTTAGTAACACACAAGAGACACGATCCCAAAAGTCTGACTGGAAGCTGTGCACGTCCCTTTTATAAGGCATGTAAGAACAATCTAGAACTTTTATTGACATGCTAATTACTGTTCTAAAATTATCTCCCTTACACAACTAATCAACTTTCCAGAACATTCCAAACATGACTAATTGAATTCAAGGTTGTGAGGTCATCAAGGGCAGTGACCTTGAGAATGTTCTAGACTAATTGAACTCAGGTCATGATGAGTGTGGGGGAAATGACCTACATAACACACCCCCTCTTCAAAAAAAGAAAATTTTTCAAAGAAAAATCTTTCTTTTACAAATGTAATCTTGAAAAGGATTTAAGTACTCAAATTTTGTTTTACTCTAAAGTAAAATTTCTTGAAAGTGAACAACAATAAAATTTCTTGAAAGTGAACAACAATAATTTCTAAATACGAGAGAGACAGTCTGCAATTAAATTGTCTCTGCCTTTGATATGTCTAATGTCAAGATTAAACTCCTGTAACATTAAACTCCATCTTAGCAATCTCTGATTTTTGCCTTTAAATTTCTGCAGAAAAACAAGAGGGTTGTGATCAATATAACCACTATTGGCTGATTTGAAGAAGTAACATAAACTTCAAAATGCTGTAAAGCTAATATCAAAGATAAACATTCTTTTTCAATTGTAGAGTAGTTTCTCTGGGATTTGTTAAATTTGCGTGAAAAGTAGCAAACAGGATGATCTATCCCATGACTATCCTCTTGCAATAAAACAGCACCAGCAGCCGTATCACTAGCATCTACAGCTAATTTGAATGGCAAACTGAAATCTGGTGCAGACAACACTGGGGCACTTTGCAGTATGGCTTTAAGTGTATCAAATGCCTGTTGGCATTGCTCTGACCAAACAAACTTTACTTTCTTTTTAAGTAAGTTAGTCAAAGGCTCAGTAATTGTGGAGAAATTTGGACAGAATTTTCTGTAGTAACCAGCCATACCGAGAAAGCGCATCAGTTGTCGTTTGCAGTTTGGTATGGGAAAACTTGAAATGGCACTGATTTTGGCATCAACAGGTTTTACCTCACCCTGTCCTACAGTATGTCCGAGGTAAGTTACCCTTGCCCAACCAAACTCAGATTTGGCAAGGTTGACAGTCAACATTGCTTTGCTCAGTCTCTCAAAGAACTTCCGCATGAGCTTGATGTGTTCCTCCCAGGTGTCACTATACAGGACGACGTCGTCAACGTAGGCTGCACACCCGTCTAGCCCGGATATGACGTCGTTGATCATCCGTGGAACGTTGCCGGAGAGTTCTTCATTCCGAATGGCATCACCTTGTACTGGAACAATCCGTCTGGTGTAACAAAGGCGGATATTTCACGAGCACGATCCGTCAGAGGGACTTGCCAAAATCCCTTCAGTAGGTCAAATTTCGTCACATACTTGGCTTTTCCCACTCGGTCGATGCAGTCATCAATCCTCGGGATTGGGAAAGTGTCTGTCTTTGTTAAAGTGTTGACCTTCCTAAAGTCCGTGCACATACGATAACTGTGGTCTGATTTGGGAACAAGTATGCACGGCGAACTCCAGTTACTTTTACTGGGTTCAATAAAGTCATTGTCCAGCAGGTATTTGACTTCTTCCTGGAGATATTTCGCTTTTGTTGGATTCAGTCTGTATGGATGTTGTTTTACAGGCTTACTGTCCCCAACATCAACGTCGTGATAGATGACGTTCGTCCTCGTTGGAACATCTTTAAACAGGTGTTTATATTCATGGAGCAGTTCTTTCACCTGTTGTTGTTGTTCTGGCTGGAGGTGTGCCAACTTTGTAGACTCCAGCTTCTCCAGGATTTCTGAGTTCTGAAGCTTGACCGAGCCCAGCTTTGAGTTTAGAGTATTTTCACTCAAGTCAGTTTCAGTATCACTATCTTCATAATGGCCAGAACTGACTGTACTGACAGGCTGAGTTATAGTAGGATTATCCCTATCCAAATATGGTTTAAGCATATTTATGTGACATAGCTGTTTTTGTTTTCGCCTGTCAGGTGTTATTATGATGTAATTTAAATCACTCAATTTCTTATCAATTAGGTATGGCCCAAAGTAACGAGCATGGAGTGGTTTGCCAGGAACCGGAAGTAGAACAAGAACCTTTTGACCGGGTTCAAACTTCCGTTTTGAGGTGCTTTTATCATATTTGGTTTTCATTGACTGCTGAGATGACTCAAGATTTTCTCTGGCTAATTCACATGCTTTAGAGAGTTTCGTACGAAAATCTGACACATATTGCAAAATATTCAGACAATCATCATCGTCTGATAAGAATTTCTCTTTAACGAGCTTAAGTGGGCCACGGACTGTATGTCCAAATACAAGCTCAAATGGGCTAAAACCAGAGACTCCTGAATTGACTCTCTAACAGCAAAGAGCAAAAAATAAATTCCTTCATCCCACTGCTTCTCTGTGTCAAAACAGTAGGTCCTAATCATGTTTTTCAAAGTTTGATGAAATCTCTCAAGAGCACCCTGACTTTCTGGATGATAGGCGGATGACCTATACTGTTTAATGCCTAGCTGATCCATTACTTGTTGAAAAATACCAGACATAAAGTTGGAGCCTTGATCGGACTGGACACATTTAGGGAGGCCGAATAAAGTGAAAAATTTGACTAAAGCTTGCACTATAGTCTTTGTCTTTATATTTCTCAGTGGTATGGCTTCTGGGAACTGAGTAGATGTACACATTATTGTCAACATGTACTCATTTCCTGATCTTGTTTTTGGTAGGGGCCCAACACAGTCTATGAGTATCCTACTAAATGGTTCTTGAAATGCAGGAACTGGCTGTAAAGGGGCCTTTGGAATGGTCTGATTTGGTTTTCCTACCATTTGACATGTGTGACAAGTTTTACAGAAATGTGCTACATCCTGCCTAAGATTAGGCCAATAAAAGTGACTGAGAATTTTATGATAAGTTTTCCTTACTCCCAAATGACCAGCCCAGGGCGTTTCATGGGCCAGGCGCAATATTTCAGCACGATAGGGCTTTGGAACCACAATTTGATGTTTTATAGCCCAATCATCATCAACCAAGACGTCTGGAGGTCTCCATTTACGCATGAGAATACCAGATTTTGTATAATAGGAAACAGAGCTATCTGAAGTTTACCTTCATCATCTACCCTGTCAACAAAGACAAAATATCTGGGTCTTTGTGTTGTTCTGCAATGAGATTTGATCTAGAAAATGTCTGACTTTGGTCAGCAGAAGTTTTACTGGAAGTTTCAAATCCACGAGGGATAACGGAATGATCCGTGTCAAACACCTGACTGAGAAAGGTGTCATTTAAGTCAACATCTGTGACATTATTTTTGAGAGTATTTTGATTCTCGGAAGTTTTCTTTGACATGGCTCGAGTAATGGCACATGAAGGAAATAAATTGGGTATCTCTTGTTCAATTGGCTCTGGATCTTGATCTAAACTAGGATTATCAGTCACAAGTGGATTAGTAATGACCTTGTCCCCAGCAAGGTCGTTTCCAAGAAGAAGGTGAATCCCTTCAAAAGGCAAAAAAGGCCTAATACCTAAAGTCACAGGTCCAGAAACAAAGTCCGAAGACAAATAGACATTATGGAGAGGAACAGGAATGTAGTCATTGCAATCTACCCCCTTAATAAGAACTTTAGAACCTGAAAATGACTTTTCAGAAAACGGCAGGGTATCTGCCAACAAAAGAGACTGGGAAGCCCCGGTATCTCTTAAAATTTTGACAGGGGTAGCGGAAGAGAAATCACTAGAAAGTGATATAAAACCATCATGAATAAATGGTTCGAAAATACCCATAATGCTATCTTGAGAAGAATTGACCTTGACCTCATTAATTGGGGATAAGAGGGGTTTAACCTCAGAAAATGTGTTGCACACATTATTAGACTCTAATTGAGTTGATGAAGAAATAAAGCCGGTGGGCTTAGATCCACTTTGACCACTTTGACCTTCACGTTTTCTTTTCAACTTGAAACACTCTGACATTAAATGGCCGTCTTTCTTGCAATAATTACAAGAAAGTGTACCGAACTGTTTGTCAGAAGGAGATTGAGACTTGGGATCTGATGATGTGGGAGTGTTACTTGAACTCTGTGAACTGTTGTCATTTGATTTTCTACTGTCCTTTGAAAAATTCTTGGATGAAAAGGAGGAGTTAAATTTACCTGCATTGTTTCTGTATGAAAAGGACTGGGATGGTTTGCTGAGAAATGAAGATTTGTGAGTCAATGAGTAATCATCGGCCAAACGTGCAGCAACCTCCAATGTATCTGCCTTTTGTTCATTGATAAACGTCTTGATGTCACTCCGAATGCACCTCTTAAATTCCTCAATCAAAACACAGTTGTCGTAATTTGTCATAATTCTGACTGACCTTTTCAGAAGAACACCAACGATCAAACAGTTGTTCTTTTGTTCGAGCAAATTCAACATAAGTTTGATCTTTCACCTTCTCACAATCCCTAAATTTCTGACGGTAAGCTTCAGGCACCAACTCATAACCCTTGAGAATTAATTCCTTCACAGAATCATAATCCGAAGCCTGCTCTACTGACAACTGAATGTAAATTTCTCTGGCTTTACCCACCAAAGCACTCTGCAAAAGCATAGACCAGGACTCCTCTTAGGCCAATTCAGACTCTGAGCAATTTTCTCAAAATGGAGGAAATATTTATCAACATCCTTTTCTTGGAAAGGGGGAACTAACCTAAAATGCTTAGTGATGTCAAAATTGTCTGAAGGGAAGAATTTTCCTGACTTTCTAAGCTCTAAACGTCTCATTTCTAACTGCAGTCGGTGTTCTGCTAATTCTCTTTCCTTTTCTTTTTCCTCTCTTTCTTTCTCCCTTTGTCTTTCTTCCATTTGCAATTCTTTTTCTTTCATTTCCAATTCCCTCTTTTTCTGTCTTTCTTCCATTTCTAATCTTTCCTGCCTATCTTTCTCTCTCTGTCTTTCTTCCATTTGTAATTCTTTCTCTCTCATTTGTAATTCTAGTTTCTTGATCTCCAAATTTGTCTGCATTTCTAATTCTAATTTTCTGAGTTCAGAGGTAGACTCGGGCTCATAATCTTTTAAGGCAGTCTCCTCAAAATGGCCTGATTAACTAAATGTTTTGCAATCTTGAACTGTATTTCTCGCTTGCGCATAGATCGTTTAACTTCTACCTTAAGGAAATTGGCCAGTGTTATGAGGTCGTCTTTTCTGAGGGAATCAAATGTGTCCTGATCAAGGTCATCCATTTCCTCTGGTTTAAATTCCGCCATGATTAAATTTCGCTGAGTTCACAGTATACAGTAGTTTTAAAAAAGCAGGCAAAATGTTGTCAAACGGCTCAAAATATTCGTATCCCGGACAAGCCCCCAATTTTGTTACGTGCAGAGAAAACGAACAAAAGGGTGAACTCAGCAGTTAACGTTTAAACAAAATTTATTACGAAAATAAAACTAATTGCTAAGTCAGGGATAGAGTACAAGCTTTAAAAGTGTACAGACTACTTATCTCAGCTGGGACGGCAAAGCTCCAGTCTCAGAGTTGTAACAGTCAGTCGGATGAATGAACAGTCCTTTGGCTTGCAGGCTTGAAGCTGCACAAAGTCCACAGTATAAATCCAGCGTTGGCAGTGAAGGTCTTGAAAAGTCTTGAGAATGACTACTGCTGGAGTTTAGTAACACACAAGAGACACGATCCCAAAAGTCTGACTGGAAGCTGTGCACGTCCCTTTTATAAAGGCATGTAAGAACAATCTAGAACTTTTATTGACATGCTAATTACTGTTCTAAAATTATCTCCCTTACACAACTAATCAACTTTCCAGAACATTCCAAACATGACTAATTGAATTCAAGGTTGTGAGGTCATCAAGGGCAGTGACCTTGAGAATGTTCTAGACTAATTGAACTCAGGTCATGATGAGTGTGGGGGAAATGACCTACATAACACTTGGATTATGGGTAACCACATGATGGGTCCTTAATGCCTTTGTTCCCTGCGGTTTTCGGCTGCTGGAAGTCGGTAACAGTGATCTGTCGTATGGCATTTTCGTGTATTGTATATAGTAAGTCAAAAAAGAAAATAAATCACATCTTTAGGTAAATATTTCCATCTGACTTAAATTGATTGGTTTATTATCTTTAGCCATATTCATTACATTTATGTACAGTATATAGATCAAATGTACGTGACCCCACCAATCAACATGATTATAACTGGACCGACAAATTCTGGCAAAACGGAGTATGTAATGAATCTTCTCACCGGACCGTACCTAGGGAAATTTGAATATGTAGTATTCATTTGTCCGACATTCATGAACAATAAAACGTATAATAAAAAAATCATTTTCACGGATGATAATGTGTTTGTGTTTTCGGTCGGACTTGATGCTGTGGATAAAACTCTAGCCTTAGTACGTAACGAATGGGCCGACACACACACTCTAATAATCCTCGACGACTGCGCCTCATCTAAAGATATGACGAAGCGCAGCCATGTTTTATTAAACTCGGTTTCAGTGCTAGGCACGATGGATTATCTGTCTGGGTTCTGACTCAACAATATACTAGTATCAGTAAACCATTCAGGGAAAAGATACAGATGTTAGTGCTTTTTTACACACCGAGCAAGACAGACAACAAGACTATTATAAAAGAATATGGAATGGAGGTGTCAGAACGGTAGGCGTCGGACCTAGTAAGGCAATTGAAAAATACACCATTCAGTAAACTAGTATTTCATTTATGGCATCTGTACGGCATACAATTTTTTTATAATATAGGAGCTACCATTGAAACCGAACCAGAAGGAACCCTAAGAGAACTATATTACAACCCGACAACTGGTTTTGGAGGTGTACAAAAATTATATGAGGCAGCACGTGCTGCCAGACCCATGTCTGTGACTAAGAAAGAGGTGCAGGACTGGTTGCAAACTCAGCTAACTTATAATCTACATAAACAGGTACCTCGTACTAGAGGTGCTACGGGTGGGAGGCGCGTCTTCGTATCATTGATAGACTCCCAGTGGCAAGTGGATCTTGTGGAGATGCCAGATCCTTCACAAAAGAGAATAACAACATTCGATACATGCTGACAGTAATCGATGTGCTCAGTAAATATGCATGGGCCAGGCCGATACAGTCAAAAATGGCCGAACACATTCTGGAGGCGTTACAAGACATAATTAAGAAAAGTGGGACACAACCTGACAAACTTCAGACAGATGAGGGACGGGAATTTACTAACCGGAAAATGCAGAAATGGTTGGAGAAGGAGGCTTCGATTCACTGGTTTCACACGTTTAGTGATGTAAAAGCTAGTGTTGTGGAACGATTCAATCGTACTTGAAGATTATGATGCGGAAATACTTCACATACCGGCAGACCCGTGAATGGCTCTCTATTCTACCACAATTTCTCGAGAACTACAACAATACTGTACACACAAGTATCAAAATGAAACCCGTCGACGTAACAGAGGACAACGATTGGCAGGCATTTTATACACTCTACGGTCCTGAGTTTGACGGCCGCAGGCACTACCCCTAAGTTCAAGCCGGGAGAAAGGGTCCGAATTACAATATACAGGACAACTTTCAGGAAAGAATATTTACCAAACTGGACAGAGGAGGTTTTCACGGTTACAAAATTGGTGTACGCACCTGGAGTGGGAACGCCGCCCGTTTACAAGACAAAAGATCTGAATGGAGAGGAAATACTCGGCACTTTCTATTCTGATGAACTGCAGAGCATAACTGGTGGAGCTGGCACCGACGAGCTGTACAGAGTCAAACAAATTCTGAAGATGAAAAAGTGAGGGGAAAGAAATACTACCTGATAAAATGGAAAGGTTATCTAGAAAGTTTCAATAGTTGGGAGCCAGAGGAACATGTTATTAGAACTACGTAGTACTTACACTAGTACTTACGTTAGTACTTACATTAGTACTCACAAAAGTTATTCAATAAGTACCACGGAGCAAGTCTTAATTTCTTGAAAATAGAAAGTGATGATTGACCATTTTTATCCCATCCACCAGGCCAAGACTTTATCATGTTTTGTCGTAAGTAATGTTCACTTATTGCATCCTTGCGGGCTGTATGTGGATGAGGTGGTACATTTTGGAACGCGTCCGAGGCACATATTAAGTTTGCAAGATCTTCAAAGCGACTTCTCATGTTGCCCTTATCCGTTCTTTCGAGACCCCTTGTTCAGCTTTATCGATAAGTTCTGGTTGAAGTATAATGTAGATAACTGTCAAGAGCCAAAGACAAGTAACTGAGTCTTGCCCCTTCATCATGCCAAGTGCCTGTAACTCAAACGGAGCATTATAAGCACACACAGATTCACAAGCGTTAAGAAGTTTGTGGAGGTTCTTGAGTGAGACTCGAGGTTGTTCTAGCTGTTCTTGGTCCGGTGGAAAATAAGCTTTTTTAAGTTCCTCCTCTTTAACATCATCTATCAACAATCCCTGGCTGCCACTGCTATCGTGACATTGTGACAGCCGCCCCATGCAATTCCAAAATCAAAAGCCCGTGGAAAATCTACTGGGCCGACTGTCTCTGTATCAATTGTAGGATTAAGTATATTCTTGAGAAGGGGAGACGTAAGTGGACCACTAATTATCAAACATGGAAGTCTGTAGTCATTACAAATTTCTAAGAAAGTCCGTTTGAACTGCTTATGGATCTCTTCTAGTTCTTTTAAGGCGGACGGGGGCTCTATTTCATATTGTCTTGCTCGACTTAGTATATTCCTCTTGCAATATTCCCAAGGAACGTCTTTGAATATGATAATGAAACTGTGTAAATCGAGGAATGCCGATGAAACAACCTTTTTTTCTTGCGACTGCATGGAAACTCCTCTAATTCGAGAAAAAGTTAGGCGTTGAATTATACTTGAGTCACAAATAATGTAGTCCGTTGCGCCAGCTATTCCAGCGCGTTCCAAAGGGGCCTCACACTGTAAACTAAGAGTATGTTCTATAAACTTGTTCTGAAGTCGGTGCTCTCCACTTTTCCATATAAAAGTTGGCAACGGTGCTAGAAAAAGTGGCGTCAAATTCTGGTATGAACGAAGAGTTGTCGCAAGCTGCTGCCAATTTACTGCATCATAACTCTTACCACTTCCAGTTGGTCCATTTATGAATATGAATGACATTTTTGTGATCTATATAATAGAAAATTTTTTTTAAAATAATTTTTGCAAAGATATATTACGATAAAACAATGGCAATCCTTTCTATTTCAGATGCAATTAAAATACTGGAAAGTGGTGATGTTCAAATTAGTGATAGAGGGCAAATTCAGGTTTGGAGAATATATAGATCCTATTATATATGTAGACAATCTAGAATTAAAAGTGGTTTTCCCAATCGGGCCTAAATATGGTTTCAAAAATCCCGCCACATCCGATGAAATGTGTGTTTCTTGGCGACCAAGTCTACAAAAGTTTACCAATTTAATAGTATCCCGGAGCTTAGGTGAAAGTTTCGATGCAAGTACAGCTAAAAGTTTTGCTGCAAGCCTGGTCGCTCACTCCAAAACAACATTTTACAATCCTTCTAAAGTGTATCAGAAGCAAGGGAGCGCGCACAGATATGACGAAGCGCAGCCATGTTTTAGTTAAACTCGGTTTCAGTGCTAGGCACGATGGATTATCTGTCTGGGTTCTGACTCAACAATATACTAGTATCAGTAAACCATTCAGGGAAAAGATACAGATGTTAGTGCTTTTTTACACACTGTTTATGTATATAAAACAAAATATACTATTCGATTGACCCATCCCTTCATCACAGGCCATGGGGTAACCTATCCAGTGGCATAAGGTAGCCATAGAGAATGGGAAATCACACTTCCGATTTTGCTATATGTTTTGATATAGCTCAAAAAATCGACTGTGGTTTTAAAACAGTGCGTCGATTGCCAGCCAGAGAAAATCCTGCTATTGTACCTCGTAATATTAGAAAAGGTAGTAAGATAGAATTGTACGCATTAAAACCACGCTTATTTAAGCGTTCCCTTATGATTAGTCTTTCTTTCACCAAAGAGAGGTTATTTTGTGTTGAACCTTATAAACCAGAAATTCAAGAAGAGGACGTGGAAGAAGGAGTCGACTTATTAAACAAATAAATGCCAACAAAAATATTAAAGTGGATTTTGATAACCTATCATAGAAGATTTTGTTTTTAATTTTTTTTTTAAGATAGTACATATAATTGTAAAGATTATGATGCATGAGAATATTGTCCGGTGTCGCTTTTGACGGTACAGTTTTACGAAAAGAATTTCCTGAAGTCAAGCGAGTCAAGGACATTACCACGATCGACGTGGAAGGTATGGCAGAAGAAAGAAAGATGTACTCTGTTTATGGAGATATGGAAGTCAAATTGGTATATCCAAAAAACAACAGTTCACAAATTCGTACATTGCCTGGTAAATTAAACGATACATGTACAAAAGATTTAAGAGGATCGGAATCGGATATAAAACAACAATTAATAGATCGCTACGACCATATGCTTGATGCAATTGAAGCTGTTGAGGGTTCTGGTCTCGAGGAGATACTTAATTTTGAAGTAATTCTAGTAGAAGTGCTACTGGGGGCCGGCACAGTCCAACTGCCCCGATGGTTAAAAATAAGCATTGTGTGAGCCATCTGATTCTACCTATTGGTAGCAAGAACTGCTTCCAGTATGCAGTCGTGGAAAGTTTACAGTTAGTTGAGGACGAGATTATTAAGAAGAAATTTGGTCAGACTAGAAGAAGCTGGATGACGTACGCACCATTTATGGCCAATAGCTGCTGGGATTGAATACCATTTCCCACACCCGCCGATGAGCCCATGTTCAAGCGCTTTGAGCAGCAAAATCCAGGCAAGAAACTACAAGTATTTCAGATTTGTGAAAGTGATCCCGACCCGTTCGGCATAACTGTCTTGTTTAGTGGTGGGCCAGGAGCACCGATAGCGAATATCTTACTGATAGTCAGTGAATAAGGCGCGTTCCCCTCGCGGAACAGAAGGGGCCACTTCGTACCAATCACTGTATTAAATCGTCTTTACAATTCTCAAAATAATCGTAAGAATGTGCACAGACGGAAGTGTATTTGTATGGTTTGTAAGCGAGGTTATGCGACAACAGAACAGTTGGAAGTACATCAGGTGTACTGTGGGACAGACACGGCTCAGCCACTTTTTCCTAAGGAAGTGTGTCAATGCCAAGGCCACCGGAAGAAGGTGGTTTGCCCCTACGTCGTGTATGCAGATACTGAGGCAATCATTGATAAGGGCACCGGCAGGCACATTCAAATTTGCATTCCCTACGTTATGATTTAGCGATGGCCACCCCTGCTCGATAGTAAGCCCAAAATTTACCATAAAAGAACATTCACGAGCCTCTCCTGTGTTACAGAATGTCTAAAGGATATGAAGAAAAGGGCTGAGATTTATTCGAAATCATACTATTAGAAAGCCATACCGATGAATGATCCTGCCATTTACGGGAGTCCAGACTGTATTGCATGTTGCACTAGTGCCACACATCGAATTGCAAAGGATTAAACTAATTTTTATTGTGAAAAGTGCCGCCCTTCGAGAACCATCCCTATCGACTTTCACAACCTCAAGGGGTACGATGGTTCTTTTATAATGAAAAAGTTACATGAAATAGATGCTGACGGTCTAGAACCCAAAATAATAGCTAAGATAGGCAATGAAGGAATAATGTGTCTTATGAAAACATTTATCTTTAGTGCTTCAATTGTTGTCGGCGGAGAGTGGCCGAATAATAAAAGGGAGATAAAAAAATGTTACTTTTCGATAAAGTTTATGGACAGTGCTCAGTTGTTGTCTGGATCGCTCGCTAAGTTGGCGAAGACTGTGCCAGAGCATGGATGGACGGCAGTACCACTTTCCTACCCAGAGATTGGAAGAAGGGAGTCTACCAGATAGAAAAAAATTTCATAGCGAACTGACGGAAGAGGGGATCTCGGAGTCCGATCACGAACATGCATTGCGAGTATGCGACAAAGTTGAGTGCTGGACGATTAAAGATCATATGGAATTCTATTGCGAGACGGATATTCTCCTTCTTGCAAACGTGTTCGAAAATTTCTGTGACACATGTTTAGAAGCATATAAGTTAGACCCGGTCCACTATATGTCGGCGCTCCGCTTGACATGGGATGCTATGTTACTTTACACGGGTAATAAATTTAAGCTCATTCAAGATGCTGAGCAGATGACTTTCATTTAGAGGGGAATTGGAGGTGGTATCAGTCAGTGTAATATTCATTACTTGCAGACAAATCATCCGGCTTACGCCACAGACGATATAGGTGGGAAGTATGATCAGGAGAAGCTGCTGTCTGAAATAAAATATCTTGACGCTAACAATCTTTATGGATGGGCAATGAGTCAACCAATGCCAGTGGGGAGACTTCATTAGATGACGAGGGAAGAGTGGCTCAAGTGGTCCGCTCGGGAAGGCAGGGGCAGGCCTGGATTTGGGCGCTGACACCAGATTTCCACCCTGTTTTCTAGAAGTAGACCTAGAATATCCGACCGAATTACATGAAGAACATTCAGATCTACCTCTCGCACCACATCACTTCGAATTTCCGAGGCAGGGTAATCGACTGATCACGAGTCTTATGGACAGAGAGAGATACATCTTATATTACAGGTTACTCGAATTCTATCTTCAAAAGGGGATGCGACTGAAAAAGATTCATCGGGCGTTTGCTTTCGAAGAGGCACCGTGTCTTGAGAAATATATCAAATTTAATATAGAAATAGGAAAAATGCGCAAAATGACTTCGAAAAGAATTTCTATAAGCTGATGAATAATGCGATGTTCGGCAAGACAATAGAAGATGTTCGAAAGTACAGAGACTTTAAATTTGTGACAGGTCACAGTAGTACCGATAGTGGTCTTAAAAAATTCAGAAGAAAATTCCAAAGATGAAACATAACTCTCATAACAAGTGAAGAAGATGGTCCACATTCCTGCGACAGTGCCCTACTGGAAATGAAAACGGATGAACATCGGTATGTAGAGCGAGTTTTCATTGGAACGACAGTGCTTGGATTTTCTAAGCTGCATATGTATGAAACACATTACGATTCCTTTCGGGAGCGATTCTCTGGAATACGATCAGCCTACATAGATACTGATAGTTTCATATATACTGTGCCTCTCCCTTCCGCAGACGTAACTCTCAATGATATAGTTCGGAATGGTGAGAAATCGATATATGATACTAGAGGGATGGGTGGCTCCGCGATAGCCCCCAATTTTCTGAAGATTAACAAAAAGGTGATAGGCAAATTGAAAGATGAATTGAATGGAGAACCTATTCTTGATTTTGTCGGTATTTGTTCAAAAGTGTATGCTTTTTGGACTCCAACTTCGGAGATGAAAAAAATAAAGGGATAAAAGATGTCTGTGTTCGTAAACATTTGAACTTTGAAGACTATAAGGATCTGTTTGAAACTGGTGCGTTCCAAAGGAAGGAGACCGAGTGGGCACAATTTGTACAGTTTGTACAGAAAGCTGGTGAAATCCATAGTGAAAAGCTTAGTAAAATCATGATGGCGGCTAATGATATCAAGGTGTGCAGTTATATAATGAAGACACGGGTCAATGGCAGGCAGAAACAGATCCGATAGGACGGAGTTCCCTTCGGAATGCTAACGAAGTCAACTTTCATAACTATTTAAACCGTACAACCTCATGTATCGCTCAAGTGGAGAACTAAACCCTTCTTGTTTTTGTATTTCTAGTGCCTGATGAATTATGTTTTGAATAAGGTCTGACCCGTTTTCTGTTGTTGTGGCTCTTTCTTGTATTTGTGTAAGCAACTGCTTACATTGAACGTAATAATGTTTATACTTCTCACGTCTTTTTGACACTCCTGTTTTCCCTTGTATTACATCAGTAACAACACCTGGTATAGGAGTTAAGGCTAACAGTATTGGAAGTGTTGAAAAGGCTGCCATGACGGCTGAACTTAGAAGAATTCCCTCAGTCACATTAAGAGCCATATCAATTCGTCCCATCAATTTATAACTGCGGCGATGTGCAGCACTAGTTCTTTCGATATAGAGGGCCAATTGGTCACACTTTCAACAACTGAGATGTGCATTTTTTACCGTATATGTAAGGGTTGATAAAAATAATTGTAGTAATATTAGAGACAAAATGGCAACAGGAGGAGAAGATATACCACTCCAGGATATCGATGAATTTAATACTAATTTGGATAATAATAATGCTGATGTTGCTGAAACCTATTTTATAGACGACGATAATGCCCTTGCAGAAGCTGGCCCTTTCCAGGCTAGCGCACGCGACAGCTCATGCTATAGTCCACAGGTGGATCGTTTGACTAAACAGAGAGTAGAACTTGTAAAGCAAATGGCCGAACAATTCTTACATGAGAATGATATTGCTGATGAAGCAGCACGAACCGGATTGATTAATAATGCTAAGATTAGGGAACGTGGAAGGCTGTATTATAAAAACCTAAGGGTGTCAAAACTTACAGGAGGTGGATTTAGATCGCTCGAGACATTAAGAAGAGAAGAAGAAGGAGGATATGAATTTATAAAGAAAGTATGCAGTCGGAGGGGGGACAGCTATCGCTCTAGCGCAGAGCCCGACGATGTGAGTCGTACATTGTGTTTAGAAGATGTGTTAAACGATACAATACCAGTCGAGGATCTGACACCCGACGACATGGGATGAATCAGAGATGAACTTACACTCTTACGACATGATGCTAGCGGTAATGCACATAAAATACAAGCTTTTGAAAATAAAATCGATTGATGGAATAATCTAAACCCCGACCAGAGAGCTTTGGTTGATGAATCAGAGATGGCGAATATGCGTCTTAATGAGCTTTACATTGAAAGAGATAAAATTCTATCAGAGCAGACAGAACTTACACAATGACTCAGAACAAGACTAGCTAAAATTAATGATCGAATTGAAGTGCAACATGATATGATCAGTGGGGCACGTGAAAGACTGGCGCCGACTAGGTCTCTTCGTGATGTAATTTCCGATCCAGAATTGTCACCCAGGCTGTCAGAGTTATTTAAACGAAATGGTATTACAATCGCTGCATTACCGACTGCCCTTTGAATGACAATATCAACAATTACCCTGGCTGTGACTAACGGGGGAGGGGGCCAGCAGGAACTGGCAGCTCAGGAACTGGCTGCTCTGGGGCAAACAACAGCTCAGGCCCGCCCAAAATATACACAAAAGCAAAGGAAATTGTTAAGCAATTTGGCGAATGGTTAAAAATCTTGGCCGCAAAAAGTGCTGCTGCAATACCAGGTTTAATCGGCTCCCTTGTCATTTTCTATTAAAAACAGCAGGATCGGTGGTCGGATTCGTTGGAGAACAGCTATGGACATTTTTAACTGGTTTAACATTAGTAATAATGAATAAAATTGTGTATTGATATATGGTATTACGGAGTCGACATGTTTGGTGAAAAGAATATTACAAAGTTTCTTTCTAAAAATAAAGACCTCTTTTGTTTCTCTGTCGAATTGGAATGGTGTAAACTCCGTTTGGTAAATGGTCATATCCTTCGAACAAATCCAGGTGTGAGGTTCAAAGATGATAATCTGTATCATAACATATAAGCTTTCATGAAGGAATGACAAAAGACTAACTTCTTTAAGCGACTAGAATTCATAAACGTATTCCAGGACATTGAAGATGACCAGAAGGCTTACCATTTACAAGAATATTGGGTTCTTTGACTTATTTGCGACACAGGAAAATCAGGAGATTTTTTTTTGAAATTGTCAAACTATCTATAAGCCAGATCAATTTTCAATCTACTGAATTTAATGTTTTGAAAAAAGTATTCTTTAAAAACATTATACAGTGAATTGCTGAAACATACATGAAAATTGTGAAAACATTTCACTACACTTTATTACATCAACCTCGAATAACTTGAAAGAATAGCACTTTAAATGTCACGGCTATAAAAAAAACAACATTTACAATAATTCTTTTGTTTAAGTGAAATCTACAAACCCTCATGATGGTTGCATCTGTGCCATAATCTATAAGTGTTGCAAATCATCCATTTAACTTATGGATAAATTTTGGGTTAAGGGAGGGGGAGGGAACTCAATCTATAGTATGAATGCAAAAATGTGATATATTCTCCTTAAGGTATGAATCTGAAGAGAGAATCATCTGCTCTTAATTCTAGGGATGAATTTTTTGTAAGTTTGTTTACAATTCTAAGAAAGACTCCTTGTATAGGATGAAAAAGGGGATACTTCAAGTAAGGGGATATCGTTGAATATTAATCCAGAGAGTGAATAGAAAGGTTGAATTGTACTAGGTTTGTATTAGGTACTATTACCACAAATTTCTTGTCAGTAAAAGGTATTATTCAGTGAAAACGGAACAAGTTACAGTCTGATCCTCTTATTTTTCACTTAGTGTAGCTTGTATTATGATAGTGTGCTCTTTTTTCATAATTAAGCTATTAAGTAGCAGAAGCTGTACTTGCAGACCTTTTCTAAACATGTGGACATCAAACCAAATCATATCAATGAAAGAAGAAAGCTATGGGTAGAACAATTTCTCAGGATTAGAAGTATAATTATTTTTCTATATTTAAAAGATCTTGTGCGGGGTCGGGGTAGGGGGGTTCAATGTAAATAAAAAAATAACAGTAATAGAAATAAGGTTGTCCAAGTGTATGGTGAGATACCACATACTTCACAAGTTGACATGATTCCTCATACAGTTGGCTTTATTTCTTCATGATGGCAGAAATAAATATAACCTGAAAGGTACATTCTTAGTATTGAATCATTGTTCTGCTTTCAACTGATCTCAAATAATATTCCATGCTCTTTTCCTTTTGTGACCCAAACATTGTTTCTCAGTGAGAATTAACTACTGTATCTTTCAGGTATTTAACCTAAATTTTCATGATGAATACTGCGTTGGAACATACAAATATTACTATGGATCCACATTACTTTCCTGATGTATCATATTTTAGTTTTGAAGCAAGGAAATGTTGTGTCACAGTCACTGATGATATCTTCTTACGAACAAAATGGTTATTCTCCCAGGCTTTGAAAATGTCCTTCAAATATGTCCAAATATGAGTCAAGTATTTTTGCAGAAATGATAGTCCATGACGAAAAACTTTGATGTTGAATGTTTCACAGATACAGTATTCTTGAAGGAGGACGGATCGGGGTGGAGTGGAGTGGATGGTCACCTGTACGTTCCTTGAGACACGATAATTTCACTGGCATCAACCTACGGATGAGTTTCTAATGATGAAAGTCTCACGTGTACAACCTAGTCATCCACTTTATTAATTGGCGATCAGCAGATTAGAATCAACAGCCACCTGAAAAGAAGATAAATTATCAGAAGAGTGTAATGAAATTCATGGTGAGTTAAAGAGCTGAATGCATGGTTAAATAAATCTCAATCTACACCAAATTATGTGATTAACCGCCCCCTGGTTCTGTATAAGTAGAGTGGAGGAGGTAGTAGATAAAAAAATTAAAAAAAATGATACAGTGAGGTGATTTTCTCTTTAAAAATCCATCGACATTATAAATAAAAATATGGCACTGCATGAAAAAAATATGTCAAATTTAGTAAAGATGACTATAACACTTCATTACGGAAAGACTACGCTAATTCAAAGCACCTTCCAAACCCGACCGACTTCTTTATGAAGTCGGGTCGTAAATATTGACATTCAATCTACTAATCTGTGTACACTTGATCAGTCCTAATCAAGATTGTGTGTGATACGAACTCACGTCTGTGACTAGTCACTAATGCAAAAGCTTGAACAGAGAACTATATACCCGGGGTTGGACAGAAAATTGGTCTAAATGACATAAAAATAAGTCATCTTTCTTAAAATGTTTGTGTGTTATCAATCTATGGCAACTATTGTGAATATACCATGATAATTTTGAAGTTTGATAATCTCACTTTCTGGCGATCAAACTCTTTACTGCGGACTGACTACCGTATGCATATATGACCTTTGAACATAAGGGCATGCGGCAAGTGACCACCTGTGTCTTAACAGAAGGCACACTCACTGATACTCTCCGCGTATTGTTCAGTCTTCCTTACAACACATGTATTGCTAGTGTTTTCGTCGACTATATTAGTATCATGTTTCCCAGTTGGAGCAACAAGTTCAACCTGGTGCTTTCTCCAGACAACCATTATTTCCAACAGTAAGTAGATATTTCTGTATTTTTTGTATTTTCGTGTTGATTTATCTGACACCATAAAAACATGCGGATTGGACATTCACTCGACCCAAGCTGACTCTAGCTGACCCTGACAATAGTATTAGTAGCCTGCTTTGTGACTGTGTAATCACATCAAACCTTGCATGGTAGGATTGTGCATATTCTTAATCCCGAGCTTGTTTGTAAATTTAGTAAGTATTGAAATGCAAAATTGTCTCCATTTATCGCCTCGATGTGTCGATCCTATTAGTGTTGGACCAGTTATGTAATCGGTGTGGCAATGTTGAATATTGTGCCTGACCATATGGCATCGGCCTGACTCAGTGGTTGCAGTTTGCCTTTCGAAAATGAGTTTGTAACTCATATACTGGTTATTTTAGTCACGGTATACTTGGCCTAAGTGGAAAACCTTCATTCCCTAACTGACTGCCGTAAGTGTAGTGACCCCGGATAGTGACAATGTAAAGAACGTGTTGGTAGTCTTATTTATTCAATGGTAGTTTGACATTCAACAGCTGGTTAGTACTATTTTCTTAGAGGGGAGGAGGTGGTTGAAATTTCTGGGTGGGGATGTGTTAAATTTCACATAAGGTTATTTCTTACTGGTATGATTCAATTTACTATAAAATACTTTGAGTCACCTCTTTCGGGGAGGTCGTTATTATTGCATAATTAGTCATTCTCATCAAACATTACAATATTACATCATAAATGTTTACCTATATGCTATACCTATATATCTTAGTGGAACTGCACCAGCCCTTACTAAGTTGAACTGAAAACTTTTTTCTTGATGAAACAAACATGTACACTATCTGTATACTTGAATTGCATACTTGAATATATACTGGTTGAAAGTTTTTCAGACCCAAGTAGAGTAGAGTGCTAGACTTGCTTGTTTATAGAATGACCCAGAACATCACTCCGTGTTAGTCTCTGTGATTGATATTTATGAAAATAAACACCTATATTACTCGCAATACTGGCTTACATACTGTATGACTGTACAATTCTAATTGTTTATGATCAATAAGTTGAATAACAATTTCTGTACACTTTACAATTTGCAGTGGCTACAGAGCAACTGACCCAAAAGAAAGCGCTGATGTTTTCCCAAGCACAGAGCTGTATGCCACAACATTGCAAATCAGTCTCCTAGGGTCACAGAGGTCGTCCGAGATGGTCTACCCTTAGAGGCAGTAAGCAGTGAAAATGGCACAGTGATCAAGTGTGGCAAGCTCTACACTACAGTAGGAATTACATTTTCATGTAATAGTATCAAGACCGGGAAAGATGACCCTTCCTGTTCTGGGTAAAGGCTACCATCACAACTCCAGTGTCAACAGCTGCTTTATCATCATACAATCCTGCTAACAGCATAAAGAATATTGCTGTTGAAATCAAGAGAGACGCATCGAAGAATTTAATGGCAGCTTTGCAAGTAGAACTGATAAAAAGTACTCCACATTTGTTAGGAGTTCACGCATCTTAAACAAGTACAATATGGATAGCTCTCCAATGTACAAGGAAAACATTTCAAGTATAAGGTTTGAATGATTGAGTGGTATGATAGCAAAAAAGGAACAATTCAGTTATGGTGGCATCATGGAAACTCACACCTTTTCAAAATTTGACAATTTTATCACGCCCATGTTTCTGTACAATATAAAAGACATATACTTTGTGTGCTTACCAGTTATGTTGCCTCCACTGTTTGAACTTGATAGCACTAAGTAATGTAGCGAGATAGAACTGTACTACGCTGTCTGCTTCTATTTCAAAGTATTATTTACTCTTTTTTATGCAATTTATATCAGGTTTAAATCTCAGGTTTTGTTTTTTCGTTCATTGTTCAGTGTGCTTTTTGGGAATGCTACAGGGTGTGTTGTATTTTATAACACTGCATTATTTTTCATATCCATTTTGGGATGTATTTTCAATATTATTTGTTGAACATTATCAACATTGTCATTACTATTTTGTCTAACACGTTGGCATTGTATTTCTACATCATCATCATCATCATCACCAAACATGTTCTTACATTTATTTTCCTGATTTTAATTTTGATACCCAAAGCTAAGACTGCTGTAATTTTGCTTAATTTTCAGCAGTTCTGATGTAGGTGTAGATTGGTTGAATTTTAGTGGCTTTTGTAGTCTAGAAGTTAGTTATATTTTCCTTATATTGTTAAAGTTCCAATTTTTTAACTTTATCACAGTCTTCTGTGTAAAATTTACAGATTTTGAATGAACAATTAAAGTGATTCACATTCACAGCTTACCGTAATGGCTGATACACTACCTCAATTTTGTACTCAGCATTTTCAGTGCTTAACAATAAGCTACCTCTTTCTTAACTCACGATTTTCAATACTTGACTCAAAAAATGCCTTTCTTTTTAACTCAGCAAATTTAATAGGTAACAACTGATATGCTGTCTTTTGAACTCGTCTTTTTCAGTACTTAACAGGTAACAACCTGTTCCTTTGTTTAACTGAAGATTTTCAGTGGTTAACATAAATAATTATCTTTTACTCAGCATTTTCAGTATTTAACAACCGATAAACTGCCATGTTTTGTACTCTGAATATTCAGTATTTAACAACCAAAAATCTATTGCTTTTTTTTGGATTCAGGATTTTCAGTACTCAACATTAAAAAAACACCACTTTTTTATTCAGCATTTTAAATACTCTACAACTGAACTGCCTCTTTTGCACTCAGCATTTTTTATAGATAAACCTTTTTTAGTTTGTTTTAAAATTTTGCAACATTTTCAAAGTTGCATGTTTTAATGAATTGAAATAAACATGGCTTAAAATGAAGCACATGCTTGGTCTTTTGTTGCGCGGAGAATGTGTTGATTGGTATTCTCACTGTGAAAGGAGAACCTAAGCAGTAGTTTTTTTGTCATACTGAAAAGATTGATTCAGGAGATCACCGTCCCTCCACTACATCTCTAGTGACACAATGGCACACCAGTGAACAGGATGTGAGTGAGTCACAGATAATCACCTTGAAAATAGTCCAGTCCTTGAGAGAACTGTGTACTCTATAGATAGTGTAGATGACCACTATCAAGATATGAGATATAATCCCCTGCTAAATTGCTGATATCTGAGTGCTGAAAAGCAGGCACGGTTTGTAATGTAGCCTTTCCGTCATGTAAAGCAAGCAAACAATACTGAATACAAATAATAGCACAATATAAATGTAAAGTATTGTATATATAGTGTTGTTGTTGTTGTGGGTGTGTTTTATATAAATTTGATTGCTATTTACATAATTGGGTGTGATTTGTTTGAAGCTCGTGTTCATCGACGGGAAAGAGATATTGTGAAACGATCAACTCTTAGATTTTTTTTTTGGTTAGTCACTTTATTTTAACTTTCACAGTTATCATCATTTTGATAGGTTTATTTTTTTTAACCTTAGGAACACAGGTCTGAAACAGAATTTAAAACAAGTATAAACAAGGTGATATAGTAGTAATTGCTTTTTAACTATGCAAGCTCTCATTCAAAACACGGCATAATTTCCTTTTTGTTTCAGTGTCACCTTACATTTGGTGCTAAAGTCAATGAACGTTGAACACAACGCAGAACAAAAGAAAAAACTGGGCCGTTTGCTTATTGCTTAGGGATGGACCATTAGACCTTGGGAGGGGGTGGTCACAATGAAATTGTGAAATTTTTTTTTTACTACTGTAAATTTCTGAAAATTTTTTTTCCAATTGAGATTAGCTGTGCAATTTTTTTTTTCAGAGTAAATTTTCAGATTTATAATTTTTTTTTCGTTCGTCGCTGTCTGAAGATAAAGAGGGCAAACATGTGGTGCCAAGCACCACAAGCGGCCACGCAAGTGGTCACTGGGAAGAGGTCAGGAGAGGGGTGTCCCCCTGCTGCTGTTGGAGCTTTTGAAAAATAGAGATTAAAATGGTGTTATTTGGTGGCACTTGGGGAGTATTTTTGCGGGGGAGGTCAGGAGGGGGTGTCCCCCCTCCTGCTGTTGGAGCTTTTGAAAAATAGAGATAAAAATGGTGTTATTTGGTGGCACTTTGGGAGCATTTTTTTCGGATTACACATCTTCCTCTGAAACATGGTCTTCTTGCTCCTCAGTAGCTTCGTATAGTTTTGAAAATTGACTATTTGGTTTCCTGGCTTCCCCTTCTACTGCGTGGTGAAATGCCTACATTCACCCCACCAAACATCATGCATATCTCATGATTTACAATTGATTTTGACAAGCCGAGAAGCTAAAATAAGCTAAATAATATAGTGAAATTTGCATATTTGTGTTTTTAGAGCAATTGTTGCCCTTTTTTGATCAAAACATCTATTTCTCTGTAGCAGCATGTCCAAATTGATTGGATGTGTATAGATGTGTTGAAATTTCAATATTTGTCTTTTTGGGCAATTTATGCCATTCATGGTCAAAAAATCTGTATTCTCTGAAAGGGCTTCTCCAATTTCTTTGAAATTTGCTACACAAAAACGATTAACCATGCAGATTTATTCAGTATTTGCTATCGAGAAACTTTCAAAGTTCAACCCTTTTATGTGTTTTTGTGTTGGGATTTGTTGGATAGATGGCATTCTACGTAGTGTATTGTTGAATGTTAATGTGTTGCTGTTGTTATTTGAGGCTGTTTTTTGAGAAAAAAGAATTGAAAATTCCTTTTTAAAAGCAAAATAATACATAATGACTTGATATGTTGTTTTATCATTATTGACGTGTTTCTACTTGTTCACCAATTCTTGCATTCATCATTGTAATAAAATGCTGTGAAAAAAATGAAACTGATGTGGCCTGCATCTGTTTACCTTGATCTTAAAAGGCAAATACAACTTTCTGTCTTGACAACCATACCATAGTTTCAATGTTTTACCTAGTGTACCTGCTTGGTTTGTACGCAGGAAACAAGTAGAAAACAGGCTCTATAATTTCATAATTTTCAAGTGATCAGAATACAAAAGTCCTGAAAAGATAAGATAATCACAACTTCCAGTATAAGGGATACAGTCACTCTAAATGTATAAATTAAAATTAAAATGTGCCGGAGGATGTATTAAAAATACAGAAAGTTGCTTACTGTCGGTAAAATCTAAAAAAAAATCAAAATTTTAAAGACTTTTGCAGATTTTTTTTTTACGCCTTTGTCTTCTGATTTATTTTTTTTTTATTTTGCAAACTAGTTTGAAGATTTTTTTTCCCTAACTTTCTGCTCTGAAAATTTTTTTTCTGTTTTGACCACCCCCCTCCCAAGATCTAATGGTCCGTCCCTTACTACTTTGCGTGAAAACAAATCACGTCTGACATTGTAACTTGTTAAATAAATTGTGATTGTACAGTTTACCACTTTATCAGGATAACATATTCCATTTTAAGAAACAAACAAAGTTTATGAACATTTATAACCAAACGGTAGGTCAGATAGGAGACGTTTGAAATGATATCAAAACAGCGGCCCATTTCGATTGCCCCGGCCGACCGTACCGCCATAATAAACAATAGACTCAAACACAGCATACAACACAGGCTTCGTGCAGTTTCCGATATCATGCACCGAGTGACTGTCGATCAAAAATTTGTTACAAAGTCTCTCTCCCTTGCTAGACGTTGACCTAGTCGCGTGTATGTGACCAGTTGCGTCTGTTTATACAAAGTATGCGCTTCCAGTTGTAGCCCATGCACAGCTTCCAGTTTCTTTCTTAAAGCAGTTTAGAAAATTGCTGGACGTGTCCTCTACTGAACAGTACGATTAGAAGAGGCAGATTTACTTTTCTTTGCGTGTTTGAAGCGGTTTTCCACTTTCTTTTAACCCAAGATCATACACGTTCACTGCGCGCGGTGCCGTGCTGCATGTACAGTTCATCAAAGGAAATTGTTGTAAAGTTTCAACATCGCTGCGATAACTTAACATCACGAATCGATTCAGGACCCAATTTTCAAAATAAGTCCGACTTTTTCATATATACATTATCAAAGGTAAAGAAAAGAGACCTAGCCTGAATATCGATTAGCTCCGGACCCGTAGCGTAGCCCCATTAGTGTAGCGTGCTATGTAGTAGATGTCATGACCTATCACATCAAGGGAGTGGTTATACGCCAACAGTTTAACCACAGAAATAAACATTTAAAGCGACACCTGTGCTGCTTCTGTGACATTTCATGAATTTTGTTTTCCTGTCATTATAATCACTGCAGTTTTATAAGCCTAAGGGACGATTCAGTATTTACTTCAGGGGGGGGGGGGTGGAAGATTTTCTATTTTCTGGGTGATTTTTTTCCATGGCCCCCCCTAGTAAATTATAGAAAAAATCTATGGCCCCCCCCTCATCTTTGCTGTTTTTTTTCCATGGCCCCCCCTAATATATACATGCATGCTCATACACTATAGACATATCCAGTCTAACAAGTTGCAGGAACTGTAGTGGACATTTAATCGATGATATAACAAATCATTTCAGGTGTGTGACTATAAAAGAATGATTTGCAGGGACTGCAAGTTGCACACTTTTGGAAAGGGTAGCAATAAACATATCTGGTTGTAAATTTCTGCAGAAAAGTTAATTACTAAATATGAATACTTTTTTCGTTATGTCTCACTGATACATATGATGCCCACAAAGACAAGCAAAGATGTCAGTTAGAAATGGTGAACAGAAAATCAGAGGAGCAGATAATTGGCAAAGTGATGTATATCTTGAAGTTTAATGATACATCATTTGCAGATATCCAGATATTTCTGGAAAGTGAGATGTACATGCACAAGTTCAGCATACATTTTCATTTGATGATGCTGAATATTTGCAGACTCACGGTGAAAGTTTTAAACATCAGGAATAAAATTGGTGAAAGCCAACTGTTTTTACTTTTCTCTTTTTTTCTAATTTAGTTGTCATAAAACCAAGTAGCTGCCACTGAAAGCAACAATGCTGAGGAATATTTAGAACATTTCTTGAACAAAACACCTTATCAAAAACATGAATTCACATGTTATTCTGCTCATTCCATTAACAATCCAATGTTCATATTAAAATGCAGATAACCCTGTGTAAGTCAAAGTTCACATTTTGTCAGCAGTATTTTTCAAAATTGACAGAGCATTCATATTTCAAATTTTTTTAACAAACTTTAATTTAAAATAGTCATGATGCGCATGTTTTCAGATGACACGAAACAATACATGCTAATTCGTTTTTTGCCTTTTCTGCCAGCCGCCACTGAGAAATATTTAATTATACATATCAAATGAATGGGACACAAAAGTATTAGCATCTATACACAATGTGTAAGCCTATCCACATTTCTCCTAGCCTCATACACACTGAGATCACTTCTTGGACTACAGCAAATTTCTTGTGTACACAATATTTCACAATCCGACACCATAGCATTGATGCAGTGCCACTGATCTCCTGGATGCACATACAGGATTAATGGAATATCAACCCTTTTGTAAATTTTTCACCATATATTTTTGACAGTAATACATAATATTTTTAAGGAAAGGGAACAAGTTCCATCTGTTTTGGGCAACGAAAGGATATTTGTTTTTATGAATGACCATGACAAAGACAATTTACATGTTAGACAGATGGTATGCTTTGACCATCTCAGTTGCTGATGGCTTTGATTTGAAGTGTTGAATTTGTAGAACTTCTTCAACTGTAGAAAATTTTTCAATACACAGAACACCATTGTAAAAACATGGTTGAAACTTCTGACACCATAATATTAATGTATGCTACTTTCTGAATGCTCACAGTTTTTTTCAAAGCTATATTTCTCACCAAAGATGACAAGGAAACCCCCTCATACCATATTTTCAAAAAGTAGAGAATTTAAAGTTTAGTATGGTAGCAGTAGTGTACTCTAAGGATGAAATGGGTGTATATTTAGGGTAAAAACCTCAATTTTGGTATTAATGATAAAAATTAAGTCATAAACTAGACAGTTTTCTGAAATGTAATATTTCACTTGAAAGGAGAGTATTCATGTAGAAAAAAACAACTATTTTATTTGGCATTATCCATCCTCATTTTAAAATTGTAGGGGTTTAAAGACTGACACTCTAATAATTGATTTAAATCATGATCAGCAAAATTAAAATGCCTCTTATTAAAAATGTAAGAGCTTTATTGCCGAACAAAACCAATTGATAGTTGTTTTGTTACATAGCATTTAAAAAACATAATATGAAAATTTCAGTAAATTTGACCCAGCCGGAGTGGAGTTAAATTCTTTTCAAATTGGGAGAAAAAAGAAGCCAAGAAATCGGGTGATTTGCAACATTTGCATAAATTAACACTTCTTTATCACACAACTTTCAACTGCTTTACAAGCTACAAGGTAAACCCAACCTTAAAAAGACATTTGCTGTAATTTTTAGCATTTGTTCAATGTTCATCTCTGTGTATCAGCATTTGTTTGTTATTCTATCACTACATAGAACACCAAATACTGTATTTAGCAACATACCAATGTGAACATAAATGACCATTGTTATTGTTGACAAATGAATTCTAGTCTGGACTTGATCCAAGATATCTTTTCGTCAAAAACAACCCTGACTGTTCACTGTATGGTTTGTGTCGACATGCTATTAAAATACTGGACATTTCATGACGGTCCAGGGAGGAGAACAAAATAGTACAGTAGATGCATAAAACAAACCACTGTGAATATTACCGAATTTAGCAGCTAAAGTAGTCAAACTTAACATGTTGAGTTTATCTGTCACCCAGGTAGCGTCTATGGTTCTCTTTTGTAGAGATCAGAAATTCTGGGCAAATATTGAATTGATGTTTTTTTTCCTTGGCCCCCCTTAAAAGATTGTGGTATTTTTGTCTGGCCCCCCTAAATTTTCTTGGGAAAAATGGGTGCCCCCCCCCTGAAAATCCTCCACCCCCCCTGGAAGTAAATTCTGAATCGTCCCTAAGGGAAGTTGATGGACAAGTGATGAGGGACTGTGGTGTACGTGTAACCAAGATGGTGTACGTGTGGTGTTGAATACAAACTATCACTGTTTCACGGGTTGAACCATAGAGGTACCTCCATGGTTGAACATAATGCAGATTGTGAGTGACTTCTAACTTTCAATCCGACTAAAATGGTCATACCATTTCTATGGACACAGAATTGCAGAAGTGGAAAGATAGCCTGATGGGGGCCTTGTAGTTAGTTGTCAAGTAAACAAACTTAGCATAAGCCCCATTGCAGAACGATCGCGATGTCAGCTGGGTCGATGTCGAATGGAACAACTGAAACATTGTAACAATTTCACAGGGGCCCCTGGATGATTGACAGGTTACCTTTTGTTCTATTCAGGATTATTTTGGCAGCGCGGCGGTCGACTGAATTGCATGCACTATGCACTACAGATCGACAAATTCCACCATTTTCTTTCCATGAAAATCGGCGTTAAAACACTCTTCCTTACAACAATTTTCACTCTAAATCATCGCCAATGAAAGGGATTCACTGCTATTCTTTTGAGAAGGCAAGGGGAGGATAAAAATTAGTACCATACTTATGAAATCATCACATTTTTCACTCCATGATTTACGCGAGTACCGGACTATCGAACGCAAACAGTATTATTATCCCGCGGGTCTCAAGTACACACGGAGTATCACTCTCCTTACTTCTAGTGTTGCTTGCAAAACGATGTTATTCTATCGACTACCGTTATGGATATGTCAGTTCTCTTTAAAAATTGATGGATTTGATCCAGTAAACTTACAAATTATAAAATTAAATACTGTTTTCAACCTTTTCCTTCAAACTCGTATTCGTCGCTAAGTGTAACGTGTTGATGGACAACATGCAGTGTATGCCTCCAGTGGCCTGCGCTAGCGCCGCGTATACTGGATGGTGCGGTACAGTACGGCATCGCTCCTTTAGTTTATATTTTAAAAGGCAAAATTTCACATTTCTTATACTACGTACTCCTTTATCGAATGTTGCAGAATGATAATATATCAATACAAGGGTTGAAATCGTGAATGTACATGCCCCGGCACCCACTCCCCACTTGTTTGATAGACAAAGCCAGGTCGAGTCGATACTGCACATCAACATAGAACAAAAAATACGTGAATTAGATCGAAGAAAATGAAAAGTAATGAAATATATAGCAAATGAACTTACCACATTATCCCTTGACTCTTATCGTTCCATGCTGACTGCAAAGAATGTCAATTGTTACCCGTTATTTGCAGCAAAGTCGGGAAGACTCACTCGTATCCAATGTGACTGCCGTACGTACGGTGTACATCACTACCCTGCTGTGAATGTAAGCTCCAAAATAAGCCATAGGCTTTATCTTCATCAAGTCAGGGGCAGGTAGTGTGCTACCGTTCCAAGTTTTTCAACTTCTGAAGCAAATAACTCATGTGCCACATTCCTACATTTCTTGTTCGACTCAAAGTTGTGCTGCTCCGCGAAAAAAACACTCGTATACAGCAGGCTCCTGCACAGAATGATCGAGCCCATCTAATTTCACTAGGTTAGGGGGTCTTTTCATCACCTAGGAGACGTACGTTTGTACCAGGCGGCCATGACAGTGATCTATATTTTTTTAAAAAGTGATCTCTTTCCTTTTTTGAAAGTGATATATAAGCCCCGGGCAAAAAGTGTTCTATATCTTTTTAAAGTGATCTATATCTTTTTAAAAGTGATCTTTAAAGAGGCACTCCCACTTGGTAACATTTTTAAAACACATTTTTTTAATGCCAACGGTCGATATTTGACGTGGCGACTCCGCGCGGATCGCGAGATATCGATAAAAACATGTCATTTCCCGAGAGTATTTTTCAAATCCCGAAGTTTTACGATCGTTTCTGGTTATGACCCGAAATTCCCCAAAAGTGTGTTGTTGTGCTGATTGACGATATTCTAAGGAGTCCAAAAACGTTCGAATGACACAATTAATTTACCTCCTACTGCGATGACTTTGTATACATCATTATCAATGCCTTTACCTCTGGTAATTCTTTTTTAAAACTTCTCCTAAGTTTTTGTCATTTCCGTTATTCTCAATCAGTTGTATTAAATTTTTAAACAATAGGCCTACCACATAGATATCAGTTTTTACGTGTAAAATATTAGTTGCCTCAGATGACTACATTTTGTCGTCTGCCACACAGTTACGCGTGGTTCGATACATAGCGGCCGCCGCGTGTGGTATGCGCGCATACCACGCGGCGGCCACTATGCATACTATGTATCAACCACACCTATCTGTGCTAGTCACCTATGTGGATTCTGGTGGAATCAGCAAACTTTGTTTTTCGTTTCTTTGCCGAGTCAGTAGGACTCGGCTTTCTCCCATGGGACATGACCGCTCACCGACGCGAGTTGTACTGCTGTGGCGTACAGCAGCGTCAGCGTAGACTCGTACTCCATAGCTCAGTTGACAATGGCCCCAGTGCCGAACGTTCTATTATTTGGAAGCTGAATTCAGGTGGGCCTACAGAATTCAAACTTTAACTTTTTTGAGGACATGTTTTTACCGATATCTCGCGATCCGCGCGGAGTTGCCACGTCAAATATCGACCGTTGGCATTAAAAAAATGTGTTTTAAAAATGTTACCAAGTGGAAGTGCCTCTTTAAGCCCAGGCAAAAAAGTGGTCTATATCTTTCCAAAGTGGTCTATATCTTTCCAAAGTGGTGTATATCTATTTTCACTAGGCTAAGGGGTCTTTCGATCATATAGGAGACGTGCGTCTTTCCATCACCAAGGAGACGTACGTTTGTACCAGTCGGCCATGACAGTGGTCTATATCTTTCCAAAAAGACCCCCTAACTTACCCAAATGTTCTATATCTTCTCATGAAGACCCCCTAACTTACCCAAGTGCTCTGTATCTCCTCATAAAGACCCCCTAACTTACCCGAAAGTGCTATACAGCCCCCTTTACTACTTATGTGCCTGTATGTCTGTTGTCGCAATATCTGAAGAACAGCTTATCGGATCAGAATATTTGCATATTTAATAAGCCTCCCTAATTCGGGCTGTCACTTTATCAAATTTAATGAAACATCTTATGCACTTTGAAGATATTATGATTAAAAAGTGGAAGCAAGACGGCATCGAAAACTGTTGCTAAAACAGACTGAGGAATGGGTCCAGTGACCCACTTATAATACAAAATGTTGCTTATGGAAATATGACTTTCACAATGCAAATGTGACTCGAAAGGCAATTAGTTTGCCTATTGAAATATGACCTTCAGAATGCGAATGTGACTTAATGACTTTCTTAAACGTTACAACGGTGCTTGTGGATAAACAATGAATAAACACAGTGATCCCCTAGCAAGCTCCGCAAGGATTTGAAACAAGTTAAATTTTAAACTAACCTATAACATTCCAAGAAGTCATCTAGCACTTTGAGATCAGCTAATTACTAATTTGCATTTTAATGAACTTTTGTAATTAGCGATACATATATTGATTGACACGACCAAAATTATCGAAACTTGCTATGTGCATTAAATATAAGATCCAACATTATCAACAGTCATTAAGCATTCTGAGATCAGCAAATTACTAATATTCATATGTAATAAACGTTCGTAATTAGGGATATGTATCTTGATTGACCCGATCAAAGTTGATGAAACTTGCTCTGTACATTGAAGATAGTATGGTATAACGTCATCGAAAGTAATTTAGCATGTTAACTTTAGCTAACTACTAATTTGCATACATATCGAACTCTCCCTACAAGCGACATAAGACTTGAAGGACTATAGCAAAGTTTATGAAACTTAATATGGATTTAATGCGACAATGATATTGTATGAGTGAAAGACATTTTTCATTTCCATTTCAACTAGATGATAGTTTGCATTTGTAATAAACATTCTAAACTGAAAGGACTTGAACAAAATTGTTGAAAGTGCTATGTATATTGATGGTAAAGTTATATAATGGAATTGAAAGGCATTTTGCAGTTTTGCATTAGCTACTTTATAATTTGCACGTTGAATAAGCTTTCACAGTTTGGCATATAAAGCTTAAAGGACTAGACCAAAGGCATTTACACTTGCTATGTAGAGTGATGATACAATGACAACAGTGAAAGAAATTTATTATTGTAATTTCACCGGATTACAAATTTGTATACTTCATGATTTTCGAAATCAACCTATGGCTAATATTGTTCGTGATGTTGATCACAAACTGCTGATTTCAATGAAGTTGCAAACTTGTATTGAAAGTTTCAATTTACTGACAACTGCAATATATACTGAAACACAGGAGTATTCCCAGTCCATATCTTGTAATATGATTAAGATATGACTAAGTTTGTACTTATATTCAATTATTGTGATGTAGATACTTTGCTTCTGTTTGCAATGATTTTAAAATGGACGCTAAATTTAATATCTCATGTGATCTTATGCGTGAACTATTGTCGCGTCGATGCATGTCTGTCTTTGTGCTAGTCTCTCGATCTATTGACGCGACAAGGATGGTTGATCAGATCGCATTCAAGTCATGTACTTAATTTTTTTCTGGGAATGGCAAGAACTGATTAGTTTTTTGGCTGATGTGGCTTGTATAATTAATACTAATAAGCATAATTATTGGTCAGAATTCAGATATTCTCAGAATGACCCTATTTGACATGGCAGGTTAACGAATGAAAACAGACCGAGCAGACGAATAGGCCGTACGTCACAAAGAGCTACAGACAAGCAGAGAGACAGACTGACTGACTGGCTGACACAGACACATTAAACAGGCTATGTGACTTACAGCAGTGTTGGTCTCTTGGGCCTTGGCAGGGAGAGCTAGAATGCACCACACAGAACAGCAGTCAGTCCCCTGGGTGGGAAGGGATGTGGTTCTTAGTACAACGGTTATTTTTTTTTTATTAAATTTGACTGTTGGACGGCTGTGGTGTTGATTTCATCAATTAATTCGTTGATACGGACTACAGATTAGCAGGCTGGCGATGTTTGCGGCGCAATTAAAGTGTTAAAAGTGGTATGTGCACAGATTTGAGTGGAGATAAGGGCTTGTAGGTAATAAAGAAAGCAGTCAGAGGCTTTGCTAATTGAAATCTTTATTTGAATATCACAGTCGAAACTAACAAAATAAAACCAGATACGAACTGAATATGCTCACGTGTTTTACAACAGGTTCATTAATAGTAGTACCCTTCACAGAACAATAAGATATACGTTATCACTATATGTAGCAGGTTTTTTCAACTTCGCACAGTACTCTCAGAGTTTAATCACTAATTACAAAACTTTATTTAATATGCAAATGAGCTGTTAATTAACTTGACACTGCTCAATGCTTCATGGGACAACTAGATAGCCATCAGATCAACATTTGTAGCACGTTTTATTTAATTTAGTGCTGTAATTTTAGAGTAATGTCACTAATTACAAAGATAATTAAATATGCAAATGAACCCTTAAATAACTTTACACTACTAAATGCTTTACAACACAGTTAGATATCTGTCAGATCAATATATGCAGCAGTTTTCATGACGTTTGATGCAGTTATTTCGGAGTCATATGACTAATTATAAAACTTTATGAAATATGCAAATGAGCTAATTATTAACTTGACACTGCTCAATGCTTCTCAGTACAAATGGATATTTATGAGATCAACATCTGTAGAAAGTTTCATCAAATTTAACGCTGTAATTTTGGAGTAATATCACTAATTACAAAGTTTATTAAATATGCAAATGAAACCTTAATTATTTCACACTACTAAATGCTTTACACAACACTTACATATCATTCAGATCAGTATCTGCAGCAGATTTCATCACATTTGGTGACGTTATATCGGAGTTATATGACTAATTACAAAATTTCATAAAATATGCAAATGAGCTATTTCTTAACTTGACACTGCCAAACGCTTCTAAGTATAATTAGATATATATCAGATCAATATTAATTGCAAATATCATCAAGTTTCGTCTAGGAATTTCGGGGTTATCTCACTAACAAGAAAAGTTCATTAAATATGCAAATAAGAAGATAATTGACATGACACTCACAGTATCATCATAATGTTCTGTTCTGAGACTGCCATCTGTGAAAAGTTTCATGAAATTTGGTTCAGTATTTCTTGATATATGTCTACACTGTCATTACCGTCTCCATAGGGAAACCATTGTACGGAAAAAAACAATATTGCATAACTTCATTAATATGTAAGGCACACTAACCAAAATCTAATCAGTTTTTGCAAGTAGCTCACGGTACCTGTGTACCAAATCTGACTTGAATCTGTTCAGGTGTTTTTGAGTTATCGTGTAAACAGACAGACAGGCAGACAGACAGACACACACTAACATACACACACACGGACAGACAGACAGACATTGCTATGACATTAGCCCACGTGTTTACACACGTGAGCTAATAAACTGTTGCACAACGAACCCAACCCCAGGGGACTGACTGCTGTTCTCTGTGGAATTAACGTGATTGAAATTTACCCGAATCTTTACTAGCTTCGATATCAAGGCTCATTTTGCTCCAAAATGCACAACGTGCCGCTCCAATACCATAGCCCACGTATGAAGTGCCCGGCGGATTTTCTTGTAACACGAGGTGGGTACGGTCGTATGCGTTGTAGGGAGGCCAGTGTTGTTCACTAATGGACCCTTCTTTAATATCATTTGGATCGCTGTGATGAGATGAAGTAGAGAAGAGTTGAGTCACAAGTAATTTTAAAAGGACAGTAGCTGTAACCATGGTACAATATTGTTCTATAAACATATTTTCGTATTTCTTTATTCTAAAATGCAATCGCATCGTGTACTACAAGTGATATTATTGTTGATAAACGATTTGTAGTCCGGACTCGCCTTCGTTTGACAAGCACGTGTCTTTTAAATACTCTATTCAGCGCGAGCTGACGAATATACTTTGTCGTCGATGAAAAAGTGAAGGTCAATGTTTCGTAAACAGCCGATTAGCTAAAACCTTGAGTTTACTAAGGGACAACGTTATTGTGGATTTTCGGGTAGAGGAGTACATCGTCCCTTTCAGTGAATATGTACTTGCTTCTAACCGATATGTTACCCACTTTTGAAGCCGAATTTGCTACCCATAGCTGAAAATGATTCTGGCGGGATATACCAATACACCCCTTCTTGTTCCTGTATTGCGCTTGTATAGCTCTTGTAATACCCCCGTGGGGGAAATGATTTGTACATTGTGGCATTCTAATTTTCGTCACTCATTAACTCACCCTGTTCGTGCAAAATTTGCCCAGAGCCTCATAATTTTTCTGCTCATTTCCCTGTCTTCTTCTGTCACGCTCTCTTCTTTATAAGTCGGCAGTCCGAATATGAACTCGACCTCATCTCCATGAAGAGTGCCTGCCCATTTTGGCCAGGGGTTAGCTGCTGACCGGTGTCTGAATATGTACATGTACACGTCTTGGCCAGTTAAGGCGTAGTCATCAGCGAACTCAACAGCCGGGCACTTCAAGTCATAATCTCCCCAAATATCGTCTGCCAAATTGCGTAAAATCGCGCCATCTAAGTCTTGATCATTGTAAGAGTATTCGTTTTGAATTTCATCAATTACCTCTGACGGGACGTGCGGCAGACGACGTTTTATAGCGCCACGGAACTGTTCCATCGTCAGATGGCTGTCACTTTCCAAGGAAAATCCAGAGACCATGCGAATCAAATTCGACATGCCCTCGTTTTGATTTACACCCAACATCACCTGAGTCATTTTCATGGCCCTACGTCCCATGACCGCTTCAGGCTGCGCCGGTATGAAGCTGTAGTCCATAACTGGAATATTGGTGGTAAACGCAGATTTCGCGATTTTTTGAGGAGGAACAGTCCGGAGACAATTTAAGATTTCAGTTTCATTGAAGGCGGACTGTGTTGCATTCCTCCCGAGGCAGCCAACACTAGCAGCCAAACATTTCACCATATATCGTTGTTTTGTATAGGTCGCCGGCTTGAAACTTTGTAAGTAAGGACTTCCGCTTTGTAAAATTGCCCTTAAAAATAAATTTTGACTGACGGGAGACAAGAGATGATAACCAGTACTTGTAGCACCGAGACTGTTGCCAAAAATAGTTACCCTCTCTCTATCTCCCCCAAAATATCCTATGTTGTCATGAACCCATTGCAGAGCCATTGTCTGATCCCAAAGTCCCATGTTACCAGGTGCATCGGTGCCCCGAAGGGCAAGAAATCCAAAAGCAAGCAGTCTGTAGTTGAACGTGACAACAACCACGTTTTGTTCTGCGGCCAAAGTACTGCCGTTGTAAATATGCAGTGACCCAGCACCGTACACATAGCTTCCACCGTAAATCCAAAACATTACTGGGGCGGGTTTCGGTGGCCGCGGGAAAGGTGTCCATATGTTGAGGTAGAGGCAATCTTCGTTGTACGGTTCTGCGGAGTTCCAAACATTTGTGCCAGCAAAATCGCCTAGTGCCGTGTCCGCTTTCTGCCAGCACGGGGGACTATACTTGGTTGCGTCACGTACTCCTTCCCAGTGGCGAGTTGTCGACCTGGGCAGGGCAAAGCGCGAATCATTTACCGGTGGATCAGCATACGGGATACCAAGAAAAGCATCGACGTATCCGACGGCAACCTTCAGTCGCTTGCCAAGCAGTCTGCCATAGAGGGTTTCCGACGTGACATCGTCTGCTTGATGTGTGAAGCAAATGCAAGTCAACATGCAGACGAGCAGCAGAGGGTTAGAGTACCAAATCATAGTGCACTTAAAACCCTTAAGCGGCGTTTCTATTGAGTGGACGAGTGTATCTGACGTTACCTGCTCCAGAATAGTACAATCAGGATCTGAAACAAGAAAGCGGGGAAAAACTTTTAAAAACAGCCGATGCCCCTTTCTCTCTATAGTGTTGATGACAGGTCACTTAGGGCCCGTGGATAATTTGAAACACGCGCACGGTAAAGTTTACGTAACTTCTGTGTTTAGGGGGAGGGGGTTTAGCTGTATTTCGATTACCGTGTGCAAAAAACCGCACTACAAGATTTCCTATCGCAACATCTCATTACATGTTTTTCTGTATCACAAAATATCGTGTGTGCCAGGCCAGTGACCGTCGCTACACACCAGCATCTATTTGACATATATGTGAATCAGCGCACGAGTAAAATAACGTAACAATCATTTTGGATACACTGTTTTTATTTCATTCTATTGGTTGCGTCAGTGTTGAGTTGGCTTTGAACAGAGAAGAAAGGGTATGCGGGGGGGGGGGGGTTCGGTAGCCTATGCGTGATATCATAGCGACGTTATCACCGATTGTTGGATGCAGATACAGAATGAGGCATGGTTGGATTTACGCACTTCCAAACATTCGTTTAGAGGAGAGGGGTTGAGGACAAACGCACTTAGTTTCGTTTACCGTGCGCATGTTTTAATTATCCACGGCCCCTTACTAGTCTATAGACTCAGCTGCCCTTTGATCTTCGATGATCAACACTGGATCCGATGAAAACAACTTCTCAATGGAAATGCGTGTTTATTTGAGCCATTTGACAAAAAAAGAAAATGCCATTCAAACCCGGCAATACCGCTGTCGAGAGTATATTTATTGTATGATTTTGCTAAAGAGTCTTTCAAAGCCTCTATTCTCGGGACATTATACAGAAAGAAAGATTTTTCAAAGCTTACCTCGTGGTATGGTGTCCCAGTTACATATATTTTGAGTTGTACAAAAGCCGCTGATGTCAAAAGCTATTTGTATTCTCGGTAAACATAAAGGTAGAACGCGCCTCAGGGACAGATATTCGGACTCTCAAACTTTAACAATTCTTTTCTAATATATTACTTGGGGTCAGGTTTCATTTCAAAGCTCTTGATGTAAGACAAGTTTTCACTGGCTTATTTTTTTCAATTTGAAAATTTTATTTTTCTCCATAAAGTTAACACAGGCATGGCGGCCATTTTGAATTTTAAATATCGGTAAATCTTTGGTTATTTGTTTCTCTTGTGCCAAACATTTAACGGTTAGCCCCGCTAAAGTCGATGTTTAAAGAGAATGGTGGAAGATTCTTTAATAAAAGTGAGAGCAAAAGTTTATGTCTATCACTTTGGAAGCGCATACTACCTTAACATTTGTATACATGTACTAACTTTCTTTTCGCAGTGAGAGCTGAAACGCGACTCTAGAGCGATTGTCGAAGTCACGCTAGCTTCATCGTTTCAAATGAAAAGGTGCTAGATGTATACTGGTGTCATGACATGCTAAAAAGCGACCTTTTGATGATGAAAACAGTTCTGACATACCTTCAGGCATAGAATGAACCGTTCGGTAATATATTCAGAGCAATTGTTTCGGGCGCCACCGAATTGATGTACATGTACGTGTACTGGGTGCATCTAGCAAAACTGGTCCTTCCACTACCCCTCCACAAAAGAGACTGGTCACGTGGTACCGCTCGGGACTAGGTGTTTCGTGGCTACCTTACCATGATATGGTCGTAACGTTTTTCATTCGAACAAGTTGCTTTTTGCGACGTGTCACCGGCGATCTTTCACAAAACGAACATGAAATACGAACGAGAACGAATGGGCTCGCCATGTTTCCAAGTATGCTAGTGGTCACCTTTCGTCACATGTGCATGTCTCGTCGTGAAATTTTGTTGAGGGACCGTGGTGAAATCTATCACCGTGATTGTCCTAATGACTAATTAATTAGTAGCGTCGAGGACTCGTCAGTTCCTTTCTTTGTCTTTCGTCGCATTATAATGCAGACACTGCTTGATATGCCGCCGGCTTCGTGTGTGACAGATGGATAGCAGGACTTTGAGTGAGTGTTAAGTTGATATAAATGCCCACCATCAATCGTGTCCTGCAATTCTAGCGATTCGTCATTATGGAAGCATGCGGGTGTGTGGGTGACGCAATCTGTATATCTCGGAGTCTCTCCTAAGTAGAATTTCTTGGAAAAATACCGTGGTTTTGACGACACAAACATAATTATCTATCCTTGTTATATAAATATATCAAGATAATATATATCTTCATTACAATGAGGGAGCCCTTTTAAAATTTATTAATTGCTTCGATGGTCGGACCGTCGGAACGAAAAATGCAATTGAATAGCCCCATTTTCTAATCAAATTATATTACCTGATGGAACAGATACAGTAGCTTTGCTGGGCCGTTCAGTATATACCGCACCACGTTATGAATATTCTCTGGGACCGGTTTCGGCAATTGTGTCTCGAACTGTTACAAGAAGTATTTCCCTGCTATCTCTTTTGCGGTCAGACTTCCACTTCCACTGTTCTTAACTCGTTTTATTGTTTTCATTTAAAAGAGAAAAATCTGTGCACGACTTTCTCGATATCATGCGATGGGCAAACATCTATTATACCAGTATTTTGATGGCGCAAATGCAGCGATCTGATTGGTCGAGACGCGAAAAGAGCCCTGGTATATTGGCGATATACCACAGTTGGCATACGCGCGAGCTCTCAGCTTGAGCAAAAATCCGTTTTTGATGTTCCACGTCAGAATTTCAATATACTGTTGTGATATATAATATTAATAAATCACACCCAGCGACGGTAAACAATTCGATTTTGACCAGTTCGCGACATATATGCACTCGCTATCGCTCGTGCATATATGTCGTGAACTGGTCAAAATCTCGTGGTATACCGTCACTGAGTGTGCTTTATTGCTTAAATATATGACACCATAGGGAATATCATATCTACATTGAGGTTATGTAAATGACAGTGGACAATTTTAGTTCTGGTTCTGGAATGAAATTGAATATTTCCAATGATGCATATTTATCAGCTAATCGTGGATACATTAATAAGTATCCACTTATGGCAAATTTCCAGCGAGTTAGCTAGTTGGCGAGAATCGGGCGAAATGCATAATATTCAATCGTAATTTAATCGCTATCGCAGTAAAGTCGGGCACGTAAAATCATATTTCAAGACCTATAAAGCCACAATGCATGAGGGAAAATGCCAAGACGGTTTGACCGCGTTAAGAAGGGCTTGACTACGCAGTTTCTGCATAGTCAAGCTTCATTACGTATTCATGGTGACCCCTGGCCAGCTGTCAATAACTTTGGGGGCTTTTGTCTTTTGCCTGCTTTGCATATGCGTCGTTGGACACGACCTGCCAATCTCCCAGGTAGTCAATTAAACTATTAATTGACTGTTTACCGACACAATTAACACTATCCAGCAGTATCAGTCATATTTTAATCACGTGGCCCGGGTGGGCACAACGTAGGAACGCGTGTATTTTTATGTGTACGTTTCACTTGTGGTGTTGTTTGTACCATCGTGCGTTTGAAGTCCTTGTTTCACCTACAGCATTACCTTCAAGGTGACAGGCTTACTATTAATGTTCAGTATCATTGCACCGAGTTCTGCCCACGGTGAATACCACCTGTTTTGCCTACTAATTACTTCCCGTCGCTGCCGTCCTGAATGTAGCCTATCTATAGCTACAGTAATCACATAAATCATTTATCAGTTTTGATATATACTCCTAAATTGTAAGTTTGATCAAAATCGAGACCACATTCAAGGGCTATGCAGACTGTCCATGTACGCACACACAGTGACAAGAAGGCGGCAAACACCTACTCACCAAGCACATCGAATCGGCGAAAAGAAGCATAAAAAAGCAAGGCTCATCGCCAAAACAAACGCGCCAAGCGCTAACAAAAACCCATACCAAGCGGCCCTTTTCAGGGCTACCAAATACTCCAACAGAGAACTACCAAAAAATACGATAAATGACATAGAACACACAAACACTTAAAAGAAATAACAAAAATCGTACACATAACAAACAACTGAAACACAACATTAAATACAAAATAAACAATCACCGTAACGTAACAGAAAACATGGCCGTGGAAATAAATCAGCTATTTCCAAAGAAAAGCCGACAACAACATGAAATTCAACAACAACCTATCATCGCTTAAACTATGAAACTCCGAAAAATAGTACTAGGCAAAAGCCTTAAAATTCATTCGGACACCAACACAACCAAACAGAATAAAACCACCTCAGGATTTCAACAAATAAAGTCGTATAATGTGACTACGCTACATCGTGAGAAACAAACAATCGCAACACCAATTCAAGAAAAGTCAAATTGGACTCCACGAACAACAAAAAAACCAAAACTTGAAAGCTATCTGAAGCTTCTAAACTCGCACTTCTAGAGATACCCTTTCAACAAGGAAACAAAACATGTCGCGTGCTAAAAGAATCGCGATAAACCAGCTTGCAAACAATGGACAAATTTTGGGAAAATAACCCTTCGACAAGGGTTGGTTTTTCGTTACTGTCAACACAAACGATTACGTACTCGAATGCGAAAGGCAATTACGTAACACTCAGTATTATAACAACAAGCCAGAACAAACAGTAAACAAAGTAAACGAACTATTAATTAAAATGTACGAGAACAAGCACATCAACCAGAATACTTGTAAGTATTTTGATCCAATAAACATAAAATCCGTACCCCGCAGTGGTACTTATTGCCTAAAAATTCACAAACCTCCGCAAAAATCTAAAAGACACACCAGTCAAAACAAAATTTACCGAAGTAAAGAAATATAGAACAAACAAACCGAACAACCAGACGGACTCACAACGTGACCAAAATTAATATACTTGCCTTGCTAATCGGAAAGCAAGATCACTAAAATGCATTAAAATAAATTTTCACAAACACAAACTAAGGAAAGAATCTACACTGCGACTGATGAGAAACCACACTCGGGTTTCGAAACGCAAGCGTCAAAGGGCGACTCTATCAACTTTTGTAACAACATAGGTCCGGCTGCGTCTCGCCATAAGCTTTCCCCACACAAACAAAACATTACCGTACACACTAATCCAAACTTCTCTACAAATATCCAAAGCGAAACAAACATTTCATTAACACAAACAATCGGATAAGAATGTAGGAACACATTTTCGAAACGAATCAAACACAAACTCGACACAAAAACATTTAGGATAGTTAGGTGGGGAGCCTGTTTCACATTTTTACATCTCGCTATACTGTCTATGATTCTAAAAATAAAGTCATCTGCCACTTTTTCTGTATACGCGGTTTGGCAAAACTCATCTCTTCAATCGAAAGTCGGGCGATTTCATGGTTCTTTGGGGCACTTAAGTGTACGTCGAGCTTAAGGAATGTAGTTACATTCACGATGTTTTATTCGAAAATTATTTATTTCTTCAAGGGCAAATGCACATAATTTATGCTGTTGGAAATACTGGCCGCTCATAAACAAGACAATAAACTCAATATATGTGCATCTTTACTTATATTGTCAAAGTACCACCGACACCACAAAAACCAAATGGTTCAGTCCAGGTATTTGCAACTCTGCCATCCGACTGGTCAACAGGAAATCAACCATAGGTGTCTCTTGGCACGCGTATACGCCAGTCACCTAGGCGACGGTAATCTGCACCACTTATCACCATCGGGAAGGTACTCCTCCCCATATACCACTGGCGATCCCACCCTCAAGGCACTGCGTCATTCGACCAAGCATTGTTATTGTAATTTCCAGCAATAAAATTAATAGCGAGGTCAACCGGTCAAAATGTCTTGGCATTTTCTGGCATGTACCGCCAACCACGTTGATGCATGCTTGTAGTTACTGCTGTGTGAACCTTTTTCGCTAAACACCACATCAACTTAGTACGAAGAGTACATTAACGGTATACAGTCACCTGTAATCTAAGTATGCCAATATATGGTCAAAGGGGCGTTCTTGGTATTCAAAATGCCCATGCTAGGACGCTGTTTTTAAAAAGCGGCCACCCGCTTAAAATCTGTGATTGGTTAGATTTTCTCTTTCCATGGTAACTGTGGCAAAATTAGAACAGGTGACAGTATACCTTCAAAAGATGACTCCGAAGAGTTGTTTTGATGATGAATGCCTGTGTGCAATAATGAATAAATTAAAGCAATTTTACAGCGAGTATGATGACCTGAAACCTCTAGACATATTCTATCCAGACTCATTCAGAGTTAAATCAACCAATCACAATTGCAAAAACTGAAAGGGCCATCCGAAAAGCAAAATGTGGTAAAGCGATAGGTTTGGATAAAATACGTAACGAAGTTCTCAAGAACAAGGCCTCCACAAAATTACTGCATCGACTTCTCGCTTCGTGTTTTGATTCAGGAATTGTACCAAGCATCTGGCGTCAAGAGCTTATTCATCCGATACCAAAAGGCGGAAACAAAGATAGGCGTGTCCTATTGAACTACAGAGGAATTACGCTGATATCCTGTGTATGTAAAGTATTTACTTAAGTTCTCAATAATCGTCCGTTGAACTGGTTAGAGAAACACGGCAAACTAGCAGATGAACAAAATGGTTTTCGTAAACTGAGATCGTGTCTGGATCATATATTTGTATTGTATTCTGTGATCGCAAACCGACTTAACAAAGGAAAATCTACGTTTGCATGTTTTGTTGATATGAGGAAGGCGTTTGACCGCGTGGAAAGAAACTGTTTATGGTATAAATTAAATGAATATGGAGTAACTGGATATTTTCTGACTATTTTAGATCACTTTACAATGGTGTTACATGTATTGTCCGGGTTAACAACCACTTCACAGACATCTTTTCTGTTGATATCGGAGTAAAACAAGGTGACAATTTATCTCCAACACTTTTTACCATTTACCTCAACGATTTAGTAAGTGAAATTAAGAAAACAAGCACTGGAATAAAAGTTGGAGATGACACGGTCAGCATATTACTGTATGCAGACGATATTGTTTTATTGGCTGATACAGAGGAAAATTTGCAACGTTTACTTGATATAGTTTACTGTTACTGTGAGAAGTAGAGACTAAGACTGAGTAAAGATAAAACTTTAGTTGTGCACTTCCGAAATCCGAAAACTCCATGTACACAAATTTTGTTCCATTGTTGGCCCATGTCAGTTGGCGTAACGTCAAAATATAAATACTTGGGTATGTACTTTAGTGAACATCTGGACTCCAACGTAACTACATTTCACCTCGCCGAATCTACGTCGAAAGCAATTGGGGTAATTATTGCAAAATGCAGATTGTACGGAGGAATTTCATACCAAATGTACACGAAACTTTTTGATTCGTTGGTCGTTCCAATCCTTGACTACGCGTCAGCTGTTTGGCACAAAAATCATTAACAGTAGTGATAAGTGCAACATAGAGCAATGCGGTCTTTTCTTGGAGTCGGGGTATCTAGCCCTATTGCATCACTGTATGGTGATATGGGTTGGGTGCCAAGTGAATACAGGCGCAAAGTAGAGGTTGTAAGGTTTTGGGTCAGATTACAAGGACTACCGGACTCTAGATTAACCAAACGTGTATTTCTACATGACCACAACTGGAACATACGGGCAAAGCTGATATTTGAAGAAGCAGGACCCTTGGATATATTTGAATCACAAAATTCACTGAACGTCAGTGCTAATGTTATAATGGATTTAGCCAAAGACAAACTGAAAGCGAGTGCATCAGTGAATTGGAGATGTCCCCCTTAAATAAACCAAAACTTAGAACATATTGCACTTTTAAATATTACTATGATACTGAACCTTACGTATCACTTAATTGTCAACACAAATATCGCTCAGTTGTTGCGAGATTACGTATCGGAACATTGCCATTGAGAATCGACGAAACTGGGCGCTACTCCAACTTAGAGATTGCCGAGAGAACATGTAATCTTTGTAATGATAACGCCGTTGAAGATGAGTTTCATTTTGTCTTTAACTGTAGTCTTTATGACGATATTCGAACAAAATTTCCTTACACACGTACACATTTTTCCTTCAAAGAGAAATTGAGCTATTTATTCTTGAGTAAACATGTCAGAAAATTTTCAAGGTTACTGTATGAAATGTTCATAAGAAGGAGGAACACAGTAGCATCTATCTAATTCAAGTTTAGTAAATCCTAAACCGGATTCTAGATTGATGTTCGCACAGCGAACGGTATATAAAATACGTAAAGTGACTCATAAGCTGAACACTCGGCTGGGGTTTCATATTATTTAAGCTTAACAGAATTGTATTTTTCTCTTGGTGTGAAACTGTGTCACTATAATAAAATTATCTATCTATCTATCTATCTAGTACGATAGGGAAAATCAAGCAATATTTTGTTCAGTCAACAAGTTTTATTTGATGTCTGGATAACTTAAAATAAGTGTGCGTGTAAGCAAAAAATTGCGGTTTACTCCCTGACCTGTCGTGCTACTTAGAAAGTGGACCATATCGTCTAGAAATCTCACGACTAATATATATATATATATATATAAATATATATATATATATATATATATATATATATATATATATATATATATATATATATATATATATATATATAAATATATATATATATATATATGATGAGAAAAATTGCTTTGAAAAAAACTTCGCAACATGCACCTCCGCCTTAATGAGAGAACAATGACGTCAATGGCGTACAACCCAATTTTCTGAGACTTTTGCGATCGTAACTTGCTTCCATGTGCGCGTGAACTTTTTTGTTTCTTGTCCGTAACTTTCCCTTCACGGTTTTTATGAGTTGGGTTTGTCACTACTCCACGGTTAACTCCTTGTTATTTTGCAAGTAAAAAACATGGCCGATGAAGGGGTGGTTACTGAGACTGTAAAACTGGGTGGTGTCGAGGGACTTTAGTACTGTCTGACTGGGGCCTTAAAGCTCAGATATCATCATCTGAAACTCAGTATAGTTCCGGATAGCCCAGAATAGTGCAAGAAGACTTAAACCAAGAAACAACACCTTAGATATTGACAACTAAAGGTACCACACTTTGTGGAGATCAATACAGTGTAATCGGGACTTAATAGAGTGCAGACTGCTATGTTCGTAGATTCTGGCTTACAAATAACGACTGCCAGGAAAGATTTACCCGTGTTGCGTGATCTGCCTCAGAGTCTTAGTCCTCTGATAATCTGTCCTGAAGCAGTGAATTGAACAGCTGTCCAGTTTATGGGACAAGTGCAGGTAAAACGTACAGTTCAGAGTCGTTCACTTGGTCCAGTGTGGATCTATGTGATGTACCAGAATCTATGCGCAATGAATTTCTACTTTTAACTGACATTATGGAGAAACTCGGTAGGATGGAGGTTGATTTCACCGACAAAACTGTAAGATATAAGAAACAGATTCAGAAAACTTGCACTACACATCTGAGTGACAGCCACGAGACCAATGCTTTACAGTGCTGTCGAGTGACATTGTTACAGACCACTGTGATAACGCCAAGACATGAGAAGCGTTGGATCCATCAATTCGATGGAAAAATAGATCATCAATCGATAGACCTATTGATAGAATGATCAATCGATCGATAGGTCAATCAATTCGATATATTGTTCGATGTATAGATCAATCGATAGATCGGTCTTTTATTACATCGTCTCGAACTTAATTTTCTATTTCTACTATTTAGTATCTTCCCATTTAGCGTCAATTACAAATTTCTGCAGCAAATTAATCACATTTCGACTGTTTTTATTGTACTACGACCGACTAAGTTGATGTAAATGCTGTAAAACTACTGGAATTGCTTTTTAAAGTTGTTTCTAGTCTTGCTATACAGTTACGTTGCAGTTTGGTAAAATTCAAATAGACAGTTTTAGTACTTATAATAAACAGGCAGGTGAATAAGCGGCTGTTGGTTTACACAGCGAACACTACTGAGACAGAAAATTATTATGTGTCTCTATCGGCTACAATTCAGAGAGAAAGTATGGTTGTAATAGCACGATTAGTAACAAATACCAAACCAATTCAAGAAGTGTAGCAACATTTAGATCAGGTAAGTTGTTCATACTGCAACAAAAGTTAGTCAAGCGAGTCGTGGAAATACTTGGCTTTGCATAGAAATGTTATTATTACAACGTATTTGTTTTTTAACAACATAAACAGCAAAGCTATATAACGATAGCCTTTTTCCTTCGGGCTGTTTTTTGGCTCCAACAGACCAATGACAATGCCGAGATCACAGCTATCATCGCCTGTTTCCCATATCGCCAAAATTGGTATTTTGTAGGTTGAGGGTTACAGTTTTTAAAGATTATTGGCAATATTGCATTGGGAAACGATTGTTCAGTAATAAGAAATACATTTCTGAATATGTGTTTTTAGAAATATTGCATAGGCCTGATAAAATCAAAACGAGAATTCCACGCGAGAATCGAGATGCTGCGATGACATCACTGATAACTATGTAGAATGTCCGTTACGAGGAGAAAATGAGCAAGTCTAATTGTCTAATTCAAAATCCTGAAAGAGCAAATACTTCATTGGAACATACAATCTTCAATGAAAAGAAATAACAGTGACAATGTCTTTCCTGCGAGCGATTGAATGGAAATAACATCATTTTATACAATCGGAAATCCATACGCCACCAGCGACGACTTCTAAAATATTCTGTTTTCAATTTTGTACAATAGCAGCATTTTGTTGGACACGACTTTACGCGAGTAATATATCGGCAACATGAAGCAGCTACTGTAAGGAATGGTATTGTAACTTTAGGTGACTGATGAAGAAAGTCTGACAAACTTTCGAAACATAGCGTTAAAGGATCGTAGTGTTATACTTAATTTCTCAACTCCAGAGGACGGTACATACTGCAGTGACTCGCAGATTAGCCAGGCAAATTGAAACAAACAAAGATAGAGACTTACGGAGACATAGAGATAGAGAAAAAGAGAGCATCTGTGAGTGATAAATAGAATTGTGAAAATCTTTAAATTTGCCTCCTTTCCATAATAGAAGGCAGGTTTCCGATCTTAGCTTCTTGTACAAATATGTCCATTCTGCGGTAAATTGTTCTTATTTTGACCAAAACCCACTGACAATTATACTTGCTCATATTCTCCTCGTAACGGACATTCTATATTGAGTGTATCCAACCACAATATTCGGAAATTATGCTCTAAGCACTTTAAATGATATATCAAAATTACGCTCGAGTATTGACATTTTTGACAGATTGGGTATTTTTAAAACAAGTCTAATGAATTATTTTTATTTCTAATTTGTTTGTTGTTTTGTTGCTTTTCCTTGGTAGATTTGTTACATTTTCTCCACCCGTCAATGAGCATTATCAATATATATATATATACATATATATATATATATATATATATATATATATATATATATATATATATCGGATGAATAAATTTGCACACGTCTACTGATCTTGATGTATATTTTCTGTTCATTCTGTTGGTAATTTTGACACAACGTTTCGTCCTAAAAGTAGGACTTCATCAGGTTGAAGATGCCTAGAAAAGGAGAATACAGACAAATACAGAACAATGTAAGGTTAGTGTTGATCTTCATTAAATGTTTAACGTACTTTATAGGCTGAGTAAATGAGAAAGTTACAAAAGATATAGGGTATGACAATTCTTACTATTTGTGTGTGGCACAGATGGAAAGTGACAATTCAAAATTGGCGGTAATGGTATTTTATAGTGCCTGTCCGAGGGCGCTGTGAGCAATTGTTATTTATATTATTTGTCGTGTACATTTAGCTTAGAATGTTGAGGCCGTTTGGTGACAATGTACCCAGTTTTGAAATCCAGATGGACTCTATTTTCTTGCGTAGCGTGTCATCTTGTTTATTTATTTTGATAATCCCTGTTATTGAAACGTCGTGAATGGTGTGTTGATTTTCATTGAAATGAATTGCGATGGGAGTGTTAGTTTTGAGTCTTATTGTTGATAGGCAGTTATTGAACCTCAGGCGAAATTTTGTTTAAGTTTCTCATACATACTGTTTTTGGATCTGTTACATGTGATTAGATAAACTAGGTTTTTGGATTTGCAAGTAATGTAATGTTTGATGGTGTAAATAGTGTTTGCTACGTGACTTTGAAATTGTGTGGCGTTAGTGGAGTACTTGCAGATGTTGCAACCCCTGTTTGAACCGCATTTGTAGAAACCTGCTGGAAGTTTTGACTGTTGTATGTCGGTATGGACCAAGAGGTCTCGTAGATTATGACTTCGTCTATGGGCTATTACTGGTGGATTTGGAATGGCAGTTTTCCAGCGAGTTGATTTGTGTAAGATGGCGAAGTAGGTATTGACAATTTGTTTGATGTTCGAGTGATGTTGGTTAAACGTTGTTGCTAATGGTACACGTGACTGGTCTTGTTGATTGGTGTCGGTTGCCTTTTTATAAAAGTCTGTTTCTATGTTACCATCTGGGTCCACGTGCTGTGTAACATCGAGAAAGGGACCAAAAGTGCTAGAGATGGTCATAGTGAATTTGATTGTAGGATGAATGTCGTTGATAAATGCAAAGAACGCGGTGATTATTCATCAGTCGCATGACTAGATGGAATTGGCATCATCAATGAATAGCCGACCGACACTAATCAATGTCGTCCAATGAAGTTTTCTAGCCAATCAGTTGTCTCAAGCAGTACAGTCTATATATTTAATAACCGGATCAAGATTAACTTTAACAAGCATTTTGCTTGGGGCCGTTGACTTTATTAAGGTTAAATCAGCATGAATGAAAACCGTCGCTGATAGTGTACTAAAGACAAGCCTCAGCGTCAGTGAAATCCGTATTATCTTCGCAAAATGTACGCTGTCAAATTATCTTTCGGGTTTTTTATTTGAATACAGTAGCTAAGTGGCGGAATACTGTTCCGCTGTTTGGTTAAAATTAGCATCTATATCAACTAAGAACTTACAGGATCTTAAAAGCACGGATTGGATTTGAAAATGATATCACTGAAAAAAACACACACATAAACTTACGTACTTATCTGACAACATTTAGCAATAACTGTCTTAAAATTGAAACCTGACGCCATAGGAAAACACCCATGTATGAAAAAATTTGCGACGTGTGTCAAAATGATAAAAATTGAAGATAAAATTTTACTTTATTTTTACATGTCCTGCTTATAAGGAGCAGAGGATCCGTTTATTTACAGCAGCGGAAAAGCTCTGCGCTAATCAGATTTTGACAAATAACTTTAAATTTATTATAGAAAGAGAAAACATTGGAATCAATGTGGCCAAATATATATCATTATGTATGGAGTTAAGACAAAAATGTTATAAAAATTATCACTGACTGTATTCTTTATCTTTTTTTTTTGCGATGTGTGTAGAGTCTTCGTTAAGAGTTTTTTGTATTTTCGGTGAGATTTTTGAGACACTGTAATTTTTTGTTTGTATTCATTGAACCCTTTTAATCCCTACAATAGAGTGATGCTCTTTAATAAGTTTATATCAGATAAAATGTTGCCTGCTTTCTGAATTTGGCAACAGTCGCTATGAAATGGGCGGAACATTCTCATGAACAAGCCCTCACAGGAAGCAAGCGAAGTTTGCGCAGGGGCTTGTGGATGAGGGCTTCGAATAAATTAAGTGAGTGCACTTGTTCCATTGTTTTAATCATTTCTATGGCGTAAAATGCAAGTATCAATATATATGACAAATGTATATACATTAAATATTGTGAGCCGTAGTTCCAGTTGAACAGTTTGTTTCATAGGCTAGAGTTGGTCGTCAGTTCGTGTTGGTGACATGTCACCTGAGTTAATCTCGGGATTCTCATTTACCTTGAGATTTGTAGAGTTCAAGGTCTTTCTTTGACATATTGATTTTAATACAGACTAAGAGTTGAAGTAACGTATAATCGGCATGGTTGATTGTTAGTTGAGCGAATACTGCTGAACGGTCAATAAGTGACAGGCACAACTAGACACGTACGACTACTGGCACAATTTGGCATCCATCCACGCGTTCAGTGTGCTAGACATGATAAAGGTTAAAAGTTCAGGGACTGTTGGCGGCGGCGAGACAAACAAGTCGTTAAGCCACTCAAGTGATGGGGTTGGAGTGGCAAATTGATCGTAAAAAATGGAGGCAAGGTTGTACAGTTGCATGGAGGCAAGGTTGTACAGTTCGTTAAATAGGGTCGAGTTTGTCGTTATTTCACCGAAGTTTACCTCGGGATTCTTAATTACCTCGAGATTTGTAGAGTTCAAGGTCTTTCTTTGACAGAGAGTGTAATTCAAAGAAAGAGTACAGTCGGCATGGTTCTTTGTTAGTAGAGGGAACACAGAAGGACAGACAATTATCGACAGGCACAGCTAGCCAGGTACCACAATTGGCACAGATCCATGTGTTCAGTGAACTCGACCCGATAAAGTCATATACATGTAGTTGTAAAAATGCCATACTAAAGAAAGTTTCCCACTGTACATATCGGCAATCGACCACTTGTACTTAAAAGTTCAGGGACTCTGAGCGCAGCGACACAAACAGGGCGTTGTATCACCACAATAAGGCCCTCTTATCCGGTTAAAACAGGAGCAACTGTACGGCAAAAGCACAGATGTTGCTCAGCTACATGATCACGAGAGTCTAAACGTAGCGCTCGTGCATGGAATATCGCCGGTCAAGCTATCCTGAGCATTGCGGTACGAGCACGAACGAGCGATCAGCCAAAACACACGCAGCTCATTATGCATGACCTCATTATGCCCAGCCTCTAAACCAATAGGCGCAGCGCTTTGATATCATATGATATTATTCATGAGCATTAATTGGGCCATATGCGATTTTCGCGCCATATCAAAATACCTGATAATCCTGAATATTTACGCCCTTTTTACTATATTTAGGCATAGCTGATGACTCAAACTTTGGGAGAGTAACAATTCGCCAAGCTTTATTCAATGAAGTGGTCGTGGATTGCCTGATGCCGCACTCGATGCCCTTACGAGTGTAATTTGTCATGTTTCGATCAATGATTTTCATTGCAAGTTACTCGAAATCATGTCAATCACAGCAATTGTGTGCAGGGCGGCAAGCCAATGATGAGAATTCTAAAGCTGTGTGTTGCCAGGAGTAAACCATTGCCGATTGCGGAGGTTCGAGCTCTCCTGGCGGAACTTACGTTGGAAGAAAGTCGGCTTGAAAATTATAGCGTTTTTCATAAATTCTCTCACATGTATAGGATGCTAAAACACATTATAACGAATAACCGTTGCAATCAATTATTCTTTTATAATTAATGATACCTAAAGGCCTTATTTTTCGCACTAGATTGTCTATATGATTTTAAGACAAAAAAGTACAAAGTGTCAAAGAGACGTCCTGTCAACCCCATGAAAAATGTATCCTCCAATTTTTAGTGCAGTGAGGTCACCGGCCGGGCGAGCGGGACTGTTACACCCCTTTGCCCGATGATTAAAGTCTTGCTAAACGTGACACTTGCAGCCTTTTTCAATCAGCGTCGATCCCAAGACCAGGATTATGCAACAAAATTGACAAAATTTTCGTATTTTGCCCCATATTGACACACATGAATGCGCTCCATTTCTGCCAACGATCGCTTAGCTAGTGACCCAGTTGACTTTGTTTTACGTTTATATAGAAACTGAAGTGCATTTAATCTGCATCGTTTGACGATCCTATCTTTAGACAAAAAAGTACAAGTTTTGAAAGTTTAATTCATTCAAAATCTAGTAATTTTAACTACCAGATTGAAAGTGATAAAATTAAATTTTAAAATATGAACATTGCCAAAAAATTGTCGACAATATTCTTCAGACCTATAGCCGACACTTACCATCTCAAAAACAGTGAAAATATACCTTAGTTTATGAGAAAACCTAGTCTTTATTTTGGCCATATTGCTGTTTTTTTACTTTTACTGACGCCACTGAAAGACGCCAATTTTGCCGATATTACCCGTCATGCAATGGTACCGAAAGAGCCCGGTCGTCGTGCAGACTGGATGGTGTAATTCAAACAAAGAGTATAGTCGGCATGGTTCCTTTTTAGTGGAGCGAACACATAGTAAGTGACAGGCACAACTAGCCTTGTACTACACTTTGGCCTACATTTGAACTCGACATGATACAGTCATATAGTTGTAAAATGCCATGCTAGAGACGGTTTCCGTTCTGCGGTAAAGTGCTCTTATTTGACCCAAACCCCCTGAACTTTCAACGTATTCAAACTTCCATTAAGAGTACCCTTTTCTATACTCGATATTCGGAAATACTGTGTTAAGCAAAATGCTTTAAACACTTTAAACGATAAATCAAAATTAAGTTCGATTATTGACATTTCTGACAGATTTAGTCTTTTTTATGATTAAGTCTTTTTTATGACTTTTTGTATTTGTTTACCTTCTCCCGAAGTGCTGCATTATTGTGCACGTCGAAGTTCATACGTTTTAGTTCCGTGCGCAGAAAACTCATTTCGCGTTATCACCACAACGCTGGTACAACGATATTGTCCTATGCAACTAAAATAAGAGAAACACACTTTCATCAAAATTATTAAGTGTCGAATCTCAATCTCAATCTCGCTATCAAACAATCAATCAGTCTGCCAACCGACAAACAAATCAGCAAAATACGAACCAGCCAATCAACCGAACTTGTCTATGTATTCAAAAACCAATCTCGCCTGTCAATCAATCAATTGATACGTCGATCGCTAAATCAATCAGGTAATGATTTTCTGTATCTATGAAGTTTTCTAGCCAATCAATTGTATCAAGCAGTACAGTCGACATTTTTAATAACAGTTCAAGGTTTCCCCTGACAAGCATATTGCTAGGGGCTGTTGACTTTATTTATAACAGGCTAAATCCACATGAATGCAAACTGTCGCTGATGGCATACTAACGACTAGCCTCAGCGTCAGTGAAATCCGTATTATCTTCACAAAATATACGCTGTGAAATTATCTTTCGGGTTTTTCATTTGAATACAGAAGCGAAATGGCAGAAAACTACTCCGCTGTTTGGCTAAAGTCAGCATCTTCTTCAAGCTGGTGCTTGCTTTCTGAATTTGGCAACGAGAGTTGCTAAAAAGTGGGCGGCCCACTTTATGAACACGCGCCCTCACATGGAGCAAGCTTAAGCCTAGATTTCTAAATGGCTTGAGGCTGAGGGTTTCGAATGACTTGAAAACTATTGTAAGTGCACTTCTTCGTCTAAAAGTTTTTAATCGTTTTCAAGGTGTAAAAATACAAGTATATGACAAATGTATATACATTAAATGTTGCAAGCCAAAGTTCTAGTTGAACCGTTCGTTTCATAGGTTAGAGTTGGTCGTCACTTCGGGTATGCGACATTTCACCTAAGTTTTTCTTGGGATTCTAATTTACCTCGAGATTTGTAGAATTAAAGGTCTTTTTTTGACCGATTAATTTATTTTGATACAGACACAGAGTTAAAGTAACGTATAATCGGCATGCTTGATTGTTAGTGGAATTAAGATTGCTGTACGGACATTAAGTGCCGGGCAACTAGACAGGTACCACTGACACAATTTTGCAGCCATCCATGCGTTCATTGTACCCGACATGATAAAGGTTAAAAGTTCAGGGACTGTGGACGGCAGCGACACAAACAAGTCGTTAAACCACTCAAGTGATGGGGCAGGAGTGGCGAAGTGATCGATAAATCCAAATGGACTGGAGAGCTTGTACAGTTCGTTAAAGGGGGTCGAGTTTGTTGTTATTTCACCGAAGTTTACCTCGTGATTCTCAATTACCTCGAGATTTGTAGCGGTCAAGGTCTTCCTTTGACCGACGGGTGTAATTCAAACATAGAGTATAGTCGGCATGGTTCTTTGTTAGTGGAGGGAACAAAGAAGGACAGACAATAAGGGACAGGCACAACTAGCCAGGTACCACAATTGGCACCGATCCATGTGTTCAGTGAACTCGACGTGGTAAAGACATATACATGCAGTTGTAAAAATGCCATACTAGAGAAAGTTTCCTACTTCACATATCGGCAATCGACCACTTATACTTAAAAGTTCAGGGACTCTGAGCGGCAGCGACACAAACAGGGCGTTGTATCACCACAATACGGCCCTCCTATCCAGTTGAAACGCATTGAGGTAACCGGTCCATTATTGACCTCACTCAAAAAAACCCCAAAAATAAGAACACAAAAACAACAACAATGAAATGAATGAGTCTCCATTGCTTTGGGCTTCAGGCTGACAGTGGACAAATGCCTTTCAAAATTGCAGTGATTGAACACTTTTTCCATTGTCTAATCGTTGTCTTCCACTTAAACATAAAGGCAATTATATGTATGATAAATGTATTTACATAAATCACGCAAGCCAAAGTTCTAGATAAACAGTTCGTTTCATAGGATAGAGCTTGTCATCAGTTTGCGTTAGCGATATTGTACTGAGGTTCATCTGGGGATTCCAATTATCTCGAGATCTGTTGACTTTATTTATGACAGGCTAAATCCACATGAATGCAAACTGTCGCTGATGGCATACTAACGACTAGCCTCAGCGTCAGTGAAATCCGTATTATCTTCACAAAATATACGCTGTGAAATTATCTTTCGGGTTTTTCATTTGAATACAGAAGCGAAATGGCAGAAAACTACTCCGCTGTTTGGCTAAAGTCAGCATCTTCATCAAGCTGGTGCTTGCTTTCTGAATTTGGCAACGAGAGTTGCTAAAAAATGGGCGGCCCACTTTATGAACACGCGCCCTCACATGGAGCAAGCTTAAGCCTAGATTTCTAAATGACTTGAGGCTGAAGGTTTCGAATGACTTTAAAACTATTGTATGTGCACTTCTTCGTCTAAATGTTTTTAATCGTTTTCAAGGTGTAAAAATACAAGTATATGACAAATGTATATACATTAAATGTTGCAAGCCAAAGTTCTAGTTGAACAGTTCGTTTACTAGGCTAGAGTTGGTCGTCACTTCTGGTATGCGACATTTCACCTAAGTTTTTCTTGGGTTTCTAATTTACCTCGAAATTTGTAGTATTAAAGGTCTTTTTTTGATCGATGAATTTATTTTGATACGGACACAGAGTTAAAGTAACGTATAATCGGCATGCTTGATTGCTAGTGGAATTAAGATTGCTGTACGGACATTAAGTGCCGGGCAACTGGACAGGTACCACTGACACAATTTCGCACCCATCCATGCGTTCATTGTACCCGACATGATAAGGTTAAAAGTTCAGGGACTGTGTACGGCGGCGACACAAACAAGTCGTTAAACCACTCAAGTGATGGGGCAGGAGTGGCAAAGTGATCGATAAATCTCAATGGCCTGGAGAGCTTGTACAGTTCGATAAAGGGGGTCGAGTTTGTTGTTATTTCACCAAAGTTTACCTCGTGATTCTCAATTACCTCGAGATTTGTAGCGTTCAAGGTCTTTCTTTGACCGACGGGTGTATTTAAACATAGAGTATAGTCGGCATGGTTCTTTGTTAGTGGAGGGAACAAAGAAGGACAGACAATAAGGGACAGGCACAACTAGCCAGGTACCACAATTGGCACCGATCCATGTGTTCAGTGAACTCGACGTGGTAAAGACATATACATGCAGTTGTAAAAATGCCATACTAGAGAAAGTTTCCTACTTCACATATCGGCAATCGACCACTTATACTTAAAAGTTCAGGGACTCTGAGCGGCAGCGACACAAACAGGGCGTTGTATCACCACAATACGGCCCTCCTATCCAGTTGAAACGCATTGAGGTAACGGGTCATTATTGACCTCACTCAAAAAAAACCCAAAAATAAGAACAAAAAAAAAACAACAATGAAACGAATGAGTCTCCATTTGCTTTGGGCTTCAGGCTGACAGTGGACAAATGCCTTTCAAATTGCAGTGATTGGACACTTTTTCCATTGTCTATATCGTTGTCTTCCACTTAAACATAAAGGCAATTATATGTATGATAAATGTATGTACATTAAATCACGCAAGCCGAAGTTCTAGATAAACAGTTCGTTTCATAGGATAGAGCTTGTCATCAGTTTGCGTTAGCGATATTGTACTGAAGTTAATCTGGGGATTCTCAATTATCTCGAGATTTGTAGAGTTTAGGGTCTTTACAGATTATATCAGCATGAATTCAAATCGTCGCTGATGGTGTACTAAAGACAAGCTCGAGTGTCAGTTAAATCCGTATAATCTTAACAAAATGTACACTGCTCAATTATCCTCCGGGTTTTTCATTTTGAATACAGAAGCGAAATGGCAGAATACTACTCCGCTGTTTGGCTAAAGTCAGCATCTTCATCAAGCTGGTGCTTGCTTTCTGAATTTGGCAACGAGAGTTGCTAAAAAATAGGCGGCCCACTTTATGAACACCCGCCCTCACATGGAGCAAGCTTAAGCCTAGATTGCTAAGGGGCTTGAGGCTGAGGGTTTCGAATGACTTGGAAACTATTGTAAGTGCACTTCTTCGTCTAAATGTTTTTAATCGTTTTCAAGGTGTAAAAATACAAGTATAAATATATATGACAAATGTATATACATTAAATGTTGCAAGCCAAAGTTCTAGTTGAACAGTTCGTTTCATAGGCTAGAGTTGGTCGTCACTTCGGGTATGCGACATTTCACCTAAGTTTTTCTTGGGATTCTAATTTACCTCGAGATTTGTAGAATTAAAGGTCTTTTTTTACCGATGAATTTATTTTGATACGAACACAGAGTTAAAGTAACGTTTAATCGGCATGCTTGATTGCTAGTAGAATTAAGATTACTGTACGGACATTAAGTGCCGGGCAACTTGACAGGTACCAATGACACAATTTTGCACCCATCCATGCGTTCATTGTATCCGACATGATAAGGTTAAAAGTTCAGGGACTGTGTACGGCGGCGACACAAACAAGTCGTTAAACCACTCAAGTGATGGGGCAGGAGTGGCAAAGTGATCGATAAATCTCAATGGCCTGGAGAGCTTGTACAGTTCGTTAAAGGGGGTCGAGTTTGTTGTTATTTCACCAAAGTTTACCTCGTGATTCTCAATTACCTCGAGATTTGTAGCGGTCAATGTCTTACTTTGACCGACGGGTGTAATTCAAACATAGAGTATAGTCGGCATGGTTCTTTGTTAGTGGAGGGAACAAAGAAGGACAGACAATAAGGGACAGGCACAACTAGCCAGGTACCACAATTGGCACCGATCCATGTGTTCAGTGAACTCGACGTGGTAAAGACATATACATGCAGTTGTAAAAATGCCATACTAGAGAAAGTTTCCTACTTCACATATCGGCAATCGACCACTTATACTTAGGGACTGGTCAGTTTCTTCAGCCTGGGGGGGGCGGTGGATTCATGGGGGGGGTGTCACCCTGTTTTTGACTTTGGTGATAGGGGGGGTCCCCATGTTTTGAAATGCCCAATAGGGGGGGTCAGTGTTTTTTGAATTTTGACACAGGCTCATCATTGCCTAAAATGCTAGTGTCAGCCACAAATTTCATCATTCAGTTGTATTTTTCGGGCGCGTAACTTTAATAATCAGTCATATTTTTCAGCACGCCCAACTTTAACATATCAAGCATACATACATCAGAGATATCTGTATGTTCAATATTTTTCAGCGTGCTCTTCAAGCTCATTACTTTTATATATCAGACATTTTTCCGCATGCCCTTCAGGTGCATGACTTTAATATACAAGGCATATATATCGGAGATATCAGGATGTTTCATATTTTTCGGCGCGCCCTTCGGGCACCATACTTTAATATTTCAGAGATATCTTAATGTTTGCTAAGTGAAAGTGTACCATTATAAAATCTGCATTTCATATGAAAAGCATGACAAATTCCTGATACTTTTCTGTTCTCTCTATGAGAATTCAGTATGAGAAAGCAACATGCACAAATATTTCACAATATATATTTGATACAGTGACTTATTTTAGAGATAGAAAAATGACAAGATATCTTTCCTTTTCATTGATGCAATTATTTTCCTTTGTGTCACTGGTTTTCTGTAGAAAGATGCTTTTTTATGAACAAAATAACAGTTAAAAAGGCAGTTTTTGTCATTGTTACCTGTGCTTTTATGGTTTCAATGTTACAAGAAAAGGTCCTCTCAGACACTGTACACATCAGATTTGGCTAAAAAAGCTCTCTATGGCTCCTCAGGAGATTTAATTGGATGGTTGGCAAGTCTTAACACCCATCAAAGTTTTTGATTCACTGCTTTTTCCTCTTTGATATTAATGATTGACATCCATTTCTGTACAACAGTTCAGGACATCTGGTTAAGCATAGAAAGTGTGAAATACATTCACAGCTCATTCAAAATACAGCTCATTCAAAATGTACTGTATTCAAACTTTAAGATTTACATTTGAAATTTCTATCTTACAACTGACATGTCAACAATTTCATTAAAACATAGAATGACTATTTAAAATATAAATATATGTAAAATGTAAAATATAATATATATATATATATATATATATATATTGTATACATTTTGTATATTATATATATATATATATATATATATATATATATATATATATATATATATATATATATATATATATATATAATTTATGTCCACCTTTTGTTTTACCTATGTCGCGCGCCGGGGGGGGTTAACCCTGTTTTCGAAATTTGGAATAGGGGGGTCACCCTGTTTTCAAAATTTGGAATAGGGGGGTCAACCAGTTTTTGACGTCGGCAAAAAATAATCCACCAGGCCCCCCCCCCCCCCAGGCTGAAGAAACTGACCAGTCCCTTAAAAGTTCAGGGACTCTGAGCGGCAGCAACACAAACAGGGCGTTGTATCACCACAATACGGCCCTCTTATCCAGTTAAAACGCATTAAGGTAACCGGTCATGATTGACCTCACTCAAAAAACACACACACACACACACAAAAAAAAACAAAAAAAAAAAACAACACAATAAAACGAATGAGTCTCCATTTGCTTTGGGCTTCAGGCTGACAGTGGGCAAATGACTTTCAAAGTTGAAGTGATTGAACACCTTTCCATTGTCTAAATCGTTTTCTTGACTTAAACATAAAGGCAATTATATGTATGATAAATGTATGTACATTAAATCACGCAAGCCGAAGTTCTAGTTAAACAGTTTGTTTCATAGGATAGAGCTGGTCATCAGTTTGCGTTAGCGATATTGTACCGAAGTTCATCTGGGGATTCTCAATTACCTCGAGATTTGTAGAGTTTAGGTCTTTACAGATTAAATCAGCATGAATTCAAATCGTCGCTGATGGCGCACTAAAGACAAGCCATTACTGCTGAACGGTCAAGAAGTGAAAGGCACAACTAGACACGTACGATTACTGGCACAATTTGGCACTCATCCACGCGTTCAGTGTACTAGACATGATAAAGGTTAAAAGTTCAGGGACTGTTGGCGGAGGCAAGACAAACAAGTCGTTAAGCCACTCAAGTGATGGGGCTGGAGTGGCAAATTGATCGTAAAAAATGGACTGGCAAGGTTGTACAGTTCGTTAAATAGGGTCGAGTTTGTCGTTATTTCACCGAAGTTTACCTCGGGATTCTTAATTACCTCGAGATTTGTGGAGTTCAAGGTCTTTCTTTGACAGAGAGTGTAATTCAAAGAAAGAGTACAGTCGGCATGGTTCTTTGTCAGTGGAGGGAACACAGAAGGACAGACAATTATCGACAGGCACAGCTAGCCAGGTACCACAATTGGCACCGATCCATGTGTTCAGTGAACTCGACGTGGTAAAGACATATACATGCAGTTGTAAAAATGCCATACTAGAGAAAGTTTCCTACTTCACATATTGGCAATCGACCACTTATACTTAAAAGTTCAGGGACTCTGAGCGGCAGAGACACAAACAGGGCGTTGTATCACCACAATACGGCCCTGTTATCCAGTTAAAACGCATTGAGGTAACCGGTCATGATTGACCTCACTCAAAAAAAATACACACACAAAATAAAACAAAAACAAAAACAAAACACAATAAAACGAATGAGTCTCCATTTGCTTTGGGCTTCAGGCTGACAGTGGGCAAATGACCTTCAAAATTGAAGTGATTGAACACTTTTTCCATTGTCTAAATCGTTGTCTTGACTTAAACATAAAGGCAATTATATGTATGATAAATGTATTTACATTAAATCACGCAAGCCAAAGTTCTAGATAAACAGTTCGTTTCATAGGATAGAGTTGGTCATCAGTTTGCGTTAGCGATATTGTACTGAAGTTCATCTGGGGATTCTCAATTACCTCGAGATTTGTAGAGTTTAGGGTCTTTACAGATTAAATCAGCATGAATTCAAATCATCGCTGATGGTGTACTAAAGACAAGCTCGAGTGTCAGTTAAATCCGTATAATCTTAACAAATGTACACTGCTCAATTATCCTCCGGGTTTTTCATTTTGAATACAGAAGCGAAATGGCAGAATACTACTCCGCTGTTTGGCTAAAGTCAGCATCTTCATCAAGCTGGTGCTTGCTTTCTGAATTTGGCAACGAGAGTTGCTAAAAAATAGGCGGCCCACTTTATGAACACCCGCCCTCACATGGAGCAAGCCTAGATTGCTAAGGGGCTTGAGGCTGAGGGTTTCGAATGACTTGAAAACTATTGTAAGTGCACTTCTTCCATCGTCTAAATGTTTTTAATCGTTTTCAAGGTGTAAAAATACAAGTATAAATATATATGACAAATGTATATACATTAAATGTTGCAAGCCAAAGTTCTAGTTGAACAGTTCGTTTCATAGGCTAGAGTTGGTCGTCACTTCGGGTATGCGACATTTCACCTAAGTTTTTCTTGGGATTCTAATTTACCTCGAGATTTGTAGAATTAAAGGTCTTTTTTTTACCGATGAATTTATTTTGATACGAACACAGAGTTAAAGTAACGTATAATCGGCATGCTTGATTGCTAGTGGAATTAAGATTGCTGTACGGACATTAAGTGCCGGGCAACTTGACAGGTACCAATGACACAATTTTGCACCCATCCATGCGTTCATTGTACCCGACATGATAAGGTTAAAAGTTCAGGGACTGTGTACGGCGGCGACACAAACAAGTCGTTAAACCACTCAAGTGATTGGGCAGGAGAGGCGAAGTGATCGATAAACCTAAATGGCCTGGAGAGCTTGTACAGTTCGTTAAAGGGGATCGAGTTTGTTGTTATTTCACCAAAGTTTACCTCGTGATTCTCAATTACCTCGAGATTTGTAGCGGTCATGGTCTTTCTTTGACCGACGGGTGTAATTCAAACATAGAGTATAGTCAGCATGGTTCTTTGTTAGTGGAGGGAACAAAGAAGGACAGACAATAAGGGACAGGCACAACTAGCCAGGTACCACAATTGGCACCGATCCATGTGTTCAGTGAACTCGACGTGGTAAAGACATATACATGCAGTTGTAAAAATGCCATACTAGAGAAAGTTTCCTACTTCACATATCGGCAATCGACCACTTATACTTAAAAGTTCAGGGACTCTGAGCGGCAGCGACACAAACGGCGTTGTATCACCACAATATCTTATCCAGTTAAAACGCATTGAGGTAACCGGTCATGATTGACCTCACTCAAAAACAAAACAAAAAAAACACACTGAAACGAATGAGTCTCCATTTGCTTTGGGCTTCAGGCTGACAGTGGGCGAATGACTTTCAAAATTGAAGTGATTGAACACTTTTTCCATTGTCTAAATCGTTTTCTTGACTTAAACATAAAGGCAATTATATGTATTAATAATGTATGTACATTAAATCACGCAAGCCGAAGTTCTAGTTAAACAGTTCGTTTCATAGGATAGAGTTGGTCATCAGTTTGCGTTAGCGATATTGTACTGAGGTTCATCTGGGGATTCTCAATTACCTCGAGATTTGTAGAGTTTAGGGTCTTTACAGATTAAATCAGCATGAAGTCAAATCGTCGCTGATGGCGTACTAAAGACAAGCTCGAGTGTCAGTTAAATCCGTATAATGTAATGAAAATGTACACTGCTCAATTATCCTCCGGGTTTTTCATTTTGAATACAGAAGCGAAATGGCAAAATACTACTCCGCTGTTTGGCTAAAGTCAGCATCTTCATCAAGCTGGTGCTTGCTTTCTGAATTTGGCAACGAGAGTTGCTATAAAATGGGCGGCCCACTTTATGAACACACCCTCACATGGAGCAAGCCTAGATTGCTAAGGGGCTTGAGGCTGAGGGTTTCGAATGACTTGAAAACTATTGTAAGTGCACTTCTTCTATCGTCTTAATGTTTTTAATCGTTTTCAGGAGTAAAAATACAAGTATAAATATATATGACAAATGTATATACATCAAATGTTGCAAGCCAAAGTTCTAGTTGAACAGTTCGTTCTTAGGCTAGAGTTGGTCTTTACTTCGGGTATGCGACATTTCACCTAAGTTTATCTCGGTATTCTCATTTACCTCGAGTTTTTTAGAGTTCAAGGTCTTTCTTTTACCGACAGGTGTAATTCAAACATAGAGTATAGTCGGCATGGTTCTTTGTTAGTGGAGGGAACACAGAAGGATAGTTAATAAGGGACAGGCACAACTAGCCAGGTACCACAATTGGCACGGATCCATGTGTTCAGTGAACTCGACATGATAAAGTCATATACATGTAGTTGTAAAAATGCCCTGCTAGAGAAAGTCTCCCACTGCACATATCGGCAATCGACCAATTGTACTTAAAACAATAGGGCAACGATCAGCACAATGAGGCCCCCTTATCTGGTCAAAACGTATTGCGGTAATCGGTCATGATTGACCTCACTCGAAAAAATAAAGAAAATGAAACGACTGAGTCTGCAATCGATTTGGGCTTCAGGCCGACAGTGAAATCCGTATTTTCTTCACAAAATATACGCTGTGAAATTATCTTTCGGGTTTTTCATTTGTCAGTGTCAAAATAATGAAATTGAAGACGCATTTCACTTTATTCTAGATGTCATACTTATAAGGAACAAAGGATCCATTTATTTGCAGAAGCGAAAAAGCTATGTGCTAATTTCAAGTGTTTGAAAAACAATTTTAAATTTATCATGGAAAAGGTGACCTTGGGAATCAATTTGGCAAAATATGTGTCATATGTATGGAGTTACGGTAAAAAATATTATAACAATAATAACCTAGTGTATTCTTAATCTTTTTTGCGATATGTAGAATTCGTTAGACATTTTTCATTGTATTTGCAGTGGGATTTCTGAGACACCGTTATTTTCTTTTCAGAGTTCATGTAACCCTTTTCATCCCTACCATGGAATCATGTATGTTATTAGTCTGTGGGCCAAACCCTGAAAAGGGCTCTAGAAATAGCATTTCGTTGTATAGGGTCTTTGAGATACTTGGTATGAGCTTCAAATATTTGTTAATAGTGTGTGTATAAAGAAAAGAGATACTTAACCTATAAGAATACGGTCACAAGGGAGATTTTTGACCAAAAAATATGCTTTTTCACATATTTTCTCTAAAACAAGGGAGATCCATGCAAGTGTGTTATCCTTCACATGTATTGATTTTTTTCTGAATGTTGTTTACTGGATATTAACAAAAAAATCTTGGAAATGTGAAATATTGACAAGAAACAAAAATTTTTACCAATAACTTGAAATTTCAGTGTTTTTTTCCCAAATTGTAGATAGTAGCACAGGTGCATTGCCTTTAACTTAATCACCAGTATTTCATACTGCAATATCAAATCTACTCACTGGCAACGTAAATCTAGACGACACATTTTAGAATATTGTACTAAAAACTATTTATTTATAGGTTTTTACCCCAAAATTAAGATACATGTGCCAATGTATTGTGTACAATGTAAGTGAAAGAGATATTTGAATTGTCTATTTAAAATTGTTAGCAGGTGATTTTCTTTTCAGAATTTTACACTTAAACATGTATTTTTGACCAAAAATTAATTTTTTCTTTCACAATTAAGATGGTCATGCCAATGCATTCTATGTGATGTTCATTGTTGGAGTTCATGTACCGAGTCTACAGAACTAAAAATCAGTTCTTTTCCTGTGCAAAAAACATGAAATGCTCATTTCTTTTTCTTATGACAATTCATTTCCTTTTCACTTGCCAGATAATGACCAGTAAAATTAATATCGAATGTTGTTTTATTTTTCAAAGGCAATCTATCAGTTCATTCATAGTCACTGTCAATGTCTGAAGCGCTGTCATCTCCTAGTCCACTTTCCTCATCGTTCTGTGAGTTTGAACATGAAACACATTGACTCAACTCTGTGCATAGCAGGTCCACCTCTCAACAAGAACATCTTGACGAGCATCCAGACTTTTTGCATTTACAGCTTACAAAATTGATGACAGAATCTGGAGCAGGGGGAAGTGTCATCCACTGGATTGATACATCTGAGTCTTGCAGTATCCATCCATGTCCGTGTGGGCATGGTGCATCCACTTTGGCCTGCAAACATCGCCTGTAAATTGCTGATTGGTAGTTTGCACGCTGTGTATGCAATTTCAGACTGTCCCTGTTAGGAGGGAGGGCACCATCATTTTGTGAACCAAGACGAAAGCAATTGTATCTTGCTTCATTTACATCACTGCACCTATTTTGGCCATACACATCACACAAAAATGACTCTATTTGTGTGAACAGTTCATCAGAAAGTGTCCATGCTGCCCCAAGTTGTTGGAATGTACTTGCATAGTTATCATTAGCCAGCAACATATTTGCCATCTTCTTCTTGCCCTTGCCTTTGAAAGCACTTACACTGTCACAACCTGAGAATACATGAAGACCAACCAGAGCTTGTGCAGTTCTGTCTCCCAATGCCTCTACTACCTTGTTGATGTGTATTATCTGACCATTTTTGCTGGTTTGATGTAACAACAACTCACAGTTAACATGAAGATATCATGTATCAGGACTGCGAATGACAATGTTGTCTGCCTCCCCAACACTGATGCATGTTCAGCATGGTAGTCTTGTGTCAGCTTCTTCATGGTCACACTGCAGTTCTGGTACTTCAGTTACACCCATGACACCATTTTCTGAACGCAATCTGTAGCAAAGCTCACCCTTGGTAACATACATGGTGATACCCTGCAGGCACTCTGATTCATATTCTTTCCATGATTCATGATTCAAACAGAAAGAGTAGGAGAGATTATTTATTCTTACCAGAGGCAAGGAACTTTTTTAATTGCCTTGGCATGTTCAGGGATGGACGTGTGATACGAATCTCATTGAAGGTACCAGTGGTGGCTCAACGTTTTCTTTCTGCATTCTTTATGGATGGTTCTCTGTACTGATCAATGACGAAGGCTATTCTTGTGGCGCCATACTTTGACGCGATTGCTCTCAACTGGTACAATATGCTGGCTGCAAAGTCTCCATAAGTAGCTTGCACTTTACTTTGCATCTGTATTAAGGCCATGGCATCGACTAGAACAGTACACTTTCCTTCGAAATTATGGTGACAAGTGACAAGTGTTTAGGGGTGAGTTTCCGTCCTTGAGAAGACAAGAACATCATGTCCTGACAAACTGATAACAATTTGTTCTCAACATCAGCTTGGACATCAACACGATCTTGTGAGTGAAAGTCCTGTGATAGGCCAGTACACCATGCCAGGAAATTAAACAGTTTGGTGGGTACAATATCTCTACTTCTTTGGATTGTGAGATCTTCTGCCCGAGGAGGCCACTCTGCAACACCTTGAGCTTTCTCTAGAGCGGCATGAATATTTATGGCAGAGTTAATCATCTCAAGCATTTCATGCTGCTGACTGTTAGAGTGTCTGCCAATGACTGTGACTCTGCTTCATCTTCTTCGCTTTCAGAATCTGTATGAGTAATGTTCAGGATCCGGCCACCTGAATCTGATTCTTTGTGAGCCATTACCAGTTCAGATTTTTGCATATGTGGTCGAAAAAACTTGATTTTATCACCAAATCGTCGTTTGAGTCTGTTTTTGAAATACATGTTTTTGTATGACGATGCATCAATATCTTCAATGTCATTGATCATTTTAATGAAGATATTTCTCAACAAGTTGATTGGAACAACTTCATCATTATCTATTAGTCTCCTCTGCACTACTTCATCACAGAATTTTTTGAAGGATGGTGCATACATGATACCACTTTCTTCCTCTGTTTTCTTCTGGTATGAATAAGTGACACATCTGACATAACTTTGGTAGCATGATTTATGATACTTCACTTTAATACTGACCAAGTCTTGACCCCTCAACTGCAGTAGAAGTTTCTCCTCTTTTCTAAAGTCGACAGCTTTAAGTAATGTACGTCCGTCGGTTTCACAGGCGACAAATCTTTCATTTGACCTCTTTCTTGAAATCGGGTCAACCCTTCGTTTCTCACCCTTGCATGATATACACATCGTTGGCAGTATGTGAATACTTCTCCGCTTGGCTGACGAAATGGAACTTGAACTAGGGTTTGACCTTAAGTATCGCTTTACAGGAGACACTTGTTGTTCACTGTCATCATTCACTTCCGTCGATTCACTTGTGGCAAGCGTTTTACGTAGCTTACCTTTTTCTCTGCGTTTCTCTGCCTGTGCCATCCGACGTTTACCAGTGAAACGCTGTGATAGCACCCAAGGTGAAAGCCGGACTGATCTCGTGCTTCAGGATCCAACTGGAGTGCAATTCCCGCTCCAAACCATCGGAGCTTTTCCAAATCTCAGCGCATTCCATTAATTTTGCCCAAGAGTGGTCAGTAAAAGCCTTGATCGGCTCGTCTTGTATGTCAGCGACGTGACACACACATTCCATGCTTGTGGAGGTAGCCATTTTGAAAGGGTATGTATCGGACTACGTGATTGGCTCATTGACGCCTCCACCAATGAAAACGCTTGTTACCCACAAGCTTTAACATCGATGATGACCTTTGACACCTATTAGCATATATTATATATTTTTAACTTTTCCGCCAAATTTCACACAATCGGACAAACTGATTTGGGTTAACTATAGTTTTTCTATTTCTTTATGGTGGGAATTCATCATTTCAGCTGATTTAATTTAAACTTGAGTGTTCAGTGATCTTTTTGAAACGATAGCCCGGGTCGTCCCACAGACTATATTGAGGTATATATCAAATAATATGGTGCTTGCTTTCTGAATTTGGCAACAACAGTCGCTATGAAGTAGGTGGCCTATTCTCATGAACACTCACCCTCACAGTCTCATTTTGCGTACAATTTGGAAGTTTCAGTCATTCTTATTTTTATTACAATTGATCTTGTTACCTTAAATACCAATTTTGTTCACACGTATTTATAATATTTAAGATTTCTGTCCTGAAACGTCTTTGTTTGTGTCTGTTTGTGTTGTCTTAGTCAAGACGGATATACAGTGATATAGTGAAATCGGTACGCTGCATCAAATATTTGCATATGAATGGTAGAAAGTTTTTCCCTTAGCCAATCAGTGAGCTTACAGCTTATGAAAAGTTCATTGACAGCATATCAATGCGCACTGTATAGAATCTATATGCAATCAGGCCGTGTCGTGATTAGCTGTTTTTTTCGACGGCGATCGACAAAATTGGGGAACATATGTAATAATAACAGAACCCAATGGCCTTGGAAGGCACTCTGTGAAGTTCCGAAGGTATTTCCCTCGGATTACTTTTTCCCTAATTCCTATTCAAGAACTATTGATTGATGTAAATAAAGTATCATAAGGTTTATTCTGATTTGCACACCAAAAAAATCACACTCATTTCAATGTGAGATGTGTCCATGACAACCATTCAGGAGTAAAAATTAGCAGTTTTTCAAAGATTCCACCTAAAATCAAGTAATCAACAGAATGTGTTATATCAAAGGGATATTTTGGGTATGAAAGACCAAATATTCAGTGTAAAAATCCAGTAATCAACAGCAATATTATACCTAAGGGATATTTTGGGGTAAAAAAGACAAAATATGATATCCATTTTTACTGCCCTGTGTTTCCATAGTAACCTATTTGCATTTTAAAATTTCAATTTCTTTTCCAAATTCCATTTAAAGTAATCCCAGTCACTATGCAAATGCTCTCCCAAGTGTATTTATCACATCATAAAATCCATGTTCATTTTTTTTGCCATGTAACCATTTTGATAACCACAGGTTTTTTAATTTAAAACCATAGACCCTTGAGAGGGTCTATGTTAAAACATAATTCACTGTTTTTTATTTTATGGATTTCTAAGTAACAACTTTTAACATTTGCTCTATAATAATAATAAGTGTAATCTCTTTGCCTTCATTCTAGGAAGAATAATAAAGATAATGTATATTGGGGCCATTCTGGTCAAAATTGTTTTCCGTTAATTTTACTGTGTTAGAATTAATTTTATATAGACCAAAAATAATTTATCATTCATTTTTAATTTTGTTTCATGCAGTCATCCCAAATAAGTGCTATATAGTATAGTTCGAACCTATTACGCATTCATCGAAATTAGTTTATGCCTTAAAATTAATTTTATGTGTTAAAACCAATTCTACTAGCACCTCAAATCAATTTCATGAACCCAATTCCCTTTATCATCAAATGTACCATTATTTATCATAAGCAGTAACTGTAGCGTAAAGTTTTTTTGTTTTATTTAAACCATTCACTGGTACTTATTTATTTTATGGATTTATAATTAACGATGTATTAATGTTCATTTCATAATAATTTATTTCAATTTCTTTCCCTCATTCCAGGAAGAATAATGAAGACAAATTATTTCTGATTGCTTAACTAAAGTAAAATTATAACCATGTAGTGGTGCATTATTTTTTGTGCGACCCCATAAACTCTATGATTAGCTAGATCTCCCTTTTCCATGATAGCAATGGCTAAATTTGAACATGGTGCCTGTAAACATATTTTTTAAAAACCCTGCAGGTCAAAACAAGGGGGAAATGTTACAAGTTAATGTTTCATGTTTAATACTGCCCAGGGCTCGAAATTAACTTTTTCCCCTGGTAGTCCACTTGGGCTACCATTTTCTGAAGTTGGTAGCCCGGTGACAGTGCCTGGTAGCCCATGCATATTTTAGATTAGGGGTATCTTTTTTCGTTAACCAGACAAGAAAAGGCTATTTTACAAGCCATGAAGTGAATTTTCTAGTCTTTTGATGTGTATACTTGCATACATTTAATACCCAAGGAAACAGGTGTATTGGGCGACAGTGGGACTCAAAAGTTTTGTGACCTATTAACAACCCATTTCACTCTCACAGTTGTATGCAAATTTTAAAAGTCGCCATGACAACATCATGCCTTTTCCAGCACTGAGACATATTGTAGCAGGGCTAAAAATAGACCATGGCCCTTCTGTTGGGAGGAGGCATAATTTCCGTATCATTGTCATTGATAAATTATTATCAGAATGCAACGAGAATGCGTTTTTCTTGGCCATCGTTTCCTGTGCCTGTCATTCAAGTACGTCGGTTCAGATATTGAAACTTTCTTGCAAAGTTCCACCGCACGGCCGGTCGTCTTCGTAATTTCCAGAAAAAAGTCATATAATGGCAAATTTCTATGCTAAGCTGGGTTTGAGTGCATTTATCTAGCTCGTCCCAAAGTGACGGACGGATCCTACAACCTTTCAGCTTGGTAAAAAATGCATTTATTAATACGCCAAAGGCCTGAGGATTCGCGTATTTTTGCACAAGTGCTTCATGGACATAGGAAAAAGTTCGACTCACCCTCTCTATTGTTGAATACACAGTAAATCCGCCATGATGAGAGTTCTCGAATCAAAAAGTAGCCATGCTCTTATTAAACTACGTAACTGTTATACAAGAGTTAGCTTTCCAAAGTCTGTCACTCTGCTTTTTCAAAGTTTGGAATAGGGTGGCAATTACATCTGAAGGATTGAACGACGTGAAACGTAAATTTCCATAGCATATTATCCGGCAATATGTACAGTAGAAATACTGTATATGCTGCAGGTGTGTATAAGCTTATTATACTCCACACAATGGCCACAGGCGGAGTGAACTTTCTGAAAGGATTTCCTAAACGTCCTACTTGTTACCTTAGAGACTCACATTTAATGTCCTGAAAAGTATTCTCTGCAGTAATTCCGGTTTCTGTCAACATGCACATCATTTGAAAGCTCACCGACATGATGGCATGAGGCGTAGTTCTACAGACTAACATAATTGGAACTATTTTGTGATTATAAGATCTTGAGCATTTTGTTATAATGTATTTAAAATCATCAATCTAACACCGCTTTTGTGCGAAGACGGGGGCAAATTTCATAAGTTATTGATGATTGCACAATCATCAAATACATCTCTAACAAATTGTACATTTTTGTCTAGCTTTTCGCAAACTCAGGAAAGGAGAACCCGTTAAATGTAACTGATTTGTCAATTTTGTTCAGGTTTAAGTGAAAATACAAGTTCCCTTTCAAAGGTTGATTTGTAGGCATTTTGCTATTCTCACTAAACGATGTATGATAAAATTTTAAATTTTCGATGGGGAAATGGTCTTCTATCTCTACCCAAATCAGTTCTGCTGTAGTGTATTTTTTTTGGTGATCTCTCTTTCAAATAATTTGGTAGATGTTACGAAAATGTCTTGTACATTTATTCCTTTCATTTACAAGGAAATGAGACCTGGTAAATTTGATTAAACAACCTTTTTCTTATGAGTGTGAAAATTAATGGACAATTGCAGAAATCACTGACCTATTTCAGCCCTACTATTAAAAATAAACTATTTTTGGTAGATGCAATGAAATGTAATCAATATCATCTGTCTGTTGAAACCTTGGAATATTAATGCTAGGAACCAACAATTGTTGGCTGGAATTTTTAGGGAATGTACAGAGACGTCTTTGCAGCTTTCAGGGACCACTCTGAGGAGACGCTAAAATTTTTAGAGACCACACTGGCTTGACCTTGAAACTTTCAGGGACCACCCAGATGTGACCCTGAATCTTTCAAGGACTATCCTGAGTGACCTTGAAACTTCCAGGGACCACCCAGACCAGTCATTGAAACTTTCAGGGACCACCAAGATGAGTCCTTGATACTGTCAGGGACCACCCAGATGTGACCTTGAATCTTTCAAGGACTATCCTGATGTGACTTTGAAACTTTTAGGGACCACCCGTATGAGTTCTTGAAACTTTAACGGACCACCTAGATGAGTCCTTGAAACTTTCAGGGACCACTCAGATGAGACCCTGAATCTTTCAAGGACTATCCTGATGTGACTTTGAAGCTTTTAGGGACCACCCGGATGAGTCCTTGAAACCTTAACGGAACACCTAGATGAGTCCTTGAAACTTTCAGGGAACATCAAGATGTGACCTTGAATCTTTCAAGGATTATCTTAATGTGACCTTGAAACTATCAGGGACCACCCAGATTAATCCCAGAAACTTTCAGGGACCACCCAGATGTGACCCTGAATCTTTCAAGGACCACCCTGATGAGACCTTGAAACTTTCAGGGACCACCAGGATGAGTCCTTAAAACTTTCAGAGACTACCCAGACGAGTCCTTGAAACTTTCAGGGACCACCCAGATGTGACCCTGAATCTTTCAAGGACTATCCTGATGTGACCTTGAAACTTTCAGGGACCACCCAGATGAGACCTTGAAACTTTCAGGGACCACCAGGATGAGTCCTTAAAACTTTCAGAGACTACCCAGACGAGTCCTTGCAACTTTCAGGACCCATCCAGATGGGACCTTGAAATTTTCAGAGAACCATTATGAAATTACCTTAAAACATACAGGGTCCACTTATATATATGACATTAGACAAATATTAGAGTCAAAAGGGTCATGTAAATGGTATCCTATGGACAGTTTCTATTTCCTGGGATATTACTATTTCAACAAAAAGCCTTGAACATACTATATCAAAAAAATTCCTGTTTGTCATTTTTAAATTTAAAATAATTCTAAAAATGTACATGTACTTAAAACATATGTGAGAGGTCTCTCTGGTACTGTATGCCACCTAGTTCTGCAAATGTAAATTATGCAAATGACTTAAAGCAGCACTATTGCCTGGTGCGCATATTGGATTTGATATTTACAGGCATGGTGATAATCCTACAAAGTTGGAAACAATTGTTCGGCACCACTTTAGCAAACCATGATAAATCTTCTAGAAATATGCAAGCTTATAACTTATGAGTCTGTACAATATTTCAGAGTGTGAGTAGTTCTGGGAAAGTCTTAATCTGACCTAAGTCATGGCTTATACCAAATGTCTATAATGTCTTGCCAATGTTCCTAGAAAGATTATCAAATCTGTAAAATCACTCCTCGCTATGCACCTCAGATAACAGGTTAACAAGATGGTCTTCATTCATCAGAGTCAATGTCAATCACTGCACCTAAAATGATAATGTGTAGCTTCTCAAGACTCCTGTCCGGGTAGATACAGTGTCTTCCAACATTTACTGCTGCTACATTCCCAATTCCTGTCATGTTCATATGAGGATTTGCACTGGTGTCCAAATTTCAGATGATTGTCACTTGTTTATTGATGTAAAATATTTTAAGCTATAAAAAATAATTACACAAAACAAAATATGTTGCCTCTGCTGAAGAAACCTGATGCCATGAATATTACTTAAGCCTTTGAACACTCTAAGGCACCACAAAACCACTGAAATTCAAATACCAAATCCAGGAATGAGTTCCTTTACAAATATGACATGAAACAGACAAAAATACATAGAAGTCATATATGTTTGATTTCACCTCAGTAACAAGATAATAATGACAATGTCACTTTTCTCTTCCATATAGTTATCAAAACAAGCCAACAACTGTATGTAAGATGGACATACATACAGACAGACTGACATACACAGACTGGCAGCGAGTGATGACGCTGGCCCCCAAGTGTGACTTGGCCCATGGAAAGTGATAAAGATATAACATCGCACTGAATGTTATGATAAAATTGTTAAATATAGGCTTACAGGCACTCAGGGTGAATATGTTACATCAATTTGGCTAGTTTCTTTTCCTTTTCTACTTCTGTGATAATTTTTAAGAAAATCAATCTGCAAGGCAGTTTATGTATTGGCAAATATGTTATCTTTTCAAACAACACAGCAAACTAGTTGACAAAGACTGAATACATAACATGCAACCAATGTTTACATTCTGCTCATACACCTGTGACCAGACACGTGGAGAGATTTCAACATACAATCATTAACTCAGAAACCCTACAGGGAAAAGTAAACATTGTTTTCTTCCAGTACCGAAGTATTTGTGAACATAGCCTTATTACTTGGAAGAAAGAGAACATTGGACAAATTTTATCTTTGTCAAAAGATCACACTTACGTTTTATCGATTACTGAAAGGCTGTTGGACTGCTGGCCTTCTATTACATGTAATAAGTCTTTGATGCATCATCTCTGAGTAGAAATCCTGGAAAAAAAATTACAGGAGTCATATGTTGAAGAGTGATCTAAGTCATAGTCCCTCACTGAACACTCACATGATATAGTTTACACCTTATTACATCACAGAAAGTGGAGTTGGATTGTTGTCTATAAAATTATTAATTACAGTATACAAGTACATGTGTGGTATGAGAATTGACAAAGTTCTGCTCACATTTATGGAATATTTATGGAATAATATATAGCACCCAGAATGAATAGATGGGCTTCTTTTGTGAATTTCGCCTAGGGAAGGTTTTTGCAAATCATGATAATAACTGGGCAGTTTGTTTAAACTTAGGGAGCGTTCAGTTATTATGGCTTGGGGTGGGCCGGAAAAATCCAGGGGGGTCACCTCAAATTTGAGAACTGCAAAGGGGGTTGGGGGTGTCATGTTTTTTTCAAACAGCTCAGATGGGGAGTCACTTAATTTTCATAAGTATCCGTCCCGTCAAAAAGCAGTTTCACTGTTCAGAAATATTCTGGGAGATAAAAATGATTCATTGCATGATTTCATTCTTTCATTAAAGTGTGAGTCCCGCCAGATTTTGAGGCTTTTTCGTTTGACTTGAGGCGTATACTCAAGTTCTGGTTGTCAATGAAATTGGTATTAATAAAACAAACATTTACACACAAACTGAAGCTTATTTGAGCGGTTTTTAGACGGTTGTATTATGTTATTTCGACGAAAACACGGAAAAAGTTGCACGTTTCGACTTCGATCATGGCGACATTTTCCGGAAATTGCCGAGCTCGCCCCGTTTTGGCGTAAGTACCTGTGACGTCACTAATAGAACGCGTGATGGTGACTTCGTGCATTGACTATGGAGATAGTGATAATTGCATGAGTGAAAGCAGTGCAACTAAGAATGTCATCGTCACAGAATATATGACAAAGCTGTTCAGAATTTACAGGCCTGCAAATTTTAACAGTCAGGACCTTAACCTAAAGGAGAACAAGAGCGGAACTCTTGTTGACCGTCGCGTCTGTGACAAGCCCACCGTGACCACAGCCAAACACACCAGTGCACTACCGTACACACAACCGCAAGCTACCAAAATATGAATAAAAGTCTGGAGTTGCCATCCCACCTTATTATTACATCTCAACATGAATTGCCTCGTTCAAAATCTGTATATAAAAAATTGAATTACACCATGACGCTTGTAGATAAATGTAGTAGAGATCAAGTTGAAAATTGTCCACCGTTTATTATATCGCACAGCTTTCCTATCAAAAGCTGGAAGTGGAACAGGCTGAGGGTCATGTTAGCATAAACACCAAAGTAGTATTCTCGCCGCAAAATCCTCAGTTTGGCGTTATAAAACCTCACATGAACACTGGCATTTTTAAAAATATGTGACCGTAAAGACATGTCTGGCCAAATTCTCGGGAAGAGATAAATTAAAATTGACATGATGTAAATATCGGGCACACTGGCACCCGAGGCCGGGCGGCTCAGCTGGCCATTTCTGTGACGGAATGATCATCTATGCTTCCGCAGGTTTTTTTCTTGATTAAGTGTCAGTGATATAATGAACAGTGTTCATTGTTTCATGACTGCAAAATTCTCAAAGAAGCTAAAATATTTTAGGGGAGACTTAGTCGAGCAGAAGGGAACAGATGACGACAACGCGACTGTTTCCTCAACATTATGAAACTTCTTTGCTACAAGTTGTGTCACTGTTACAGGCAGCGCTGTGCTGTACTACACAAAAGCTATCGTCCAGTCTCGCAAAGAGTCAGTCAATCACTACGTAAACTTTTTAGGAATATAAAATTAGATATCTCCTAACGTTAATAATTATAGAGTCACACATACATGAGGTGTAGTACTTGTATTTATTTATTTATTTACAATCACTTTCGTAAAGCAGCCGAATCGGCGTTCAGTCCTGATGGATGTAAACACGGCCATACTTCTCCGCGGGCCCCAGCATCCCCTTGACATGTTTTGGGCACCCTGTCGCACTCTTGCTGCTGTTCTCGCTCTTGTCCACAATTAATGATGATACACGCGAACGCTTTCTGGTGACAATAGTCGTTCTGGTACGGCATTGCGATTACATAATCGATGTAGTAACTCCAGGAATTAAAGTGTATCTTACCGTACATCTGGCTTCCGAACCGTGTTTATTCGACGCGAAGTCACGGCACTTGGAAATGTGCACCGCACAAAACGCTTGTATGAATGCCTCTTTTCAGACCCTTCCTTGTAATTTTGGCAAATGCGGATAATACGGCATCCTAAAATGCAATAAACTGGCAATGGCTGCGGTTACTTTAGCCACCAAAAGCGTAACTTCTCACCATGTTGAAGTCACAGCGGTAAGCATTCGCTATGGCCGAGGTGAACACACTCACTCGTACGATCTATTAGTTATGTCATTTCCGGTGGCAATGCTCGCGAATTCTGAAACGACCCGAATGGCAGTCAACTTTAAAGTCGCACAACATTTTTCTTTTTTATAATATTTAACCGCGACGTTTCCTAGGGGTGATGCATTTATTTCTTAAAGTAGGGATGGCAAAAGCATATAGCAAGGCTCATTTTAAGCAAAATTAACTTTGAATTTATGAGGGACATACACTTTAAGTTATTCAACTGTAAATCTGAACAAAAGTATAATTATCTGTCACATGAACATCTTGACTTGACAACTCTGAGGTTTGTGTTGTTGTATTTATCAAGCTCACTGCAGGAAGGGCAATGAACAATTCCTATTACTTACACATTAGAGATACAGCAAGTTTTACCAGGGAAAATATTTAACAGTTACCTGTACTGAAACTACTAGTACCATGAAAAATTAAATAATACTTTTAGGTGAAAGTCAAATATCATAATTGTCCACATCTGAACTTTTAAATAGCCTATTTGAATCAAGTACATTTGTCTAAAATATCAAACACCTATAAAAGCACAAATTAATTTAGTTTCGCATTGTAAAAAAAATATTCTTAGTATTCTCATAGACTCCAATGTATAGTTAATCAACATTTCGGTGAAATTCCAAAATCCAATTACTTGCACACATGCATGTATCAAACTTTAACCATCCTAAGTTGACTAAGTACTTTAAAATGAATTATCAAATGTCTATAAATACTGGTACACAGATTTTGATAGTTTTGTATTGGAAAAAATTATTCATACTTTCCTCATAGACTCCCATGTATAGTGAATGAACATTTTCATTGAAATTCCATAATCAGATTCTCTTGTACACATAATATTCACCTTTAACTATCATATTCTAATCAAGTATAATAATGTTAATTATTGACCGTCTGTATATTCACAAGTATACCGAGTTTTTCATTGGAAAAACAAATTATTCATAATTTTATCATTGACTCCCATGTATAGTGGATGAACATTTTCTGTGAAACTCTAAGGTCAAACCTTTTGTGCGCATGCCAGTTGTAACAACCCTATTTCATTTAGTTTTTCACTGGAAAAGTATTTCATGGTTTTCTCATACAATACAATGTATAGTGAATCAAGATTATTAACAGCTGATTTTTAATTAAATCAAAATATCAAAATATTGTACCCACTCACTTGCACAAAAATATTGCAATCCACCAGTAATGTCTGTCCAACCCCTTGATGTGTAATTTCAAAATTATAGCTAGTCAGAAGAAAAATATTGAACATTAACACCTTATGAGTTTGTGAAGAGGGTCATTTGAAAAAATCTAAGCTCTTTTTTGGATTCTCTCACTCCATCTCCCCCGAGGTGTTTGTGTGTGCAGCTTTAATTAAGCAATGTGTGTGTGTGTGTGTGTCTTTGGGGGGTTATCAATTTTTTGTCATCTTGAAAGGGGGGTCATCAATTTTTTGGTACAATTGGTAAGGGGTTTCACTTATTTTGACTGATGCACAGGAAGAATTTGCCGGCCCACACTCGGCCATAATAACTGAACGCTCCCTTAACAGATTGTATGGCACAAATACATCAGTATGCTTGTCGATTAAATAAAGAGTTGATGATGTTATGATTAATTCTCTATCTCAAACTCTACTGTTCCTGTCACACTAGTAATAGTTTACAAATCATGATTACAACTCAGAAAAGCATCAAGTGAACTTACTACAATGTAATAAAAAAAATAGATCACATTTCAAAGTTCCGTTTGGTCACAAAAATGGTTTGCTAATGGTCAATTTATTGACATACCCTCCCCCCATGTGTATAAAGACTGTAGCCTTCTTTCCACAATCAGAGGGGCTTGGATTTGTAGACAATGCCTGACAATGGTTTTTAAACAAATGTAATATTTACGTTGATTCAAGCTTCGCTCGTCAGCTTGTGCATTCACAAGCATTATTTTGTAAAGCTGACAGGCAGAGGAAGCACTGATAAGATTTGGTCCAACTTCCTGAACATACAGCCTCAATATTCCGCACCTCAAAAGTATTCATGACGGTCGAAGTTAAGATTATGTAATGGCTTAACCCGGCGTCCTCATCGCTCTGATGTGTGACTGGTTGGCCGGCGCCGAAAGCCGTCTTTTGTGTATTTATCACGCGACGAGATCTACAAGGCATGTTCTCCCTGGCATAAATGAGATGTACTGGACAGTGGCTGAACCTTCAGTCGATTTAGACGAGCAGTCTTGACTATTAATGGTAATGTACTCGTTCGTTGAAGTATGCTGTAGCCCTGTACTATTGTCGCTGGAACTGGCTGACGCGTCGCTAGTCTTAACAGTAAACAATTCGCAAACAATCATTTCATGATGGCATATTCGATTTTAACCTACAGGGACACGTAGGGTGTATCGCGCGATTGTGTAAGGTTCTGGGTAAGGTACATGTTGCTCTTTTATGCCGTAAAGTTTTCCCACCGAAAAAATTATGCGATTGTATGTTACAGTCTTCATGATTAATCTGGAGATGTAGTCAATGATATTTTTCTCGATCAGCGAGACACCGAATCATACACCAACTAATATGGTCCTTGCAAATTAACATAGTAAAGGTCACGGGTCACATTCTTCTGAGACTCTGCATTGTTTCAAGTTGAGTGTGTAAACGGCGCGACGTTCGAATGAATTTTATCCACTGCACTAATTCCTTTGTCGGGAAAGGTTACCGATTCTGAATATAAGACGTCCATTACTCCGATTATTTAATGACACGGCTACATGGAAAGAAACGGAATGCTGGATATCGCCGATGAATTTGATGTCTGTGAAAGACACCACAGAGTGACATTGCTGTTCCCTATCTCGACAATGATGTCAGCAACTGTGATCGTAGTGTGAACATGACTAAGACTATGAGTCCTTGAAACTTTCAGGGACCAACCTGAGGTGTCCCTGAATCTTTGAAGGACTATGCCAATGTGACCTTGAAACCTTCAAAGACTGCCAAGACGAGTCCTTGAAACATTCAGGGACCACGCGGATGAGTCAATGAAACTTTAAGGGAGTCCTTGAAACTTTAAGGGACCACCCGGATGAGTCCTTGAAATTTTCAGGAACCAACCTGAGGTGTCCCTGAATCTTTCAAGGACTATCCTAATGTGACCTTGAAACTTTCACTGACCACCCAGGTGAGTCCTTGAAACTTTCGGGGATCACCCTGATGGGTCTCTTAATCTTTTTAAGGGACCACTTAGATATGACCCCTAAACATTGTTTTAAGGACTTGCCTAGAGAGGAGCTTTGAAATAGTAAAGATTCAATCAGATATGATCCTGAAACATTTAAATGCATCTAGGTCCTCTAAACAATACAGCAATCATCAATTTTGCGCGGTTCTCTGTGGCCTCTCCGCTAGGCGACTGATGCCGTATGTTGTTGGTTCGAACCCGATTGAAAACTATCCGTATTTGGCCTTTTATCTCGGCATTTTTTAAAAATGTGTATCAGTGAGATCAATTACCTTTCAAAAATTGTCAAAAAGAATAAATTTACAATTTTTGAAAAGCAGGTGGCTTTAAATACTACAATTTTTAGCTCACGTGTGTAAACACGTGGGCTAATGTCATAGCGATGTCTGTCTGTCTGTCCGTGTGTGTGTGTGTCTGTCTGTCTGTCTGTTTACACGATAACTCAAAAACGCCTGAACGGATTCAAGTCAGATTTGGTACACAGGTACCATATGCTACTTGCAAGAACTGATTAGATTTTGGTTAGTGTGGCTTGCATACTAATGAAGTTATGTAATATCGTTTTTTTCCGTACAGTTTCCCAAGGTCACACATCGGCCTTGGAAGGAATGTACTTAAAAGGACTGTGAGCGGCAGCGACAAAAATAGGGTATCGTGTCATTCACTGCCACTGGCTACCATCTCTTTTTTTAAGGAGAAGTCGAAAGAAAATCATTCATTCATTCATTCATTCATTCATTCATTCATTCATTCATTCATTCATTCATTCATTCATTCATTCATTCATTCATTCATTCATTAATTCTTCATTCATTCATTCACTCACTCATTCATTCAATAACTCATATATTCTTTCAATAATTCATGCATTCATTTATTCGAGTATATTATACTACATTTGTTAAAGCTTTTTATTCATTGGTCTTGAGAAAGGGCTATTCAATCGCTCAGGTAATGAAACGAAGAAAAACGTATAAAGTTTTATTTACAGGCACAAGAGTGTAGAATTCAAATAAATCAACGAGTGTTAACAAGGGTGGTGTCAAGCTTGTATGAGACAGGTCAGTAGCTCTGAAATGTGTCAAGGACAACACTTTCTTCTGTGTCCCAGGAACATTTTTATAATTTGAATATAAAAGCGAAAGGGGTCACGTAGGCGCAGAGCAGAATTAAGTAAATGAGCGGCGGTGATTGTATGCTGTAGTTGCCATTGCATTAGCTAAGTCTCTCCCGAAGTACTTGGCAAAGTTTACAAGCGTGGAGCACCATCACTACGGTGCTGTTGATGAATACCGCCCAAGGCGTGGAATGCCACTAAAGGTGATGCTGCCGCCGCATAAACTCAAAATGTACGCTGTTCAATTATCTTTTGTTTTTTGTTATTTTGAATACAGTGGTGAAGAGGCGCATTACTTCTCCGTCGTTTGGCTAAACTTGGCATCTTAATCAAGCTGGTGCTTGTATTCTTTCCTTCCTGACAACAACAGTCACTGTAAAGTGGGCGACCCATTGTGAACATTCAACTCACATTCAACGAATCTATATTACTAATTTGGGCTCCATTTCATCAATCCATCCATCCATTCATTCATTCATTCATTCATTCATTCATTCATTCATTCATTCATTCATTCATTCATTCATTCATTCATTCATTCATCCATCCATCCATCCATCCATCCATCCATCCATCCATCCATCAATCCATCCGTCCGTCCGTACGTTCGTTCGATCGTTCGTTCGTTTCGTTCATTCATTCATTCATTCATTCATTCATTCATTCATTCATTCATTCATTCATTCATTCATTCATTCATTCATTCATTCATTCATTCATTCATTCATTCATTCATCCATCCATCCATCCATCCATCCATCCATCCATCCATCCATCCATCCATCCATCCATCAATCCATCTGTCCATCCATCCATCCATCCATCCATCCATCCATCCTGCCATACATCCATTAATTTATTCATTCTTTCATTTATTTTTTCATTCATTAATTCTTCATTCATTCATCCTGTTTCATTCATTCATTCATTCATTCATTCATTCATTCATTCATTCATTCATTCATTCATTCATTCATTCATTCGTTCATTCATTTATTCATTCATTCATTCATTCATTCATTCATTCATTCATTCATTCATTCATTCATTCATTCATTCATCCATCCATCCATCCACCCAATCATCCTTTCATTCATTCATTCATTCATTCATTTACACATTCATTCATTCATTATTCATTCACTCATGTATTCTTTGAATATGATAACCGCAAATCACAAGAAAATTTCATGTACATTTTTGCTGTTATCCTTTAATCATGCATATAAACTATTTTCTCAAACGTCAATAAGAATAATACATAGAATGGAGACTGGAGATAGAATGAACCTTTGCTTAAAAAAATTAGAAAACGATTGTCTCAACGATTAAACATGTTAGTCTTTCTAATGAGCTCTAAGGTATATATATTTTGTCATAAGCATATTTTCGGTGCTCTTTGCAACTTTCTCTGGGAGTCCTTGAGTCATGTGCTGTCCAGGTTTTCTGGTATCAAGGATTTTGCAGATTATCGTTTTCTTCTGCTACCAGAGCATCATCAGCAACGCCATCAATGGAAACCTTGTTTTGTCCTAGAGGGGATATCAAAAACAATGCATTGTTTGTAAACCAGATTCTGCCGTACTTCAAATGCTGTGTGTTTTCAGACACCATTTAAATCTTTAAATATGTCAATAGCGACAAAAAATATGCTTTTCTACTTGTCTTTCTCTCATTTATCTTTTCTTATCTTGTAATTCATGTAAAAACACTTGAACCTTGGGGACCTATGCTGTCGTTAACTGTTTTTGCGAGTTTTGTTTTAGTTGTTTGGCCCGCCACTTCGCTCTGCGCAAAATAAATGCAAGTTTCCTTCCGGGTGGTGATAAAATATTGCAAGATTGTTTATATTACAAGTACAACACAAACATTTCAGTGATTTGTGTTTGTAAGAAGTAAAGGGAAATAAACATTCCGGCCACAGCACCGCAAGAAAATAGTGTTTAGTCGACTGAATATAGTGCGACAACCCTAGAAACGACAATTAAAGTATATGATAGAAAACAATAACAAAGAAACAAGAAAAAAAACATTACCGGTTAACTTAGTTCCACGGCGGCGCGGAAAAGTTATCAGACCCTCTGAGTCGGTGACAAAACAAGAGGACACGGCCAGGACCAATAACATCACAAGAACCAATCTTTTCATATTGAAATGCTTTTGGAACCTGTTAAATAAACATAAGATTGAAGTTTATTTGTTAAGCGGGATTAAAGCATGCTAAGATAGAATAAACTTTGACCAAAAATTTATTGTTTTTATCTGAACGAAATGAGCTATCAAAACCCCAAGGGATATACGCGCTTTTTATCGGTATAAACATTTTCGAGACTGTGCTTCCTTTAGTCTAATTTTTAAGAAGAGCTCACCTTTTAAACTTGTTCTCCTTTGACAGTTAAATAATATTATTAAACTTATAACTTCATCGATAATTCATTTAAAATCACTTGAAAAGCGTTGATGTGCAGTAACACATGCATGATTAAAGGATAACAAAGCTTTTCTTTGGAAAAGTCTTTCTTAAGTGTTTTCTTAGCTGACAGTAGTAGTAGTAGTAGTAGTAGTAGTAGTAGTAGTAGTAGTAGTAGTATGTTTATTATAGTGACATGTAATTACCAAAGTATATAACTCAAAGAGAAAAATACAGGATGAATTACCCAGCCCATCGGGCTTATAAGTCACTATGAAATATAATTCATTTAACAAATCATTGAGGGTGCTATATAATTAGAAAAACAAAGAAATCTCACAAATCACTAATTAGGAACATACAAAACATTTCGTCGCCTATTAAAAGCTCTAACAATGAATTTTGAGGTAACTCTTGGGTGATTTACCATGATATGTTTTAGCTTACATATATCATCGTAAGAAAAATATTCAGGACAAGATTCACTTACAGAATTATATAAAGTAAACCGTAAGTCATCATACAATGAGCAATGGAAAATAAAATGAACTTCATCCTCGACATCATTCGAATCACATAATTTACATGTACGATTGGCCACTGCCTCGCCGCTATATCGCCCTGTTTCAACCCTGAGAGGAAGAATACCAAAACGAAACTGGGCAAACAGAGACCTTTCTGAACGAGATAAGTCCAAGTTTAGGTAGCCTTCAGTGCTGTACTCTGTCTTAAAAGTGGAATAAGTACGGAGTTTGGGTTTATTTAATACATTATTGTACCAATTTTCAACACAACTTAATTGTTTGTTCTCCTTGACCCTATCTATGTCACAAGGTGTCACATCATAAATGTCTAAACTTTCAAAAATATTATGCAACTCTGCTGACCAATTTCCAGCACACAAGTAATTATCCCATAAAACAATTTTCTTGGTCAATCTATTTTCATCCAAACAATTCAGTCTGTTCCAGTAACGAACCATATTAACCCATCTACGAGTGATACACATGTCCCAACCGGTATCTCCACAACAGCAAGTTTAGGCGCAAATTTATGTACTCCAGAAAATAGCGCAGTGCCCTGTTTTGGACTAATTCAGGGAAAAGAAAGTTCTCATAGCCCCAGATTGATGAACAATAATCAAGAATAGGAGTTACAGAGGCATTAAACAGTTTGGTGAAAGTATTAAACCCCATGTTGTTTAAATATTTAAATTTTGAGCAAATCAAGCCCAGAGCCCTACCAGCAGAATCAGCCAGTGCTTCGGCAGTTACTGAAAAATCTAAGAACTCGTTAAACATAATACCGAGATATTTATATCTCGAAGCAAATGCAATTTCATCCGTACCAATGTGAAAACGGAAATCACTACGTATAACATTGTGTTTCCAGTGAAAATTCATCTCGGATTTCCTTTAGTTTTGTGTCTAAAGAGGTAAAAAGTTCATTTTTCAATTTATCGATCTTGCTATCAAAAGCCTTGTGCAGTGATTCCTGACCTGCTTTCAGGTTACGTAATAGCTCAGCAACTTCGCTTTGATCAGAGTCCTCCATTGATCTCCTGGGCGAACTTCGGTTACCCCCCAGAACTTTGCCGTAGTCGTTTCTCTTTTTGACGTCTATCTTCATTCATGGTGACTTTCTACGTTGTTTAAGAGTAACTTAGCACAAGTAACAACTGGTTTTGAGCTCAAGGCAGGTCACTCAATCGGAGAATTTAACGAAAGTTTTGGGAGCTACTGATTTGTGGTGTGTTACCTTCAAAGCGCCCTACAATTATTTCCCTATCGATCGGTATAAGCAGTTCAAACTTTACTTTTTTGAAGACATGTTTTTATCGATATCTCGCGATCCGCGCGCAGTCGCCACGTCAAATATCGACCGTTGGCACTAAAAAAATGTGTTTACAAAATGTTACCAAATGGGAGTGCCACTTTAAAGTATATGATAGAAAACAATAACAAAGAAACAAAAAAAAAAACATTACCAGTTAACTTAGTTCCACGGCGGCGCGGAAAAGTTATAAGACCCTCTGAGTCGGTGACAAAACAAGAGGACACGACCAGGACCAATAACATCACAAGAACCAATCTTTTCATATTTAAATGTTCTTGGAACCTGTTAAATAAACATAAGATTGAAGTTTATTTGTTAAGCGGGATTAAAGCATGCTAAGATAGAATAAACTTTGACCAAAAATTTATTGTTTTTATCTGAACGAAATGAGCTATCAAAACCCCAAGGGACATACGCGCTTTTATCGGTATAAACATTTTCGAGACTGTGCTTCCCTTTAGTCTAATTTTTAAGAAGAGCTCACCTTTTAAACTTGTTCTCCTTTGACAGTTAAATAATATTATTAAACTTATAACTTCATCGATAATTCATTTAAAATCACTTGAAAAGCATAGATGTGCAGTAACACATGCATGATTAAAGGATAACAAAGCTTTTCTTTGGAAAAGTCTTTCTTAAGTGTTTTCTTAGCGGACAATTATTTCCCTATCAATTGGTGTAAGCCGTTCAAACATGTTTTCTTGGGGTCAATTACTTCCCTATCAATGAGTAAACTGATAATTATTTAAAAATCTTAACAGGCCCGATTGGTTTGCACGGAATATTTTTCAGCTGTGCTCGTGATCTTGTTTTTAGAGCATATTTACATAAAACATCGATCCCTGCTTACAATTTTCAAAATCCACTTGATGGCTAACCTTGTATACTGTACGAAAGAAATGAACATCTGCAATTATGAAGCAATGAAGGAGCTTACTTACTATGGGAAAGACTCGAAACCTTGTTGACAGCGTCTGTGGATTAACTGCGTTTGCAACTAGCATGGTCTCTATTGCTCTTTTATCTTTGTTGACGATTCCATTTACATACGCAAACATTTTAAAGGGTGGTAATGGTTAAGTCATATTTTGAGAACAAGCTCGATGGCAGAAAATCCAATGACAACCCGCTGCTAAGAAGAATGCACTTTAGATGTGTGCTGTTACGAATATGTTCTTAAGTCCTGTTTTTCCGTGCACCATCGGGAGTTTTGTTCGCACTTGCCTCAAGCCGTCAATGCCTTATACCAAAGCTGGCCGAGGTGATTCTATATCCTCCCGTCTAAATGGAAAAGCCTTATCAGTCGTTTGTAGGAGAATAGCCTTTAAACATGCAAGGAATTTGCAATAACAAAGCTTGGTCGGTTTATGTAGATATTTATGGGTGGAGATTGTCTGTGTTTGCGGGAGGACCACCTTGTTGGTTATTTGCTAGTCCTACCCATTTTATGTCAGTGCTGCTACAAGTAGGCAGTAATTGTTAAGGCACTGGGGCGGCGTATGTCATAGTGCCCTTGATAAATGGGCCATCGGTACCCTGGATCTGACAAGAATGATTGATTTGAAATTATCTCACAACAGGCGATCAGCGTCGTTTAATCAATAGGTGGCAGTGGTACATGATAAGTCAACTGCCCATTTTTGTTCGTTGCTTAATTAATGTGCACTTTAAATACTAGAGAAAATAAGTGACAAGCACAATTAGCCAGTTACCGCAATTTGGCACGCATCCATGCGTTTAGTATACTCGACATGAAAAGGCATAGTTTTCCAACTTGCCTTGCCAGAGACGGTTTCCCACGTCACTTATCGGCCATTAACAACATATACTTTTTTATATCGTTCAGGGGCTGTGAACGGCAGCGACACAAATAGGCCATTGTACCACTTAGGAGACGGGCCAGAGGTGATGAATTGTTACGAAAGAAGCAAAATAATGTACACTCGAATAATAACAAATATTTTAGTAGAGGGCAGGAAATTCAATAACTCCCCGCCGTTTAAAAGAGGTTATCTTCTCTGCTGTTAAGGAGGTTAACCTCAATATCTGTACTTCTGTCCACCATTGGGATTTTCTAGTCAATCGCAAAAAGCTGGCAATGGCCTATGGCAAAGCTGGTCGAGGTCCCTCTCTGTTCCCCGTCTAAATGTCGTAGCCGAAACGATCGTTCTTGGTATAACAGCTTCTAAACGACCTAATTCAGAATAATACTTACTCACTGCCACTGGCTAGCCTTTTTTTAGGAGAAATCGAAGGACAAATCATTCATTCATTCATTCATTCATTCATTCATTCATTCATTCATTCATTCATTCATTCATTCATTCATTCATTCATTCATTCATTCATTCATTCATCCATCCATTAATCCATCCATCCATCCATCCATCCATCCATCCATCCATCCATCCAATTATCCTTCCATTCATTCATTCATTCATTCATTCATTCACACATTTATTAATTCATTCTTCATTCATTCATTCACTCAATCATATATTCTTTCAATAATTCATGCATGTATTTATCCGAGTATGTTAAACTACATTTGTTGAACCTTTAAGTAATTGGGCTTGAGAAAAGGTCTATTCATTCGCTCAGGTAATAAAACGAAGAAAAACGTATAAAGTTTTATTTACAGGCACAAGAGTGTAGAATTCAAATAAATCAACGAGTGTTAACAAGGGTGGTGTCAAGCTTGTGTTCTCTAAATCTGTATGAAAAAGGTCAATAGCTCTGAAATGTGCCAAGGACAACACTTTCTTCTGTGTCCCAGGAACATTTTTATAATTTGAATATAAAAACGAAAGGGGTCACGTAGGCGCAGAGCAGAATTAAGTAAATGAGCGGCGGTGATTGTATGCTGTAGTTGCCATTGCATTAGCTAAGTCTCTCTCGAAGTTCTTGGCGAAGTTTACAAATGTTTAGTTCAATGCAAAGAAAAACAAAACGAACCGTGGAGCACCATCACTACGGTGTTGTTGTTGAATACCGCCCAAGGCGTGGAATGCCACTAAAGGTGATGCTGCCACCGCATAAACTCAAAATGTACGCTGTTTAATTATCTTTTGTTTTTGTTATTTGGAATACAGTGGCGAAGAGGCGCATTACTTCTCCGTCGTTTGGCTAAGCTTTGCATCTTAATCAAGCTGGTGCTTGTATTCTTTCCTTCCTGACAACAACGGTCGCTGTAAAGTGGGCGACCCATTGTGAACATTCACCTCACATTGAACGAATCTAGATTACTAATTGGGGCTCCATTTCATTTATCCATCCATCCATTCATCCATTCATTCATTCATTCATTCATTCATTCATTCATTCATTCATTCATTCATTCATTCATTCATTCATTCATTCATTCATTCATTCATTCATTCATTCATTCATTCATTCATTCATTCATTCATTCATTCATTCATTAATCATTCATTCATTCATTCATTCATCCGTCCATCCATCCATCCATCCATCCATCCTTCCCTCCATCCATCCATCCATCCATCCAATCATCCTTCCATTCATTCATTCATTCATACATTTATTAATTCATTCTTCATTCATTCATTCATTCACTCAATCATATATTCTTTCAATAATTAATGCATGTATTTATCCGAGTATGTTATACTACATTTGGTAAAGCTTGAAGTAATTGGTCTTGAGAAAAGGGCCATTCATTCGCTCAGATAATAAAACGAAGAAAAACGTATAAAGTTTTATTTACAGGCACAAGAGTGTAGAATTCAAATAAATCAACGAGTGTTAACAAGGGTGGTGTCAAGCTTGTGTACTCTGATTCTGTATGAGACAGGTCAGTAGCTCTGAAATGTGTCAAGGACAACACTTTCTTCTGTGTCCCAGGAACATTTTTTATAATTTGAATACAAAAACGAAAGGGGTCACGTAGGCGCAGAGCAGAATTAAGTAAATGAGCGGCGGTGATTGTATGCTGTAGTTGCCATTGCATTAGCTAAGTCTCTCTCGAAGTTCTTGGCGAAGTTTACAAATGTTTAGTTCAATGCAAAGAAAAACAAAACGAACCGTGCAGCACAATAACTACGATGATGTTGTTGAATACCGCCCAAGGCGTGGAATGCCACTAAAGGTGATGCTGCCACCGCATAGACTCAAAATGTACGCTGTTTAATTATCTTTTGTGTTTGTTATTTGGAATACAGTGGCGAAGAGGCGCATTACTTCTCCGTCGTTTGGCTAAACTTGGCATCTTAATCAAGCTGGTGCTTGTATTCTTTCCTTCCTGACAACAACGGTCGCTGTAAAGTGGGCGACCCATTGTGAACATTCACCTCACATTGAACGAATCTAGATTACTAATTGGGGCTCCATTTCATTCATTCATTCATTCATTCATTCATTCATTCATTCATTCATTCATTCAATGTTCCATCCATCCCTCCATCCATCCATCCATCCATCCATCCATCCATCCATCCATCCATCCATCTATCTATCCATCAATCCATCAATTCATCCATCCATCCATCGATCTATCCACCTATCTATCCCTCCCTCCATCCATCCGTCCATCCATCCTTCCATCTATCCATCCATCCATTAATTTATTCATTCTTTCATTTATTCACACATTCATTCATTCATTCATTCATTCATTCATTCATTCATTCATTCATTCATTCATTCATTCATTCATTCATCCATCCATCCCTCCATCCCTCCATCTATCCATCCATCAATCCATCCATCCATACATCCATCCATCCATCCATCCATACATCCATCTATCCATCCCTCTCTCCATCCATCCATCCATCCATCCTTTCATCCATCCATCCATTAATTTATTCATTCTTTCATTTATTCACACATTTTTTCATTCATTAATTCTTCATTCATTCATCCTCTTTCTTTCTTTCATTAATTAGTTAATTAATTAATTAATTCATTCATTCATTCATTCATTCATTCATTCATTCATTCATTCGTTCGTTCGTTCATTCATTCATTCGTCCGTTCCTTCATTCATTCGTTCATTCATCCATCTATCCATCGATCCACTCATCCATCCATCCATCCATCCATCCATCCATCGATCCACTCATCCATCCTTTCATTCATTCATTCATTTACTTATTCATTTATTCACTCATTATTCATTCACTCATGTATTCTTTGAATATGATAACCGTAAATCACAAGAACATTTTATATACATTTTGGCTGTTATCCTTTAATCATGCATATGAACTATTTTCTCAAACGTCAATAAGAATAATACATAGAATGGAGACTGGAGATAGAATGAACCCATGTTTTGCTTAAAAAAATAGAAAACGATTGTCTCAACGATTAAACATGTTAGTCTTTCTAATGAGCTCTAAGGTATATATATTTTGTCATAAGCATATTTTCGGTGATCTTTGCAACTTTCTCTGGGAGTCCTTGAGTCATGTGCTGTCCAGGTTTTCTGGTATCAAGGATTTTGCAGATTATCGTTTTCTTCTGCAACCAGAGCATCATCAGCAACGCCGTCAATGGAAACCTTGTTTTGTCCTGTGAGGGGATATCAAAAACAATGCATTGTTTGTAGACCAGATTCTGCCGTACTTCAAATGCTGTGTGTTGTCAGACACCATTTACATCTTTAAATATGTCAATAGCGACAAAAAGTATGCTTTCTTACTTGTCTTTCTCTCAATTATCTTTTCTAATCATGTAATTCAAGTAAAAATACATGAACATTGGGGACCTATGCTGTCGTTAACTGTTTTTGCGAGTTTTGTTTTAATTGTTTGGCCCGCCACTTCGCTCTGCGCAAAATAAATGCAAGTTTCCTTCCGGGTGGTGATAAAATATTGCAAGATTGTTTATATTACATGTACAACACAAACATTTCAGTGATTTGTGTTTGTAAGAAGTAAAGGGAAATAAACATTCCGGCCACAGCACCGCAAGAAAATAGTGTTTAGTCGACTGAATATAGTGCGACAACCCTAGAAACGACAATTAAAGTATATTATCGAAAACAATAAAAAAGAAACAAGGAAACAAAAAACATTACCTGTTAACTTAGTTCCACGGCGGCGCGGAAAAGTTATCAGACCCTCTGAGTCGGTGACAAAACAAGAGGACACGGCCAGGACCAATAACATCACAAGAACCAATCTTTTCATATTGAAATGCTTTTGGAACCTGTTAAATAAACATAAGATTGAAGTTTATTTGTTAAGCGGGATTAAAGCATGCTAAGATAGAATAAACTTTGACCAAAAATTTATTGTTTTTATCTGAACGAAATGAGCTATCAAAACCCCAAGGGATATACGCGCTTTTTATCGGTATAAACATTTTCGAGACTGTGCTTCCTTTAGTCTAATTTTTAAGAAGAGCTCACCTTTTAAACTTGTTCTCCTTTGACAGTTAAATAATATTATTAAACTTATAACTTCATCGATAATTCATTTAAAATCACTTGAAAAGCATTGATGTGCAGTAACACATGCATGATTAAAGGATAACAAAGCTTTTCTTTGGAAAAGTCTTTCTTAAGTGTTTTCTTAGCGGACAATTATTTCCCTATCAATTGGTGTAAGCCGTTCAAACATGTTTTCTTGGGGTCAATTATTTCTCTATCAATGAGTAAACTGATAATTATTTAAAAATCTTAACAGGCCCGATTGGTTTGCACGGAATATTTTTCAGCTGTGCTCGTGATCTTGTTTTTAGAGCATATTTACATAAAACATCGATCCCTGCTTACAATTTTCAAAATCCACTTGATGGCTAACCTTGTATACTGTACGAAAAAAATGAACATCTGCAATTATGAAGCAATGAAGGAGCTTACTTACTTTGGGAAAGTCTCGAAACCTTGTTGACAGCGTCTGTGGATTAACTGCGTTTGCAACTAGCATGGTGTCTATTGCTCTTTTATCATTGTTGACGATTCCATTTACATACGCAAACATTTTAAAGGGTGGTAATGGTTAAGTCATATTTTGAGAACAGCTCGATGGCAGAAAATCCAATGACTTCCCGCTGTTAAGAAGAATGCACTTTAGATGTGTGCTGTTACGAATGTGTTCTTAAGTCCTGTTTTTCCGTGCACCATCGGGAGTTTTGTTCGCACTTGCCTCAAGCCGTCAATGCCTTATACCAAAGCTGGCCGAGGTCCCTCTATATCCTCCCCGTCTAAATGGAATAGCCTTATCAGTCGTTTGTAGGAGAATAGCCTCTAATCATGCAAGGATTGCCAAGACGATTTAACAGGCTAATTCAGCCGTTAATGTTATGCTGGAGTTTTTAATAACAAAGCTTGGTCGGTTTGTGTAGATATTTATGGGTGGAGATTATCTGTGTTTGCGGGAGGACCACCTTGTTGGTTATTTTCTAGTCCTACCCATTTATATCAGTGCTGCTACAAGTAGGCAGTAATTGTTAAGGCACTGGGGCGGCGTATGTCATAGTGCCCTTGATAAATGGGCAATCGGTACCCTGGATCGGACAAGAATGATTGATTTTAAATTATCCCACAACAGCGATCAGCGTCGTTTAATCAATCGGTGGCAGTGGTACATGATAGTCAACTGCCCATTTTTGTTCGTTGCTTAATTAATGTACACTTTAAATACTAGAGAAAATAAGTGCCAAGCACAATTAGCCAGTTACCGCAATTTAGAACGCATCCATGCGTTTAGTGTACTCGACATGAAAAGGCATAGTTTTCCAATTTGCCTTGCCAGAGACGGTTTTCCATGTCACTTATCGGCCATTGACAACATATACTTGCTTAGAACGTTCAGGGGCTGTGAACGGCAACGACCCAAATAGGCCATTGTACCACTTAGGAGACGTGCCAGAGGTGATGGATTGTTACGAAAGAAGCAAAATAATGTACACTCGAATAATAACAAATATTTCACTAGAGGGCAGGAAATTCAATAACTCCCCGCCGTATAAAAGAGGCTTATCTTCTCTGCTGTTAAGGCGGTTAACCTCAATGTCTGTACTTCTGTCCACCATTGGAATTTTGTAGTCAATCGCCAAAAGCTGGCAATGGCCTATGGCAAAGCTGGTCGAGGTCCCTCTCTGTTCCCCGTCTAAATGTCGTAGCCGAAACGATCGTTCTTGGTAGAACAGCTTCTTAACGACCTAATTCAGAATAATACTCACTCACTGCCACTGGCTAGCCTTTTTTAGGAGAAATCGATGGAAAATCATTCATTCATTCATTCATTCATTCATTCATTCATTCATTCATTCATTCATTCATTCATTCATTCATTCATTCATCCATCCATCCATCCATCCATCCATCCATCCATCCATCCATCCATCCATCCATCCATCCATCCATCCATCCAATCATCCTTCCATTCATTCATTCATTCACACATTTATTAATTCATTCTTCATTCATTCATTCACTCAATCATATAGTCTTTCAATAATTAATGCATGTATTTATCCGAGTATGTTATACTACATTTGGTAAAGCTTTAAGTAATTGTTCTTGAGAAAAGGGCCATTCATTCGGTCAGGTAATAAAACGAAGAAAAACGTATAAAGTTTTATTTACAGGCACAAGAGTGTAGAATTCAAATAAATCAACGAGTGTTAACAAGGGGGTGTCAAGCTTGTGTACTCTGATTCTGTATGAGACAGGTCAGTAGCTCTGAAATGTGTCAAGGACAACACTTTCTTCTGTGTCCCAGGAACATTTTTTATAATTTGAATACAAAAAACGAAAGGGGTCACGTAGGCGCAGAGCAGAATTAAGTAAATGAGCGGCGGTGATTGTATGCTGTAGTTGCCATTGCATTAGCTAAGTCTCTCCCGAAGTTCTTTGCAAAGTTTACAAATGTTTAGTTCAATGCAAAGAAAAACAAACGAACCGTGGAGCACAATCACAACGGTGATGTTGTTGAATACCTCCCAAGGCTTGGAATGCAACTAAAGGTGATGCTGCCACCGCATAGACTCAAAATGTACGCTGTTTAATTATCTTTTTGTTTTTGTTATTTGTAATACAGTTGCGAAGAGGCACATTACTTCTCCGTCATTTGGCTAAACTTGGCATCTTAATCAAGCTGGTGCTTGTATTCTTTCCTTCCTGACAACAACAGTCGCTGTAAAGTGGGCGAAACATTGTGAACATTCACCTCACATTGAACGAATATGTATAACTAATTGGGGCTCCATTTCATTCATTCATTCATTCATCATTCATTCATTCATTCATTCATTCATTCATTCATTCATTCATTCATTCATTCATTCATTCATTCATTCATTCATTCATTCATTCATTCATTCATCCTTCATCCATCCATCCATCCATCCATCCATCCATCCATCCATCTATCCATCCATCCATCCATCCATCCATCAATCCATCAATCCTTCCATCCATCCATCCATCCATTAATTTAATCATTCTTTCATTTATTCATACATTTTTTCATTCATTGATTCTTCATTCATTCATCCTCTTTCATTCATTCATTCATTCATTCATTCATTCATTCATTCATTCATTCATTCATTCATTCATTCATTCATTCATTCATTCATTCAATGTTCCATCCATCCCTCCATCCATCCATCCATCCATCCATCCATCCATCCATCCATCCATCCATCCATCCATCCATCCATCCATCCATCCATCCATCCATCCATCCATCCATCCATCTATCCATCCCTCTATCCATCCATCCATCCATCCATCCATCCATCCATCCATCCATCCATTCATTCATTCATTCTTTCATTTATTCACACATTTTTTCATTCATTAATTCTTCATTCATTCATTCTCTTTTTTCATTCATTCATTCATTCATTCATTCATTCCTTCATTCCTTCATTCATTCATTCATTCATTCATTCATTCATTCGTTCATTCATTCATTCATTCATTCATTCATTCATTCATTCAATCATTCATCTATCCATCCATCAATCAATCCATCCATCCATCCTTCCATCCATCGATCTACTCATCCATCCATCCATCGATCCACTTATCCATCCTTTCATTCATTCATTCATTCATTTACTCATTCATTTATTCACTCATTATTCATTCACTCATGTATACTTTGAATATGATAACCGTAAATCACAAGAACATTTTATATACATTTTGGCTGTTATCCTTTAATCATGCATATAAACTATTTTCTCAAACGTCAATAAGAATAATACATAGAATGAACACATGTTTTGCTTAAAAAAATAGAAAACGATTGTCTCAACGATTAAACATGTTAGTCTTTCTAATGAGCTCTACGGTTAATATATTTTGTCATAAGCATATTTTCGGTGATCTTTGCAATTTCTCTGGGAGTCCTTGAGTCATGTGCTGTCCAGGTTTCTGGTATCAAGGATTTTGCAGATTATCGTTTTCTTCTGCAACCAGAGCATCATCAGCAACGCCGTCAATGGAAACCTTGTTTTGTCCTGTGAGGGGATATCAAAAACAATGCATTGTTTGTAGACCAGATTCTGCCGTACTTCAAATGCTGTGTGTTGTCAGACACCATTTACATCTTTAAATATGTCAATAGCGACAAAAAGTATGCTTTTCTACTTGTCTTTCTCTCATTTATCTTTTCTAATCATGTAATTCATGTAAAAACACATGAACATTGGGGACCTATGCTGTCGTTAACTGTTTTTGCGAGTTTTGTTTTAATTGTTTGGCCCGCCACTTCGCTCTGCGCAAAATAAATGCAAGTTTCCTTCCGGGTGGTGATAAATATTGCAAGATTGTTTATATTACATGTACAACACAAAAACGAATCAGTGATTTGTGTTTGTAAGAAGTAAAGGGAAATAAACATTCCGGCCACAGCACCGCAAGAAAATAATGTTTAGTCGACTGAATATAGTGCGACAACCCTAGAAACGACAATTAAAGTATATGATAGAAAACAATAACAAAGAAACAAGAAAAAAAACATTACCGGTTAACTTAGTTCCACGGCGGCGCGGAAAAGTTATCAGACCCTCTGAGTCGGTGACAAAACAAGAGGACACGGCCAGGACCAATAACATCACAAGAACAAATCTTTTCATATTGAAATGTTTTTGGAACCTGTTAAATAAACATAAGATTGAAGTTTATTGTTAAGCGGGATTAAAGCATGCTAAGATAGAATAAACTTTGACCAAAAATTTATTATTTTTATCTGAACGAATGAGCTATCAAAACCCCAAGGGATATACGCGCTTTTTATCGGTATAAACATTGGCGAGACTGTGCTTCCTTTAGTCTAATTTTTAAGAAGAGCTCACCTTTTAAACTTGTTCTCCTTTGTCAGTTAAATAATATTATTAAACTTATAACTTCATCGATAATTCATTTAAAATCACTTGAAAAGCATTGATGTGCAGTAACACATGCATGATTAAAGGATAACAAAGCTTTTCTTTGGAAAAGTCTTTTTTAAGTGCTTTCTTAGCGGACAATTATTTCCCTATCAATTGGTGTAAGCCGTTCAAACATGTTTTCTTGGGGTCAATTATTTCCCTATCAATGAGTAAACTGATAATTATTTAAAAATCTTAACAGGCCCGATTGGTTTGCACGGAATATTTTTCAGCTGTGCTCGTGATCTTGTTTTTAGAGCATATTTACATAAAACATCGATCCCTGCTTACAATTTTCAAAATCCACTTGATGGCTAACCTTGTATACTGTACGAAAAAAATGAACATCTGCAATTATGAAGCAATGAAGGAGCTTACTTACTTTGGGAAAGTCTCGAAACCTTGTTGACAGCGTCTGTGGATTAACTGCGTTTGCAACTAGCATGGTCTCTATTGCTCTTTTATCTTTGTTGACGATTCCATTTACATACGCAAACATTTTAAAGGGTGGTAATGGTTAAGTCATATTTTGAGAACAGCTCGATGACAGAAAATCCCAATGACTTCCCGCTGTTAAGAAGAATGCACTTTAGATGTGTGCTGTTACGAATGTGTTCTTAAGTCCTGTTTTTCCGTGCACCATCGGGAGTTTTGTTCGCACTTGCCTCAAGCCGTCAATGCCTTATACCAAAGCTGGCCGAGGTCCCTCTATATCCTCCCCGTCTAAATGGAATAGCCTTATCAGTCGTTTGTAGGAGAATAACCTTTAATCATGCAAGGAATTGCCAAGACGATTTAACAGGCTAATTCAGCCGTTAATGTTATGCTGGAGTTTTTAATAACAAAGCTTGGTCGGTTTATGTAGATATTTATGGGTGGAGATTGTCTGTGTTTGCGGGAGGACCACCTTGTTGGTTATTTGCTAGTCCTACCCATTTTATGTCAGTGCTGCTACAAGTAGGCAGTAATTGTTAAGGCACTGGGGCGGCGTATGTCATAGTGCCCTTGATAAATGGGCAATCGGTACCCTGGATCGGACAAGAATGATTGATTTTAAATTATCCCACAACAGGCGATCAGCGTCGTTTAATCAATAGGTGGCAGTGGTACATGATTAGTCAACTGCCATTTTTGTTCGTTGCTTAATTAATGTGCACTTTAAATACTAGAGAAAATAAGTGCCAAGCACAATTAGCCAGTTACCGCAATTTAGAACGCATCCATGCGTTTAGTGTACTCGACATGAAAAGGCATAGTTTTCCAATTTGCCTTGCCAGAGACGGTTTTCCATGTCACTTATCGGCCATTGACAACATATACTTGCTTATAACGTTCAGGGGCTGTGAACGGCAGCGACAGGAATAGGCCATTGTACCACTTAGGAGACGGGCCAGAGGTGATGAATTGTTACGAAAGAAGCAAAATAATGTACACTCGAATAATAACAAATATTTTAGTAGAGGGCAGGAAATTCAATAACTCCCCGCCGTTTAAAAGAGGTTATCTTCTCTGCTGTTAAGGAGGTTAACCTCAATGTCTGTACTTCTGTCCACCATTGGAATTTTGTAGTCAATCGCCAAAAGCTGGCAATGGCCTATGGCAAAGCTGGTCGAGGTCCCATACTGTTCCCCGTCTAAATGTCGTAGCCGAAACGATCGTTCTTTTTAGAACAGCTTCTAAACGACCTAATTCAGAATAATACTTACTCACACTGCCACTGGCTAGCCTTTTTTAGGAGAAATCGATGGAAAATCAGTCATTCATTCATTCATTCATTCATTCATTCATTCATTCATTCATTCATCCATCCATCCATCCATCCATCCATCCATCCATCCATCCATCCATCCATCCATCCATCCATCCATCCATCCATCCATCCATCATCCTTCCATTCATTCATTCATTCACACATTAATTTCATCTTCATTCATTCATTTACTCGATCATATAGTCTTTCAATAATTAATGCATGTATTTATCCGAGTATGTTATACTACATTTGGTAAAGCTTTAAGTAATTGGTCTTGAGAAAAGGGCCATTCATTCGCTCAGGTAATAAAACGAAGAAAAACGTATAAAGTTTTATTTACAGGCACAAGAGTGTAGAATTCAAATAAATCAACGAATGTTAGCAAGGGTGGTGTCAAGCTTGTAAGAGACAGGTCAGTAGCTCTGAAATGTGTCAAGGACAACACTTTCTTCTGTGTCCCAGGAACATTTTTTATAATTTGAATACAAAAACGAAAGGGGTAACGTAGGCGCAGAGCAGAATTAAGTAAATGAGCGGCGGTGATTGTATGCTGTAGTTGCCATTGCATTAGCTAAGTCTCTCCCGAAGTTCTTGGCGAAGTTTACAAATGTTTAGTTCAATGCAAAGAAAAACAAAACGAACCGTGGAGCACCATCACTACGGTGATGTTGTTGAATACCGCCCAAGGCTTGGAATGCCACTAAAGGTGATGCTGCCACCGCATAAACTCAAAATGTACGCTGTTTAAATTATCTTTTTGTTTTTGTTATTTGGAATACAGTTGCGAAGAGGCACATTACTTCTCCGTCGTTTGGCTAATGTTGGCATCTTAATCAAGCTGGTGCTTGTATTCTTTCCTTACTGACAACAACAACAGTCGCTGTAAAATGGGCGACCCATTGTAAACATTCACCTCACATTGAACGAATCTATATTACTAATTGGGGCTCCATTTCATTCATCCATCCATTTATTCATTCATTCATTCATTCATTCATTCATTCATTCATTCATTCATTCATTCATTCATTCATCCATCCATCCATCAATCCTTCCATCCATCCATCTATCCCTCTCTCCATCCATCCATCCATCCATCCATCCATCCATCCATCCATCCATCCATCCTTTCATCCATCCATCCATTAATTTATTCATTCTTTCATTTATTCACACATTTTTTCATTCATTAATTCTTCATTCATTCATCCTCTTTATTTCATTCATTCATTCATTCATTCATTCATTCATTCATTCATTCATTCGTTCATTCATTCGTTCGTTCATTCATTCAATGATTCATTCATTCATTCATCAATCCATCTAGCTATCCATCGATTCACTAATCTATCCATCCATCCATCCATCGATCCACTCATCCATCCTTTCATTCATTCATTCATTTACTCAATCATTTATTCACTCATTATTCATTCACGCATGTATTCTTTGAATATGATAACCGTAAATCACAAGAACATTTTATATACATTTTGGCTGTTATCCTTTAATCATGCATATGAACTATTTTCCCAAACGTCAATAAGAATAATACATAGAATGGAGACAGGAGATAGAATGAACCCATGTTTTGCTTTAAAAAATAGAAAACGATTGTCTCAACGATTAAACATGTTAGTCTTTCTAATGAGCTCTACGGTTAATATATTTTGTCATAAGCATATTTTCGGTGATCTTTGCAATTTTCTCTGGGAGTCCTTGAGTCATGTGCTGTCCAGGTTTTCTGGTATCAAGGATTTTGCAGATTATCGTTTTCTTCTGCAACCAGAGCATCATCAGCAACGCCGTCAATGGAAACCTCGTTTTGTCCTGTGAGGGGATATCAAAAACAATGCATTGTTTGTAGACCAGATTCTGCCGTACTTCAAATGCTGTGTGTTGTCAGACACCATTTACATCTTTAAATATGTCAATAGCGACAAAAGCATGCTTTTCTACTTGTCTTTCTCTCATTTATTTTTTCTAATCATGTAATTCATGTAAAAACACATGAACATTGGGGACCTATGCTGTCGTTAACTGTTTTTGCGAGTTTTGTTTTAATTGTTTGGCCCGCCACTTCGCTCTGCGCAAAATAAATGCAAGTTTCCTTCCGGGTGGTGATAAAATATTGCAAGATTGTTTATATTACATGTACAACACAAACATTTCAGTGATTTGTGTTTGTAAGAAGTAAAGGGAAATAAACATTCCGGCCATGCCACAGCACCGCAAGAAAATAGTGTTTAGTCGACTGAATATAGTGCGACAACCCTAGAAACGACAATTAACGTATATTATCGAAAAAAATAAAAAAGAAACACGGAAACAAAAAACATTACCTGTTAACTTAGTTCCACGGCGGCGCGGCAAAGTTACCAGACCCTCTGAGTCGGTGACACAAAAAGAGGACACGACCAGGACCAATAACATCACAAGAACCAATCTTTTCATATTGAAGTGTCTTTGGAACCTGTTTTAGAAACATAAGATTGACGTTTATATGTTTAAGCGGGATTAAAGCATGCTAAGATAGAATAAACTTTGACCAAAAATTTATTGTTTTTAACTGAACGAAATGAGCTATCAAAACCCCGAGGGATATTCCCGCTTTTTATCGGTATAAACATTGGTGAGACTGTGTTTCCTTTAGTCTAATTTTTAAGAAGAGCTCATCTTTTAAACTTGTTTTCCTTTAATAGTTAAATAATATTATTAAACTTATAACTTCATCGGTAATTCACTTAAAATCACTTGAAAAGCATTGATGTGCAGTAACACATGCATGATTAAAGGATAACAAAGCTTTCCTTTGGAAAAGTCTTTCTTAAGTGTTTTCTTAGCGGACAATTATTTCCCTATCAATTGGTGTAAGCCGTTGAATCATGTTTTCTTGGGGTCATTATTTCCCTATCAATGAGTAAACTGATAATTATTTAAAAATCTTAACAGGCCCGATTGGTTTGCCGGAATATTTTTCAGCTGTGCTCGTGATGTTGTTTTTAGAGCATATTTACATAAAACATCGATCCCTGCTTACAATTTTCAAAATCCACTTGATGGCTAACCTTGTATACCGTACGAAAAAAATGAACATCTGCAATTATGAAGCAATGAAGGAGCTTACTTACTTTGGGAAAGTCTCGAAACCTTGTTGACAGCGTCTGTGGATTACTGCGTTTGCAACTAGCATGGTCTCTATTGCTCTTTTATCTTTGTTGACGATTCCATTTACATACGCAAACATTTTAAGGGTGGTAATGGTTAAGTCATATTTTGAGAACAGCTCGATGGCAGAAAATCCAATGACTTCCCGCTGTTAAGAAGAATGCACTTTATATGTGTGCTGTTACGAATGTGTTCTTAAGTCCTGTTTTCCGTGCACCATCGGGAGTTTTGTTCGCACTTGCCTCAATCCGTCAATGCCTTATACCAAAGCTGGCCGAGGTCCCTCTATATCCTCCCCGTCTAAATGGAATAGCCTTATCTTTCGTTTGTAGGAGAATAGCCTTTAATCATGCAAGGAAATTGCCAAGACGATTTAACAGGCTAATTCAGCCGTTTATGTTATGCTGGAGTTTTTAATAACAAAGCTTGGTCGGTTTATGTAGATATTTATGGGTGGAGATTGTCTGTGTTTGCGGGAGGACCACCTTGTTGGTTATTTGCTAGTCCTACCCATTTTATGTCAGTGCTGCTACAAGTAGGCAGTAATTGTTAAGGCACTGGGGCGGCGTATGTCATAGTGCCCTTGACAAATGGGCCATCGGTACCCTGGATCGGACAAGAATGATTGATTTTAAATTATCCAACAACAGGCGATCAGCGTCGTTTAATCAATAGGTGGCAGTGGTACATGATAAGTCAACTGCCCATTTTTGTTCGTTGCTTAATTAATGTGCACTTTAAATACTAGAGAAAATAAGTGCCAAGCACAATTAGCCAGTTACCGCAATTTAGAACGCATCCATGCGTTTAGTGTACTCGACATGAAAAGGCATAGTTTTCCAATTTGCCTTGCCAGAGACGGTTTTCCATGTCACTTATTGGCCATTGACAACACATACTTGCTTAGAACGTTCACTGGCTGTGAACGGCAGCGACAAGAATAGGCCATTGTACCACTTAGGAGACGGGCGAGAGGTGATGAATTGTTACGAAAGAAGCAAAATAATGTACACTCGAATAATAACAAATATTTAGTAGAGGCAGGAAATTCAATAACTCCCCGCCTTTTAAAAGAGGTTATCTTCTCTGCTGTTAAGGAGGTTAACCTCAATGTCTGTACTTCTGTCCACCATTGGAATTTTGTAGTCAATCGCCAAAAGCTGGCAATGGCCTATGGCAAAGCTGATCGAGGTCCCTCTCTGTTCCCCGTCTAAATGTCGTAGCCGAAACGATCGTTCTTGGTAGAACAGCTTCTAAACGACCTAATTCAGAATAATACTCACTCACTGCCACTGGCTAGCCTTTTTTTAGGAGAAATCGATGGAAAATCATTCATTCATTCATTCATTCATTCATTCATTCATTCATTCATTCATTCATTCATTCATTCATTCATTCATTCATTCATTCATTCATTCATCCATCCATCCATTCATCCATCCATCCATCCATCCATCCATCCATCCATCCATCCATCCATCCAATCATCCTTCCATTCATTCATTCATTCACACATTTATTAATTCATTCTTCATTCATTCATTCACTCAATCATATATTCTTTCAATAATTCATGCATGTATTTATCCGAGTATGTTATACTACATTTGGTAAAGCTTTAAGTAATTGGTCTTGAGAAAAGGGCCATTCATTCGCTCAGGTAATAAAACGAAGAAAAACGTATAAAGTTTTATTTACAGGCGCAAGATGTAGAATTCAAATAAATCAACGAGTGTTAACAAGGGTGGTGTCAAGCTTGTGTACTCTGATTCTGTATGAGACAGGTCAGTAGCTCTGAAATGTGTCAAGGACAACACTTTCTTCTGTGTCCCAGGAACATTTTTTATAATTTGAATATAAAAACGAAAGGGGTCACGTAGGCGCAGAGCAGAATTAAGTAAATGAGCGGCGGTGATTGTATGCTGTAGTTGCCATTGCATTAGCTAAGTCTCTCCGGAAGTTCTTGGCGAAGTTTACAAATGTTTAGTTCAATGCAAAGAAAAACAAAACGAACCGTGGAGCACCATTCACTACGGTGATGTTGTTGAATACCGCCCAAGCCGTGGAATGCCACTAAAGGTGATGCTGCCACCGCATAAACTCAAAATGTACGCTGTTTATTATCTTTGTTTTTGTTATTTGGAATACAGTGGCGAAGATGCGCATTACTTCTCCGTCGTTTGGCTAAAGTTGGCATCTTAATCAAGCTGGTGCTTGTATTCTTTCCTTCCTGACAACAACAGTCGCTGTAAAGTGGGCGACCCATTGTGAACATTCACCTCACATTGAACGAATCTAGATTACTAATTGGGGCTCCATTTCATTCATTCATTCATTCATTCATTCATTCATTCATTCATTCATTCATTCATTCATTCATTCATTCATTCATTCATTCATTCATTCATTCATTCAATGTTCCATCCATCCCTCCATCCATCCATCCATCCATCCATCCATCCATCCATCCATCCATCCATCCATCTATCCATCCATCCATCCATCCATCCATCCATCCATCCATCCATCCATCCATCCATCCATCCATCCATCTATCCATCCCTCCCTCCATCCATCCATCCATCCATCCTTCCATCCATCCATCCATCCATTAATTTATTCATTCTTTCATTTAGGGAAGAGGTCATTTTCAAATAGGCAGTACCGCCAATTACATCCCGCGGTATACCTCTAACCCTGGAGGGACTGGTGGTAAGGCAGTTAGCAGCTCTTTAATGAACTTGCATGTATAATGAGACCGCGGAAAACCGCGCTACTTAGTACGTCATTAGTAAACTATTGTTTTCAAGTCTTTTGATTTTGCGGAGAGCCATTACATTTGGAAACTGAGTGAACGAAGGAGAGTGGGCGTCATGCATGGCCACCTGGCAGTGTCTGACTTGTAATGTCAGTATCAGAATTCCCAAGAGTGCTGTTGCCGTTGAATGACATTTTGAGTCAGTATTCAACAACACATACAGCACTATAGGCTCGTTCTAATAGTGAGAAAATTGAAACGTAAACATTTATGTCACTCCGTTCTTTTCTGTATTCGAAATACAAGATTGCAACTATGTAGCACAATCCGTACTGTACACATACGATGACTTTGCGCTTGCGGCATATATTTAGTTCCTTGTATTGATAAAATTTGCCTATGTGTCACCGTCATCGGCAAGATGCGCGCAGTTGTTTTAAGTTGATAAAATGGAATAAAGATACTTGCCAACTATAACATCGAGAGTTGGCCATAGTTCTAAAATAAATATGACATCAGAAAGAAGTGTGATGTTGAAAAGTTGGACACCAATTTTTTATGTTGGTGGCAATGTAAGTATGTTTTCTATTTTTTAAAAGTTGAATGTCTATTTCTAGTACAGAATGTTGATAATGAAAACTATGTTGAATGCTTTCTCCCATTGCCAATACCTAATTCAATAAAAATGCACACCGACTTACTAGTAATCTACTGATAATCAAACATCGAGTTAGTTATTGCAATTAGACACCAAGTTGGATGCGTTGTTTTGAAAAGTTTATAACCACTAAAAATTGATCACGCGACAATAAACACGGTGAATTACATGTAGGTGTGTGATTGCTAGTGAATTTTTTTTATGATTCTTAAATCGCCAAACGAAAACATTTATATATACGATTATGAACAGCTGTGTGTTAGCAACTACACTTGCCTCCGGTCGCTTGGCTTTTCTCGGCATAGCAACAGCAGTTACTGGCTGGCCGAGCAAGCCAATGCGTTCATCCCACGATCCTACGCAACAACCTACCACTAATGCGACAGTCTGCTTAAGTTTACTCCTTCAGTTTATCATTTTTGGTATTTATATGCCCATAGACTTGGAGCAAGTCTTGTTAGCAACGTGAACTTGATTTTTTTAAAGCACGGTGCCTCCGCAAAAGTCCCGTCAGCTTGGCTATACTTGGCTAACGTACCACTCCCGCACGCACGTTCAATAATGATGCTACATTAAAATCAGACTTGTTATCAAAAGACCCTTGGGGTTGAAAGGTCAATTTAGACGTTTCTTGAATAAAAACTTGTTCTAAAAAGGGTGCAACCATTACGGTCCGGCAAATTGTTTGTTGACCCACAGTCCGTAGAACGTGAGACTATGTGATGATCGATTTTTGAACGTGGGATTCTCAGCAATGACGACGTCGAGTTCGGCCCTGTGACGTATTTGATTTGCATAATTTATGTCTGGGTCCCACTCTCCGAAAGTCAGCAACATTTCATTGCCCATGAAAAAACATTGTGATTTTACCATATTTATTTAAATATCAGCATCCAACTTTGACGTCCCACATATTTCTGTCAGAAATAACGATATATGACGTGATGTTGAGTCTGTAAAATCACCAATATAGGCCTTGTCGTGCTTTTTACTTCATTTCTCCACGCCTTTTAATTACATGTCATGTCATGTATCTGGGCATGCTGTGAAATCGCCGAAACTTTACTCGATAAAGATCAACAATTTATGAGTACTCTCATATCAATGCTAGATCATTTATCCGTGACGTGTACACTCCCTCTGTGAAATCGTCCATCTTTTACATCTGACCATATTCCCTCTGCAATTTGGGGATACCTATAATCAAAAACTGAAATGACATGTCTTTTACTTGGCGCTCCGGTACGTAAAATCGCCGAAAGAAGATTGCCTTCGTAGCGAAGAACGCTACGCAGAGTGGCGTACGCGTTCTGCGCGCTTTACCTTTTGCACAGATTTGGATCGAGACGCGCCGTCTCACACAATCTGCTCTAATTAACGCGGTGTATGTCCGAAATCAAACTTTCATTCATTCACTCATTCACTCATTCATTCATTCATTCATTCACTCTAACTAACGGTGTTTAACAGTTTGTCAAACACCGGTGACTATTTGTTCGTCCCTTGATGCGTCACTCTCGCCTCGTTTTTCGTTTGTCCATACAAACATGTGCGATGAGATTAATATTAAATGAGTTCATTGTCTTTAATCTTCATATTTTCGAGTGACGACCGAGAACGTGTGTCGATGTTTAGCCCAACATCTTGCCAATCGAATTTCTAAATATCAACTTTTCCGAGTTGACATGTATAAATTTTGTCACACTTTTCTACAAAAGCCCACTGTATCGGTAACATCACTCTTTATTACCTTATTGTTGTTTTTCAAAGCACCTTTTTTAAAACGCTAGTCACACTTCGCTCTTCGAACGTCGTTTGACAGTTCGTCAAACACTAAATGTGTGAAAACAGCTTACGACTTTGTCGCTCAATATCACATGTTCAATAAGTTTGTTATAAAAACTGGTGTCAGTTCAAAACTACTGTGCTAATCACCACGGGGCAGTGAAATTGGGTCTTATGAGTTGTATAGAGCCGACGAACTAAATCGAATTCGACTTCTGTGTTCTCGCTACGAGTGCGATCTATTTTTTTTCGATTTCACGAACCGGATGGACACTTTTTCACGGGATCATACTTTTGTGATAAGAACATACGCACATTGCTTTCACTTTCTCCGTCTTCCGGGTCATTTGTTCACTTCCAATCTCACACTGACAAGAGACCTCGGCAAGCGAAGATGCACTTTCTCGGCAATCTATCATACCAACTGTTGTATATGTAGTAATATTTTGATTGGCGATGATCGTTGATTTCCTGTATCAAGATTAACACAAGATCAGTGATGGTATCACAAATGATACAGGTGAATGTCTGCTAGTTTCAGTACGAAATAAAATGACATTATATTGCATGATCTTGGCTAGTTTTTTCGTGTACGGAAATGGTGTTCACCCATTGGATGGTAAACACCAGAGTCATCATCAAGTGACAATGTATCGGCGAAACAGGTAATATCCCTGCAAACTGACAAGACAAGATGACAACAATTGGTTGCCCAATTCACACCTACTGCTTTCACTTTGATCTTATTGGATAATCGGAAGGACTGTGGGTAAAGGAAAGATAGCCACTTCCATTTTATCATCTTAAGTATTACCTGTCATAACAGCGCATCAACCTGAGTTCTATTCTGTAAAACCATGGCTGAAGTACTCGTTAAGGTGCTGCAGCCCGCCAAATATGTTTGCCAAGTCAAGAAGGTTAAGGCATCCCGCATCAAGGGAAAGTGCGATGTTGGCACGATTGTTCGTGTGAAATACAAGAGCGGTTTGCGTAAAGCAGAAGTACTTGACATGTTCGGTAAGTAATACTACACGTCAATTGTTACAGTTAGCACTAGACTATTTTGATCCTCTTTTGGTACCGTAAATTCTATGAGGGCACAGAGGGAACGTGATGCGGGTAACGCACGTACAGTTTTGTTATATTACATTAGGATGGTGCCGTGATTTACAATCTAAACACAATGTTAACCTAACATTCGCGATTTTAGAATGACACATTCAGTTATGAGCGTGGTCACAGATTCACATCTGTTTTACGTACTCGCGAAGCCAAAACAAGTCGCTTTTGACGAACAAGTCGTTCGAGTTTCGTGTCAGAATCGATTTTTTTCAGTTTTTTCGCCAACTGCTACTTTTTATCTTACTATTAGGAAATTTTTTTAGATACCAGATATTTAGTTTACGATGGGTTCCAGCCTGGCACAAGAAAGTAAGCCCTGCACTATAAACTGCTGCTCTGAGGTCGGAAACCGTGTTCATGGAGCTGTCCGTTTTTAGCTCCATGCCGTGTTCAAGGTGGACTGTGGTCGTACTTCAACATGCAGTGCCGACACGTTAAAGCCAGCCATTTCTTCGCTCGATAATCAGATTTTAACTGGTATACTGTTTAGTCATAGACAGTAGAGGCCCCCCTCTACTGTCTACGGTTTAGTACAGCCATTCAGGCCATTTACCGCTGTGCCCGCGGTATTACCGCGATCGTTAGTGTAATAGAGGTGTTAATGTTTCACCTCCAGTCCGCGGTAATGAGTTTTCATGAATATTCACGGTCTCTGAGCGGCGGGTAATCCTGGCGGTAAGCGAAGTAGAGGTATACCGCGGGAGGTATCCAGCAGTACCAGCTATTTGAAAATGACCTCTTCCCTTATTCACACATTTTTCATTCAGTAATTCTTCATTCATTCATTCATTCATTCATTCATTCATTCATTCATTCATTCATTCATTCATTCATTCATTCATCCATCCATCCATCCATCCATCCATCCATCCATCCATCCATCCATCCATCCATCAATCCATCCATCCATCCATCAATCCATCCATCCATCCATCCATCCATCCATCCATCTATCCATCCCTCCCTCCATCCATCCATCCATCCATCCTTCCATCCATCCATCCATTAATTTATTCATTCTTTCATTTATTCACACATTTTTTCATTCATTAATTCTTCATTCATTCATCCTCTTTCATTCATTCATTCATTCATTCATTATTCATTCATTCATAAATCCATCCATCTATCCATCGATCCACTCATCCATCCATCCATCCATCCATCGATCCACTCATCCATCCTTTCATTCATTCATTCATTTACTCATTCATTTATTCACTCATTATTCATTCACTCATGTATTCTTTGAATATGATAACCGTAAATCACAAGAACATTTTATATACATTTTGGCTGTTATCCTTTAATCATGCATATAAACTATTTTCTCAAACGTCAATAAGAATAATACATAGAATGGAGACTGGAGATAGAATGAACCCATGTTTTGCTTAAAAAAATAGAAAACGATTGTCTCAACGATTAAACATGTTAGTCTTTCTAATGAGCTCTAAGGTATATATATTTTGTCATAAGCATATTTTCGGTGATCTTTGCAACTTTCTCTGGGAGTCCTTGAGTCATGTGCTGTCCAGGTTTTCTGGTATCAAGGATTTTGCAGATTATCGTTTTCTTCTGCAACCAGAGCATCATCAGCAACGCCGTCAATGGAAACCTTGTTTTGTCCTGTGAGGGGATATCAAAAACAATGCATTGTTTGTAGACCAGATTCTGCCGTACTTCAAATGCTGTGTGTTGTCAGACACCATTTACATCTTTAAATATGTCAATAGCGACAAAAAGTATGCTTTTCTACTTGTCATTCTCTCATTTATTTTTCTAATCATGTAATTCATGTAAAAACACATGAACATTGGGGACCTATGCTGTCGTTAACTGTTTTTGAGTGTTTGTTTTAATTGTTTGGCCCGCCACTTCGCTCTGCGCAAAATAAATGCAAGTTTCCTTCCGGGTGGTGATAAAATATTGCAGATTGTTTATATTGCATGTACAACACAGACATTTCAGTGATTTGTGTTTGTAAGAAGTAAAGGGAAATAAACATTCCGGCCACATCACCGCAAGAAAACAGTGTTTAGTCGACTGAATATAGTGCGACAACCCTAGAAACGACAATTAAAGTATATGATAGAAAACAATAACAAAGAAACAAGAAAAAAAAAACATTACCGGTTAACTTAGTTCCACGGCGGCGCGGAAAAGTTATTAGACCCTCTGAGTCGGTGACAAAACAAGAGGACACGACAAGGACCAATAACATCACAAGAACCAATCTTTTCATATTGAAATGTTTTGGAACCTGTTTTAGAAACATAAGATTGACGTTTATATGTTTAAGCGGGATTAAAGCATGCTAAGATAGAATAAACTTTGACCAAAAATTTATTGTTTTTAACTGAACGAAATGAGCTATCAAAACCCCGAGGGATATTCCCGCTTTTTATCGGTATAAACATTGGTGAGACTGTGTTTCCTTTAGTCTAATTTTTAAGAAGAGCTCATCTTTTAAACTTGTTTTCCTTTAATAGTTAAATAATATTATTAAACTTATAACTTCATCGGTAATTCACTTAAAATCACTTGAAAAGCATTGATGTGCAGTAACACAGCTCTACAAACAAAGCCTTTCTTGGGAAAAGTCTTTCTTAAGTGTTTTCTTAGCGGACAATTATTTCTTTATCAATTGGTGTAAGCCGTTCCAACATGTTTTCTTGCGGTCAATTATTTCCCTATCTATGGGTAAACTGATAATTATTTAAAAATCTTAACAGGCCCGATTGGTTTGCACGGAATATTTATCAGCTGTGCTCGTGATTTTGTTTTTAGAGCATATTTGCATAAAACATCGATCCCTGCTTACAATTTTTCAAAATCCACTTGATGGCTAGCTAACCTTGTACATTGTAAGAAAAAAATGAACATCTGCAATTATGAAGAAATCGACGAGCTTACTTACTTTAAGAAAGTCTCGAAACCTTGTTGACAGCGTCTGTGGATTAACTGCGTTTGCAACTAGCATGGTGTCTATTGCTCTTTTATCATTGTTGACGATTCCATTTACATACGCAAACTTTTAAAGGGTGGTAATGGTTTAGTCATATTTTGAGAACAACTCGATGGCAGAAAATCCAATGACTTCCCGCTGTTAAGAAGAATGCACTTTAGATGTGTGCTGTTACGAATGTGTTCTTAAGTCCTGTTTTTCCGTGCACCATCGGGAGTTTTGTTCGCACTTGCCTCAAGCCGTCAATGCCTTATACCAAAGCTGGCCGAGGTCCCTCTATATCCTCCCCGTCTAAATGGAATAGCCTTATCAGTCGTTTGTAGGAGAATAGCCTTTAATCATGCAAGGAATTGCCAAGACGATTTAACAGGCTAATTCAGCCGTTAATGTTATGCTGGAGTTTTTAATAACAAAGCTTGGTCGGTTTATGTAGATATTTTATGGGTGGAGATTGTCTGTGTTTGCGGGAGGACCACCTCGTTGGTTATTTGCTAGTCCTATCCCATTTTATGTCAGTGCTGCTGCAAGTAGGCAGTAATTGTTAAGGCACTGGGGGCGGCGTATGTGATAGTGCCCTGGATAAATGGGCCATCGGTACCCTGGATCGGACAAGAATGATTGATTTTAAATTATCCCACAACAGGCGATCAGCGTCGTTTAATCAATAGGTGGCAGTGGTACATGATAAGTCAACTGCCCATTTTGTTCGTTGCTTAATTAATGTGCACTTTAAATACTAGAGAAAATAAGTGCCAAGCACAATTAGCCAGTTACCGCAATTTCGAACGCATCCATGCGTTTAGTGTACTCGACATGAAAAGGCATAGTTTTCCAATTTGCCTTGCCAGAGACGGTTTTCCATGTCACTTATCGGCCATTGACAACATATACTTGCTTATAACGTTCAGGGGCTGTGAACGGCAGCGACACAAATAGGCCATTGTACCACTTAGGAGACGGGCCAGAGGTGATGGATTGTTATGAAAGAAGCAAAATAATGTACACTTGAATAATAACAAATATTTTAGTAGAGGGCAGGAAATTCAATAACTCCCCGCCGTTTAAAAGAGGTTATCTTCTCTGCTGTTAAGGAGGTTAACCTCAATGTTTGTACTTCTGTCCACCATTGGAATTTTGTAGTCAATCGCCAAAAGCTGGCAATGGCCTATGACAAAGCTGGTCGAGGTCCCTCTCTGTTCCACGTCTAAATGTCGTAGCCGAAACGATCATTCTTGGTAGAACAGCTTCTAAACGACCTAATTCAGGATAATACTTACTCACTGCCGAAGGCTAGCCCTTTTTTAGGAGAAATCGATTTAAAATCATTCATTCATTCATTCATTCATTCATTCATTCATCCGTCCATCCATCCATCCATCCATCCGTCCATCCATCCATCCATCCATCCATCCATCCATCCATCCATCCATCTATCCGTCCATCCATCCATCCATCCATCCATCCATCCAATCATCCTTCCATTCATTCATTCATTCACACATTTATTATTTCATTCTTCATTCATTCATTCATTCACTCAATCATATATTCTTTTAATAATTCATGCATGTATTTATCCGAGTATGTTATACTATATTTGGTAAAGCTTTAAGTAATTGGTCTTGAGAAAAGGGCCATTCACTCTGTCAGGTATTAAAACGAAGAAAAACGTACAAAGTTTTATTTACAGGCACAAGAGTGTATAATTCCAATAAATCAATGAGTGTTAACAAGGGTGGTGTCAAGCTTGTGTACTCTGATTCTGTATGAGACAGGTCAGTAGCTCTGAAATGTGTCAAGGACAACACTTTCTTCTGTGTCCCAGGGACATTTTTATAATGTGAATATAAAAACGAAAGGGGTCACGTAGGCGCAGAGCAGAATTAAGTAAATGAGCGGCGGTGATTGTATGCTGTAGTTGCCATTGCATTAGCTAAGTCTCTCCCGAAGTTCTTGGCGAAGTTTACAAATGTTTAGTTCAATGCAAAGAAAAACAAAACGAACCGTGGAGCACCATCACTACGGTGATGTTGTTGAATACCGCCCAAGGCGTGGAATGCCACTAAAGGTGATGCTGCCACCGCATAAACTCAAAATGTACGCTGTTTAATTATCTTTTGTTTTTGTTATTTGGAATACAGTGGCGAAGAGGCGCATTACTTCTCCGTCGTTTGGCTAAACTTGGCATCTTAATCAAGCTGGTGCTTGTATTCTTTCCTTCCTGACAACAACAGTCGCTGTAAAGTGGGCGACCCATTGTGAACATTCACCTCAGATAAAATGAATCTAGATTACTAATTGGGGCTCCATTTCATTCATTCATTCATTCATTCATTCATTCATTCATTCATTCATTCATTCATTCATTCATTCATTCATTCATTCATTCATTCAATCTTCCATCCATCCCTCCATCCATCCATCCATCCATCATTCCTCCATCCATCCATCCATCCATCCCTCCATCCATCCATCCATCCATCCATCCATCCATCCATCCATCCATCCCTCCCTCCATCCATCCATCCATCCATCCTTCCATCCATCCATCCATCCATTAATTTATTCATTCTTTCATTTATTCACACATTTTTCATTCAGTAATTCTTCATTCATTCATCCTCTTTCTTTCATTCATTCATTCATTCATTCATTCATTCATTCATTCATTCATTCATTCATTCATTCATTCATTCATTCATTCATTCATTCATTCATTCATTCATTCATTCATTCATTCATTCATTCATTGATCCATCCATCCATCCATCCATCCATCCATCCATCCATCCATCCATCAATCCATCAATCCATCCATCCACACTGCATAAAACACCTATAATACTTACTGTATTAACATGGATTATTGCCTGTATTTAGCCGAAGAGTGCATATACAGATGAATACAGTCAAGAATCCATTTTTTGTATTCAGCAAGCCTGTATTCATGTGGATTCATGTGAATTCACGTATATAATACAGGCAACTCATTAATGTGAATTTATCTGAATTATCGGGTTTTCATGCAGTGCCATCCATCTATCCATCTATCCATCTATCCATCCCTCTCTCCATCCATCCATCCATCCAGCCTTCCATCCATCCATCCATTAATTTATTCATTCTTTCATTTATTCACACATTTTTTCATTCATTAATTCTTCATTCATATATAATCTTTCATTCATTCATTCATTCATTCATTCATTCATTCATTGATCCATCCATCCATACATCCATCCATCCATCCATTCATCCATCTATCCATCCATCTATCCATCCATCAATCCATCCATCCATCCATCCATCCATCTATCCATCCATCCATCTATCCATCCCTCTCTCCATCCATCCATCCATCCATCCTTCAATCCATCCATCCATTAATTTATTCATTCTTTCATTTATTCACACATTTTTTCATTCATTAATTCTTCATTCATATATCCTCATTCATATATCCTCATTCATTCATTCATTCATTCATTCATTCATTCATTCATTCATTCATTCATTCATTCATTCATTCATTCATTCATTCATTCGTTCGTTCATTCATTCGTTCGTTCCTTCATTCATTCGTTCCTTCATACATTCATCCATCCATCCATCCGTCCATCCATCGATCCACTCTTCCATCCTTTCATTCATTCATTCATTTACTCGATCATTTATTCACTCATTATTCATTCACTCATGTATTCTTTGATTATGATAACCGTAAATCACAAGAACATTTTACATACATTTTGGCTGTTATCCTTTAATCATGCATATATACTATTTTCTCAAACGTCAATAAGAATAATACAATCCACTCTTCCATCCTTTCATTCATTCATTCATTTACTCGATCATTTATTCACTCATTATTATTCACTCATGTATTCTTTGAATATGATAACCGTAAATCACAAAGAACATTTTATATACATTTTGGCTGTTATCCTTTAATCATGCATATAAACTATTTTCTCAAACGTCAATAAGAATAATACATAGAATGGAGACTGGAGATAGAATGAACCCATGTTTTGCTTAAAAAAATAGAAAACGATTGTCTCAACGATTAAACATGTTAGTCTTTCTAATGAGCTCTAAGGTATATATATTTTGTCATAAGCATATTTTCGGTGATCTTTGCAACTTTCTCTGGGAGTCCTTGAGTCATGTGCTGTCCAGGTTTTCTGGTATCAAGGATTTTGCAGATTATCGTTTTCTTCTGCAACCAGAGCATCATCAGCAACGCCGTCAATGGAAACCTTGTTTTGTCCTGTGAGGGGATATCAAAACAATGCATTGTTTGTAGACCAGATTCTGCCGTACTTCAAATGCTGTGTGTTGTCAGACACCATTTACATCTTTAAATATGTCAATAGCGACAAAAAGTATGCTTTTCTACTTGTCTTTCTCTCATTTATTTTTTCTAATCATGTAATTCATGTAAAAACACATGAACATTGGGGACCTATGCTGTCGTTAACTGTTTTGAGTGTTTTGTTTTAATTGTTTGGCCCGCCACTTCGCTCTGCGCAAAATAAATGCAAGTTTCCTTCCGGGTGGTGATAAAATATTGCAGATTGTTTATATTGCATGTACAACACAGACATTTCAGTGATTTGTGTTTGTAAGAAGTAAAGGGAAATAAACATTCCGCCACATCACCGCAAGAAAACAGTGTTTAGTCGACTGAATATAGTGCGACAACCCTAGAAACGACAATTAAAGTATATGATAGAAAACAATAACAAAGAAACAAGAAAAAAAAAACATTACCTGTTAACTTAGTTCCACGGCGGCGCGGCATAGTTACCAGACCCTCTGAGTCGGTGACCAAAAAAAGAGGACACGACCAGGACCAATAACATCACAAGAACCTATCTTTTCATATTGAAGTGTTTTTGGAACCTTTTTTAGATACATAAGATTGATGTTTATTTGTTTAAACGGGATTAAAGCATGCTAAGATAGAATAAACTTTGACCAAAAATTTATTGTTTTTATCTGAACGAAAACAGCTATCAAAACCCCAAGGGATATTTCCGCTTTTTATCGTATAAACATTGGTAAGACTGTGTTTCCTTTAATCTAATTTTTAAGAAGAGCTCACCTTTTAAACTTGTTTTCCTTTGACATTTAAATAGTATTATTAAACTTATAACTTCATCGATAATTCATTTAAAATCACTTGAAAAGCATTGATGTGCAGTAACACATGCATGATTAAAGGATAACAAAGCTTTCCTTTGGTAAAAGTCTTTCTTAAGTGTTTTCTTAGCGGACAATTATTTCCCTATCAATTGCTGTAAGCCGTTCCAACTTGTTTTCTTGCGGTCAATTATTTCCCTATCGAAAGGGTAAACTGATAATTATTTTAAAGTCTTAAGAGGCCCGATTGGTTTGCACGGAATATTTTTCAGCTGTGCTCGTGATTTTGTTTTTAGAGCATATTTGCATAAAACATCGATCCCTGCTTACAATTTTTCAAAATCCACTTGATGGCTAACCTTGTACATTGTAAGAAAAAAATGAACATCTGCAATTATGAAGTAATGAAGGAGCTTACTTACTTTAAGAAAGTCTCGAAACCTTGTTGACAGCGTCTGTGGATTAACTGCGTTTGCAACTAGCATGGTGTCTATTGCTCTTTTATCATTGTTGACGATTCCATTTACATACGCAAACATTTTAAAGGGTGGTAATGGTTTAGTCATATTTTGAGAACAACTCGATGGCAGAAAATTCAATGACTTCCCGCTGTTAAGAAGAATGCACTTTAGATGTGTGCTGTTACGAATATGTTCTTAAGTCCTGTTTTTCTGTGCACCATCGGGAGTTTTGTTAGCACTTGCCTCAAGCCGTCAATGCCTTATACCAAAGCTGGTCGAGGTCCCTCTATATCCTCCCCGTCTAAATGGATTAGCCTTAACAGTCGTTTGTAGGAGAATAGCCTCTAATCATGCAAGGAATTGCCAAGATGATTTAACAGGCTAATTCAGCTGTTAATGTTATGCGGGATTTTTAATAACAAAGCTTGGTCGGTTTATGTAGATATTTTATGGGTGGATATTGTCTGTGTTAGCGGGAGGACCACCTCGTTGGTTATTTGCTAGTCCTATCCCATTTTATGTCAGTGCTGCTGCAAGTAGGCAGTAATTGTCAAGGCACCGGGGCGGCGTATTTCATAGTGCCCTTGATAAAACGGCCATCGGTACCCTGGATCGACAAGAATGATTAATTTGAAATTATCCCACAACAGGCGATCAGCGTCGTTTAATCAATAGGTGGCAGTGGTACATGATAAGTCAACTGCCCATTTTTGTTCGTTGCTTAATTAATGTGCACTTTAAATACTAGAGAAAATAAGTGCCAAGCACAATTAGCCAGTTACCGCAATTTAGAACGCATCCATGCGTTTAGTGTACTCGACATGAAAAGGCATAGTTTTCCAATTTGCCTTGCCAGAGACGGTTTTCCATGTCACTTATCGGCCATTGACAACATATACTTGCTT